>NC_086453.1:182160840-182484412 GCF_028390025.1 Pseudophryne corroboree | reverse complement strand
CACTAGTCCGTTACTCCTATCCAGCACCGCTGGATACCAGAGTGGATCTGTGGGAGCGGAATCCTCCGCAAAAACTCAGAAACACAAATAATAAATAATAGGATATAAAGCGGCCAAGCCGCAACACACGGCTACGCCGTGACTCACGAACACCACTGGATGTTAAAAGGTGCTCAGTCAGGACTCCAGGAACAGATGACAACTTCCGAGTACAGGACAACTGAGGACAGGAACGACCGGGTACAGCAGGACTGGAAACACTCTCAGCAAACAGATACAGCATGCAGGAAGCTATTACCGGCGTCTGTGAGAAGCCCTGGAAGTGTACTTAACAGGGAGTCCTCCAATCAGCTGTTTAGAGGCTGATTGGACTAAATGCCGTGCAGCTGCCTTGCTGCACGGCCAGGAAACAGGTGCCCTTATTAATTTAAATGGACCCAGCTACGGGGAACGCGGTCCGCCAGTGGCGTCCCCGTTGCTAGGGTCCGTGCGGCTCCGTGCGCCCAGCGTCTAGCGTTGCCAGGGAGCCGGCGGCTGTACGCGCACGGCGTCCCTGGTTGCTAGGCGCCGGACCGCACCGACGAGCGGACCCCGGCGCCTAACATAAACATTTAAAAAAAAAAAAAGAGCATTAGAGTATAGCAGACCAGGAGGTCTACTGTAGCACAGACCAGGAGGTCCAGACAGACCAGGAGGTCCAGGTACAGCAGACTAAGAAGTCCGCTATAGATAAAGAGCAGCACAACACTAGAAAGGGTTGGTGCGATACCCATATAGGCCATTAAGCTCAGGCTGAAGGAATTCGCAGCCACAATTTTCGATTCCACTGGTCGCTCCGCACATAAGATTAGTTGCTTATGTGCAGAACGATTGTACCGCACGTAATTGTGTGCATTAGTTAGTAACTTGACCCAGTACCATTTGCGTACGTAGAGGGGTCATAAACGCTATTTGTACATTCTAACGTGATTTGTGTAATTTTTTTTATTTTAAGGGAGGTTCGCTGGTCACTCGGGAATTCTCTAACAACAGATACTTGCTGGGGACTGGTAGGTCCAACACGCCCCAGTAAATAAAGGTTCATAGGGGCCCTAGGTTGGGTACAGCAGCTCTGAGTCAGTGATTGCAGTACTGGCCAACGTGGGCGAGGAGTGAGTGGAGGTACTCGGTAAACTTCCGCCGCCGGCCTACCCCGGACATCTTGGTTTTTGTAAGGGTTCGCTGAAGACCCTGATTTGAAGGTCAGAGGTAGTGAAAGCAACACCTGCAAAGATGGGGGCCAGTTGTTCAGGTAGGGGGCGATCAACCTCGGTTCGGGTTGACTTAGTAAACCGACCAATCGGGTCGGCAGGGTATGTAATGTGTGAGAAATACGGTTCACACACAGAGGTTTTGTGCGATGAATGGGAAAGAATGACTGTGCATGACAGGGAAAAATTCCCACGGGTAGGCAGTTTTAGCCCAGATGTGTTACAAAATCTAAGGAGAAGGATATGTCTCATTAAATCTGCAAAGAGACGGATCAAATATTATGATTGTTTACAGTTATGGCAACAGGAAGGTGAAATACAAGGAGGATTAGCTTATACAGCTGACTCTCACTGTGGTAACAAAAATATGGCAGCGAGAGAGAAGGTGGTTACAGAGAATGGCACACTGGTGTTTGATAAACATGCACTTAGCAACTGTATTATAGACGATAAGAATAATTGTAATAAATGTAACAATGATAATTGTAATACTGTTAAATGTACAACTATTAACCCATGCAAGTTGCACCCCATGTTAAACTTCCCTCAGGATCACCAGCAAGAAAGTGAGCCCAGCACGAGGTCGGCACCTTTTCCAGCAGCCATCATACAAGACATCCAGGTGGACGCGACCAAATCAGTAAAGGCAGTAATCAAACCCCCTAACGGAGGGTCAGGTGAGGTCGTGTCCACAGGTACGTACGGTGTTATATATCACGCACAAACAAATGTACCTCATATTGTAGAACCAACGCAAGATGATGTAATTGAATTTAGTCCTGTCAGGGTGATCACAGTCCCCAATGGGAAGACTGACGCTCAGGGAATCATTCCCGCAAGGGACAGTGCAATGCGCCGTCCCTGGTCCCGGATGGAATTGAGAGCAATTATGTCTGAATTCCCTGATCCTAGGAAAGATCTAGATGCATGTCAGAGATTTATTAAAGAACTAGGAAACTCCACAGAACCCACCAACAAAGATTGGCGGACAGTGCTGAGGGCATGTTTGCCCTCCAGCGTTGACCCTGCGAAATTTATTGCTGATTGTAAATTAAACACAGAGGTACCTCGTACGGAGGAACACAATCAGGAATGTATTAAGCAGATCAACCGGCAGTTAGGAGTATATTTCCCAGCCATTGTCAAGTGGAACAAAATCCTCTCCATAAGACAAGGAGAAGGGGAAAGTACTTCTGATTACTTCAATCGAGCACTGCAAGTAATGGCTAGAGACACTGGGATCACGGACATCAAAACAAATGCACCGCATAGAGAGATAGCGGTTAAGGTATTAATGCATGGTTTAAAGGAAGTATTGAAAACAAGGGTACAGACCACCAACCCAAACTGGAGGAATATCTCGGTGGCTGCATTAAGAAAGTCCGCTGTTGGGCATGAGCAAAACATCACCAGACACAGGGAGTCGCAGAGTGATAAGCTGATGGCTGTAAGTATACAGGCGCTGACCACAAGGCCACCTCAGTATAAGTCTCCGACCCCTGTGGGTAAGTCAAATGTGGTAACTTGTTATTACTGTCGTAAAGAGGGACATTTTGCACAAGACTGTAGATTGAAAAATAGACAAAAAATCATATAAACCCCCTAGACAAAAAAAATACATGAGCAAAGTCATGATACACGAAATTGTAATCAGGGATCACATAAGAAGAATCTTGACCTACAACTATAATATGCAATCAGGAAAGGTGATCATTAGGACTGGTAGTAAGCCTGAGGTTACAGTTAATGAAACTGGGAGGTCAGTTCCTTGTAGACACAGAAACGGCCGGGTAAACGTTGTAAATTTATCTGTAGATGTTTCTTTCTCCCCATCTCTGACGTTCATCGGCAGAACTCAAACATCACATAGCTACTTGGTCTTTGCAGAAGTCTACCTAACCCCAGCGTGACCTACCGACATCGGTGTGTCCTGGCCAGGCACAAAAAGGGTGGAGTGTGGAAATACTGGTGGGAAGGGACTGCGCAAAGATACCAATGGATGTGTTGATGTGACAGCCTGATGGTGAACGGAAGATCTGACAATGTTTTTTTTTGTTTGTTGTTTAATGTAAAATGTGATGAATTGTTCTCTCTCTCATTTGTTTTTTTTTCCTTTTCTCTCTTCTCTTCTTTCTCATGCTTTAAAGATGGTATGTCACACATCAGTTAGACAAATGGTAATGCAAGATTTTTGCTCCTTACAGAGAGATCGCTGATTTGGAAGGAATATTGTATCACCGGAGTGTTCGTTTGGAAGACTGAGAGACAGCACCTTTGAGATGACAGCAGAGCAAGAAAAACAACAAGACTAGAGGACATAAGACATCGTAACATTTTTCTTTCCCCTCAAAGTATTTTTTTGTACCCCCATTACAAATTTCTCTTTCTCCTCCTGTAAGATGGACTCGCCCCAAGAGACTGCAGTCCGTGTTTTCCTGTTGACCATGATGTTGACCAGAGCAGTCTGTTTCGGTGAGAGTACCAGTGAGGTTGAGAAAGGGTCCGGAATGGGTTTCTGATGACAGAGACGGAGGCGTAAATTTCCAATAGAAACACAATCACCGAGCAAAGGCGAGTACCGGAAAATGATCTAGCAGCCATGTTATTTATAGACATTGTGAAGGATTGTTAGCTAAAGAGAACTGCATCTGTAGACACTGTGACAGTATAGTCGAGGATGGGTGCATCAAGAAATGTCAGTCCAGTTTTAATATCCACATGGACCGGCATCCATTGAGTGACTATCACTCTTTAGTGGGTAAAGTGTTAAATCAGACAGATTGTTGGGTATGCTCTCAAGTACCTCAAGGCCATAGCAAATCAGGGCTAGTACCATTCCCTTTAACTGTAGGAGAGGTACTTGAGCTAAGTGGTGGGAGGCCGGTGGACAAGAGGTTTAATATCTCTAGTCCTCCTAGTTTGAAGCTCCACCAATATCATGTGGATAGGTCCTTAGTGTGCTTTAACATTTCCAATCCCCGAAAGCCGGGAAATTGGGAAGTGTCATGGAGTAATCAAACCATGACATTCTCACATAGAGCCGACAGATTGCCCATAGACACAGAACTTATACGCCAGATAGCCGACCATAGGAAATTCTTTCGGTATAGGTACACCTTAGGAAGTAGGATCATGCGAGTTGGAGAAGTATCACCAGGATACTGTGCACAGATCGTACAAACTGATACGTGTACTAAACAGATGGAAGAATTAGGGTTAGGAGATTTCATATGGAAAATTTGTAACATGATAATGACATATTCAGTCCCATATGTTCTCCCCGATGATGCATATTTCATATGCGGGAGAAAGGCGTATGAGTGGCTTGCCCCAAACTCAGAAGGGTTATGTTATATTGGAAAGGTACCGCCTGAAGTAATGACTGTATCACATAACAACGACTAATTTGATTTATGACCCAACGATAGAGACAATGTTGTGATGAAAATATGATTCCACAGTCCGTTTCTTTCACCCGTTTCTCCTTTGTTTTTCTCCAAGGTACAAGACCCGCTTGGAAGAAGGATTTGAAGACCACATTTATACAAAGATTTTTTTTATGGACTATGTTGCCGGCCCCCAATATCCCCAGTGACTTTAATGAAAACGCTAGCCCAGAACTTTAGTGATTTAAGATTTTATGGACATTGAAACGGCTTTGCTCGCATTATAGCAAAAGCCCAAAGAGACTACAGTCAACATGTACATCGAGACAAGACATCAGACAAGACCTCAATCGGCAAATGTATATTAAACTCACATAGTTTATGACTGCATTTACCATAATTGCTTCTTATCTTCATTTCTACAACCTTCAGGTAATGACACACATAGTCGATAGGGAATATAGGCACAGATATCAGCACTCACATATCCCCCCATTCATGTATCATCAACTAAAATGTGCTCCCCCATTTTGTTGCAACCAAAAGCCGAAAAGAGCTCGGTAAAGTTTGACAGCCCATCCACAGACCCGTAATACGGGATAAGAAGGAATTCAAATGTATACTTCGCAATACCTCGAAGCTTGATTTAAAACACGTACGGCACGATGATACATGTCCCCTCAAACATGGACTCATACACACATGCTTCTACTATCTCACTAGGTCATACCTTTTTCCCACCTTCCTCTCTTCTCCCTTACCCAATCATAGGAATGTATTTACACATGACATATATTTTTCTCTTTTTGAACTGTTTTAGGAAGTGGCAGTTATTGGTGACTGCCAAAGGGTGGACTGTCAAAGTCAGAAAAATATCATGCTACACGTTGCCATATATTCACCTCATGCGCGTGCCTGCTGCATGTGCACATTCTCTCCCGTGCGTGCGGATATACGCAGCCGCGTGATGGCGCCTCGGCCATGCGCTCGAGCGCGTGGTATGTGCATTTACGGTAGAGTTTGTGTGCGTCTAGCGGGCGACTCAATCTTTTAATGATAGAACCAAATAGCATGTTTTATAGATAATGTTCCCCTTAATAATGACTGTAAGTTTGTTTAATGTAAATGGTCGCTGGACAGAGGAATTCCTCTTTGTATGGTACGAAGGGTCAGACAGGGTTTGAACAGCTGTGTCTGATACCTAACTAAAGAACATTTTAATAGCAACAATCCGGTGTTGGTTAGGTAAAGATTAATCGCTCCTGCGTATAGTTATGGCCATTAGTAGATTCTGGACATTTCATATATTTGCGATTCATTACCCATGCGGCGGGAATCTTCAGATTCCCTCCCAGTTGAGCAGTTTGATATAGTCACAGCCCACCTGTTCAAACTAACCTATGACCTTTTGTTATGATGCGAGGAGACATTCCTGTGTCCAATGAACAATGAGATTATAGGTCCCTTTGTAGTATACTGTACTCAGTGTATATAAGATCAGCCAGCCTGAGCAGCTCTCTCTCACTCCACAAACGGTTTTCATATTGACTAACTCGGAGCTGGTACCAGGCTGCGCAGCGATCATTCCCAGTGTGTGTAAGTAATTCTCTGTAATCATCTCGCTCTTTGTTTGTATTGGCCACATTCTCTCTCTCTCTCTGTTTAGTATAAGATTGTAACAATATTGTATATTTCTGTCTAGATAATCTGTTAGAATTATATGTTAGTCTGTAGTGTATGACTTGTAACTGTTTACCTTTTTCGATATAACTTAAAAGCTTGTTAGTAAAGGTGTTTGATCCTTAGCATGGTATCGTGTGTTCATTACATTGCAGTGGGTAATAGGAGCGTCTCGATCGCTCAAACAGCTTTAGTGTTAACAAGGTTAGGCAGCGTTATATCGCTACAGTGTTTCAGTACAAGGTTTACAGTATAAGAGTATCCTTTCTGTGTGTTACATTCAAGGTTTACTGATTGTCATCTTGTGAGCGTCTGCGCCGCTCGTGATCTCCTCGTGGTCCCGAGCGTCCGCTACGCTGGTAGCGTAGCATTACGGTAGTCGCTCGCCTATAGCGTGCTCGACACCACGCATTAAGCTGTGAGCGAGCGTGCCGCATGTGCGTCTCGATCACGGCCAAGCGTATGCTACGCTAAGTGCGTACCCTTACGGTACCCCATACGCCAATTGCGTACTCTGTCTCTTACCCATTTTTGTGAAGCTTATAAGGTAATTTAAATCAGCATTATCAATTGGCGGCTCGTCCGTCCTCCACATATCCGCACTAGCGAAAACAAACGTTATCTGTCAGCAAGGGCGGGAAGGCAGTATCCCTTCGTACCGGGATACAGGAGTGCTGACTAGATAAGCGTCTGTTTCGCTAGATTGAAGGAGTGCTGGTGGGATCCGGAACCGGAGGTAAGAACAATACGCTATTGTTTTTTTAAAACTGTTTATTTCTGTTTTGCGTACACACGCACGCACACACACAACTGTATCTCTTTTCATTTGTGTATTTTCACATATCACCTTCCTGTTTGCCATTTCACAATTGATAACGTGCTGAGAAAGATTTGTTGCTATTGGTAGTTAAAAGTAATATTAATACGTAAGGAAGTAATTTGTAAAACACGCACACGGCTTGCCTAAAATACAAGGAAGTTCTGTGTGTTACATTCAAGGTTTACTGATTGTCATCTTGTGAGCGTCTGCGCCGCTCGTGATCTCCTCGTGGTCCCGAGCGTCCGCTACGCTGGTAGCGTAGCATTACGGTAGTCGCTCGCCTATAGCGTGCTCGACACCACGCATTAAGCTGTGAGCGAGCGTGCCGCATGTGCGTCTCGATCACGGCCGAGCGTATGCTACGCTAAGTGCGTACCCTTATGGTACCCCATACGCCAATTGCGTACTCTGTCTCTTACCCATTTTTGTGAAGCTTATAAGGTAATTTAAATCAGCATTATCAATTGGCGGCTCGTCCGTCCTCCACATATCCGCACTAGCGAAAACAAACGTTATCTGTCAGCAAGGGCGGGAAGGCAGTATCCCTTCGTACCGGGATACAGGAGTGCTGACTAGATAAGCGTCTGTTTCGCTAGATTGAAGGAGTGCTGGTGGGATCCGGAACCGGAGGTAAGAACAATACGCTATTGTTTTTTTTAAAACTGTTTATTTTTGTTTTGCGTACACACGCACGCACACACACAACTTTATCTCTTTTCATTTGTGTATTTTCACATATCACCTTCCTGTTTGCCATTTCACAATTGATAACGTGCTGAGAAAGATTTGTTGCTATTGGTAGTTAAAAGTAATATTAATACGTAAGGAAGTAATTTGTAAAACACGCACACGGCTTGCCTAAAATACAAGGAAGTTCTGTGTGTTACATTCAAGGTTTACTGATTGTCATCTTGTGAGCGTCTGCGCCGCTCGTGATCTCCTCGTGGTCCCGAGCGTCCGCTACGCTGGTAGCGTAGCATTACGGTAGTCGCTCGCCTATAGCGTGCTCGACACCACGCATTAAGCTGTGAGCGAGCGTGCCGCATGTGCGTCTCGATCACGGCCGAGCGTATGCTACACTAAGTGCGTACTCTTACGGTACCCCATACGCCAATTGCGTACTCTGTCTCTTACCCATTTTTGTGAAGCTTATAAGGTAATTTAAATCAGCATTATCATGAGTGACGGGGCTGTGAACATTCTACTCTATGAAAAGTTACTGTTTTGTGGTCATCCAAATGAAATTAAACAGTGTTGAAGCAATCCAGTGTCAGAGTGTATGCTTCCATTATAAGGCTACTTTAGCACAACTGGTGTCAGTGCATGGGTTGTTAAGGGAAGCTACTGTAGTTTCCACTTCTCAACCCACAAAGAAGCTAAAATGGAAAAAAACCATGAGCAGGTACAGTAGCAGCAACTGATACAGATGCAGCAGCAGCAGTTCCAACAGCAACTGTTACAGGTGTAACAACAACGGCAGCCGTGTACTAAGGAGGAGCCCAAGCTTCAGAAAATGTCAGCTAATGATGACATAGAAGCCTACCTTGCCACCTTTGAGAGAGCAGCAAATAGGGCGAAATGGCCACTAGAAGTATGGGTGGAGAAGCTGGCATCATACTTCACCATGGAGGCCTAGCGGGCTTATATGGACCTCTATGAGAGGGAGGTGATGGTGTACTCGACCTTAGAGATTGAGATACTGTCTCGTGTCAGGTTTACCAGGCCATGCCTGGTCAGGCTCAGGGCTTCCATGACTGACATTACTCCAAAGAGACTCCGGTCACACCTCAGTTAGCCACTTTAGTAGAGATGTTGAAGAAGTTGTTAAAGCCGGAGGAAAACTCGCCCCAATGAATGGTGGAGCTGCTGGCAGTTGGACTTTGGATCAGGATCTGCAAAAGTGGGTGACAGAGGTTTATGTTTTGCCCCCAGAGAGAGGGGCACTCCATTAACCTCTGTCACCCACTTTTGCATATGATGAAACATACAATATGACACCCATAAAATTAGAAAACATGTGTCGACTATTTCTGTGTCGACCATTGTCATATTGACATTTTGACCCTGTCGACCTTTTGTCCCTGTTGACCTTTTCACCCTGTCAACCTAATGCAAGTCGACCATAAGGGGTCAACTTAATTACTGTCTACCTAGACACTGTAGACTTCTTTACCACACCAGTTCAGAATTACACCATAAATAAACAGATATCGACTTTTGCAGAGGTTCTCAAACTGTGTGACACAGAGCACTTGCATTGGTGCCATGGGTTGGTGATCCGGCAACAAATCAAATTATTTATGATCAATGTTATAGGTGCTGGTGGCTGCCAATTATAAAATATGTGGACAAATAGACGCACAACCTTCTCCACCACCACATAACTGAACTGAAGTATGGTGGGTAAGCACATTTCATTTAAGATTTTTGTATACATTTCTCAAGAAACTTTTGTCCTAGATGTGCTGTGAAAAATTGCTGATGCTCTAGAGCACCGTGATTCAAGAAAGTGTGAGCACCGCTGGCCAGTTGCAAGGTAGATCACTGAATGAAGTCCTTGATATTATCTCTAAAACATTATTTGCGCAACTTTAGGACACCTTAGTACAACTGAAACCCTCATATTGCATTCCAATCAAAACATAACACAAGTGTACTACAGATCCCTGTGCTGCCATGTATCCCTGTGCTGCCATGTATCCCTGTGCTGCCATGTATCCCTGTGCTGCCATGTACCTGTGCTGCCATGTATCCCTGTGCTGCCATGTATCCCTGTGCTGCCATGTATCCCTGTGCTGCCAGGTACCTGTGCTGCCATGTATCCCTGTGCTGCCATGTATCCCTGTGCTGCCATGTATCCCTGTGCTGCCATGTACCTGTGCTGCCATGTACCTGTGCTGCCATGTATCCCTGTGCTGCCATGTACCTGTGCTGCCATGTATCCCTGTGCTGCCATGTATCCCTGTGCTGCCATGTATCCATGTGCTGCCATGTACCTGTGCTGCCATGTACCTGTGCTGCCATGTATCCATGTGCTGCCATGTACCTGTGCTGCCATGTACCTGTGCTGCCATGTATCCCTGTGCTGCCATGTACCTGTGCTGCCATGTATCCATGTGCTGCCATGTACCTGTGCTGCCATGTATCCCTGTGCTGCCATGTACCTGTGCTGCCATGTATCCCTGTGCTGCCAGGTATCCCTGTGCTGCCATGTATCCCTGTGCTGCCATGTACCTGTGCTGCCATGTATCCCTGTGCTGCCATGTATCCCTGTGCTGCCATGTATCCCTGTGCTGCCAGGTACCTGTGCTGCCATGTATCCCTGTGCTGCCATGTACCTGTGCTGCCATGTATCCCTGTGCTGCCATGTATCCCTGTGCTGCCATATTCCTGTGCTGCCATGTATCCCTGTGCTGCCAGGTATCCCTGTGCTGCCAGGTATCCCTGTGCTGCCAGGTGTACCTGTGCTGCCATGTATCCCTGTGCTGCCATGTATCCCTGTGCTGCCATGTACCTGTGCTGCCATGTATCCCTGTGCTGCCATGTACCTGTGCTGCCAGGTATCCCTGTGCTGCCAGGTATCCCTGTGCTGCCATGTATCCCTGTGCTGCCATGTATCCCTGTGCTGCCATGTATCCCTGTGCTGCCATGTATCCCTGTGCTGCCATGTATTCATGTGCTGCCATGTACCTGTGCTGCCATGTACCTGTGCTGCCATGTATCCATGTGCTGCCATGTACCTGTGCTGCCATGTACCTGTGCTGCCATGTATCCCTGTGCTGCCATGTACCTGTGCTGCCATGTATCCATGTGCTGCCATGTACCTGTGCTGCCATGTATCCCTGTGCTGCCATGTATCCATGTGCTGCCATGTACCTGTGCTGCCATGTACCTGTGCTGCCATGTATCCCTGTGCTGCCATGTATCCATGTGCTGCCATGTACCTGTGCTGCCATGTACCTGTGCTGCCATGTATCCCTGTGCTGCCATGTATCCCTGTGCTGACATGTATCCCTGTGCTGCCATGTACCTGTGCTGCCATGTATCCCTGTGCTGCCATGTATCCCTGTGCTGCCATGTACCTGTGCTGCCATGTATCCATGTGCTGCCATGTATCCCTGTGCTGCCATGTATCCCTGTGCTGCCATGTATCCCTGTGCTGCCATGTACCTGTGCTGCCATGTATCCCTGTGCTGCCATGTATCCATGTGCTGCCATGTACCTATGCTGCCATGTACCTGTGCTGCCATGTATCCCTGTGCTGCCATGTATCCATGTGCTGCCATGTACCTGTGCTGCCATGTATCCATGTGCTGCCATGTACCTGTGCTGCCATGTATCCCTGTGCTGCCATGTACCTGTGCTGCCATGTACCTGTGCTGCCATGTATCCCTGTGCTGCCATGTACCTGTGCTGCCATGTATCCATGTGCTGCCATGTACCTGTGCTGCCATGTATCCCTGTGCTGCCATGTATCCATGTGCTGCCATGTACCTGTGCTGCCATGTACCTGTGCTGCCATGTATCCCTGTGCTGCCATGTATCCATGTGCTGCCATGTACCTGTGCTGCCATGTACCTGTGCTGCCATGTATCCCTGTGCTGCCATGTACTTGTGCTGCCATGTATCCATGTGCTGCCATGTACCTGTGCTGCCATGTATCCCTGTGCTGCCATGTACCTGTGCTGCCATGTATCCATGTGCTGCCATGTACCTGTGCTGCCATGTATCCATGTGCTGCCATGTACCTGTGCTGCCATGTATCCCTGTGCTGCCAGGTATCCCTGTGCTGCCATATATCCCTGTGCTGCCATGTACCTGTGCTGCCATGTATCCCTGTGCTGCCATGTATCCCTGTGCTGCCATGTATCCCTGTGCTGCCATGTACCTGTGCTGCCATGTACCTGTGCTGCCATGTATCCCTGTGCTGCCATGTATCCCTGTGCTGCCATCTATCCCTGTGCTGCCATGTATCCCTGTGCTGCCAGGTACCTGTGCTGCCATGTATCCCTGTGCTGCCATGTATCCCTGTGCTGCCATGTACCTGTGCTGCCATGTATCCCTGTGCTGCCATGTATCCATGTGCTGCCATGTACCTGTGCTGCCATGTACCTGTGCTGCCATGTATCCCTGTGCTGCCATGTATCCCTGTGCTGCCATGTACCTGTGCTGCCATGTACCTGTGCTGCCATGTATCCCTGTGCTGCCATGTATCCATGTGCTGCCATGTACCTGTGCTGCCATGTACCTGTGCTGCCATGTATCCCTGTGCTGCCATGTATCCATGTGCTGCCATGTACCTGTGCTGCCATGTATCCATGTGCTGCCATGTACCTGTGCTGCCATGTATCCCTGTGCTGCCATGTACCTGTGCTGCCATGTACCTGTGCTGCCATGTACCTGTGCTGCCATGTATCCCTGTGCTGCCATGTACCTGTGCTGCCATGTATCCATGTGCTGCCATGTACCTGTGCTGCCATGTATCCCTGTGCTGCCATGTATCCATGTGGTGCCATGTACCTGTGCTGCCATGTACCTGTGCTGCCATGTATCCCTGTGCTGCCATGTATCCCTGTGCTGCCATGTATCCATGTGCTGCCATGTACCTGTGCTGCCATGTACCTGTGCTGCCATGTATCCCTGTGCTGCCATGTATTCCTGTGCTGCCATGTACCTGTGCTGCCATGTACCTGTGCTGCCATGTACCTGTGCTGCCATGTATCCCTGTGCTGCCATGTACCTGTGCTGCCATGTATCCATGTGCTGCCATGTACCTGTGCTGCCATGTATCCCTGTGCTGCCATGTATCCCTGTGCTGCCATGTACCTGTGCTGCCAGGTACCTGTGCTGCCATGTATCCCTGTGCTGCCATGTACCTGTGCTGCCATGTATCCCTGTGCTGCCATGTATCCCTGTGCTGCCATATTCCTGTGCTGCCATGTATCCCTGTGCTGCCAGGTATCCCTGTGCTGCCAGGTATCCCTGTGCTGCCATGTACCTGTGCTGCCATGTATCCCTGTGCTGCCATGTATCCCTGTGCTGCCATGTACCTGTGCTGCCATGTATCCCTGTGCTGCCATGTACCTGTGCTGCCAGGTATCCCTGTGCTGCCAGGTATCCCTGTGCTGCCATGTATCCCTGTGCTGCCATGTATCCCTGTGCTGCCATGTATCCCTGTGCTGCCATGTACCTGTGCTGCCATGTACCTGTGCTGCCATGTATCCCTGTGCTGCCATGTACCTGTGCTGCCATGTATCCATGTGCTGCCATGTACCTGTGCTGCCATGTATCCCTGTGCTGCCATGTATCCAATCCATGTGCTGCCATGTACCTGTGATGCCATGTACCTGTGCTGCCATGTATCCCTGTGCTGCCATGTATCCATGTGCTGCCATGTACCTGTGCTGCCATGTACCTGTGCTGCCATGTATCCCTGTGCTGCCATGTATCCCTGTGCTGCCATGTATCCCTGTGCTGCCATGTACCTGTGCTGCCATGTATCCCTGTGCTGCCATGTACCTGTGCTGCCATGTATCCCTGTGCTGCCATGTACCTGTGCTGCCATGTATCCCTGTGCTGCCATATACCTGTGCTGCCATGTACCTGTGCTGCCATGTATCCCTGTGCTGCCATGTATCCCTGTGCTGCCATGTACCTGTGCTGCCATGTATCCCTGTGCTGCCATGTATCCCTGTGCTGCCATGTATCCATGTGCTGCCATGTACCTGTGCTGCCATGTATCCATGTGCTGCCATGTACCTGTGCTGCCTTGTATCCCTGTGCTGCCATGTATCCATGTGCTGCCATGTACCTGTGCTGCCATGTACCTGTGCTGCCATGTATCCCTGTGCTGCCATGTATCCCTGTGCTGCCATGTATCCATGTGCTGCCATATATCCATGTGCTGCCATGTACCTGTGCTGCCATGTATCCCTGTGCTGCCATGTAATTGTGCTGCCATGTATCCATGTGCTGCCATGTACCTGTGCTGCCATGTATCCCTGTGCTGCCATGTACCTGTGCTGCCATGTATCCATGTGCTGCCATGTACCTGTGCTGCCATGTATCCCTGTGCTGCCATGTACCTGTGCTGCCATGTATCCCTGTGCTGCCAGGTATCCCTGTGCTGCCATGTATCCCTGTGCTGCCATGTACCTGTGCTGCCATGTATCACTGTGCTGCCATGTATCCCTGTGCTGCCATGTATCCCTGTGCTGCCATGTACCTGTGCTGCCATGTACCTGTGCTGCCATGTATCCCTGTGCTGCCATCTATCCCTGTGCTGCCATGTATCCCTGTGCTGCCAGGTACCTGTGCTGCCATGTATCCCTGTGCTGACATGTATCCCTGTGCTGCCATGTACCTGTGCTGCCATGTATCCCTGTGCTGCCATGTATCCATGTGCTGCCATGTACCTGTGCTGCCATGTACCTGTGCTGCCATGTATCCCTGTGCTGCCATGTATCCCTGTGCTGCCATGTACCTGTGCTGCCATGTACCTGTGCTGCCATGTATCCCTGTGCTGCCATGTATCCATGTGCTGCCATGTACCTGTTCTGCCATGTACCTGTGCTGCCATGTACCTGTGCTGCCATGTATCCATGTGCTGCCATGTACCTGTGCTGCCATGTATCCATGTGCTGCCATGTACCTGTGCTGCCATGTATCCCTGTGCTGCCATGTACCTGTGCTGCCATGTACCTGTGCTGCCATGTATCCCTGTGCTGCCATGTACCTGTGCTGCCATGTATCCATGTGCTGCCATGTACCTGTGCTGCCATGTATCCCTGTGCTGCCATGTATCCATATGCTGCCATGTACCTGTGCTGCCATGTATCCCTGTGCTGCCATGTAACCCTGTGCTGCCATGTATCCATGTGCTGCCATGTACCTGTGCTGCCATGTACCTGTGCTGCCATGTATCCCTGTGCTGCCATGTATCCCTGTGCTGCCATGTACCTGTGCTGCCATGTACCTGTGCTGCCATGTACCTGTGCTGCCATGTATCCCTGTGCTGCCATGTACCTGTGCTACCATGTATCCATGTGCTGCCATGTACCTGTGCTGCCATGTATCCCTGTGCTGCCATGTACCTGTGCTGCCATGTATCCCTGTGCTGCCAGGTATCCCTGTGCTGCCATGTACCTGTGCTGCCATGTATCCCTGTGCTGCCATGTATCCCTGTGCTGCCATGTATCCCTGTGCTGCCATGTACCTGTGCTGCCATGTACCTGTGCTGCCATGTATCCATGTGCTGCCATGTACCTGTGCTGCCATGTACCTGTGCTGCCATGTATCCCTGTGCTGCCATGTACCTGTGCTGCCATGTATCCCTGTGCTGCCATGTACCTGTGCTGCCATGTATCCCTGTGCTGCCAGGTATCCCTGTGCTGCCATGTATCCCTGTGCTGCCATGTACCTGTGCTGCCATGTATCCCTGTGCTGCCATGTATCCCTGTGCTGCCATGTATCCCTGTGCTGCCATGTACCTGTGCTGCCATGTACCTGTGCTGCCATGTATCCATGTGCTGCCATGTACCTGTGCTGCCATGTACCTGTGCTGCCATGTATCCCTGTGCTGCCATGTACCTGTGCTGCCATGTATCCATGTGCTGCCATGTACCTGTGCTGCCATGTATCCCTGTGCTGCCATGTATCCAATCCATGTGCTGCCATGTACCTGTGCTGCCATGTACCTGTGCTGCCATGTATCCCTGTGCTGCCATGTATCCATGTGCTGCCATGTACCTGTGCTGCCATGTACCTTTGCTGCCATGTATCCCTGTGCTGCCATGTATCCCTGTGCTGCCATGTATCCCTGTGCTGCCATGTACCAGTGCTGCCATGTATCCCTGTGCTGCCATGTACCTGTGCTGCCATGTACCTGTGCTGCCATGTATCCCTGTGCTGCCATGTATCCCTGTGCTGCCATGTACCTGTGCTGCCATGTGCCTGTGCTGCCATGTACCTGTGCTGCCATGTATCCCTGTGCTGTCATGTACCTGTGCTGCCATGTATCCATGTGCTGCCATGTACCTGTGCTGCCATGTATCCCTGTGCTGCCATGTATCCATGTGCTGCCATGTACCTGTGCTGCCATGTACCTGTGCTGCCATGTATCCCTGTGCTGCCATGTATCCCTGTGCTGCCATGTATCCATGTGCTGCCATGTATCCATGTGCTGCCATGTACCTGTGCTGCCATGTATCCCTGTGCTGCCATGTAATTGTGCTGCCATGTATCCATGTGCTGCCATGTACCTGTGCTGCCATGTATCCCTGTGCTGCCATGTACCTGTGCCGCCATGTATCCATGTGCTGCCATGTACCTGTGCTGCCATGTATCCCTGTGCTGCCATGTACCTGTGCTGCCATGTATCCCTGTGCTGCCAGGTATCCCTGTGCTGCCATGTATCCCTGTGCTGCCATGTACCTGTGCTGCCATGTATCCCTGTGCTGCCATGTATCCCTGTGCTGCCATGTATCCCTGTGCTGCCATGTACCTGTGCTGCCATGTACCTGTGCTGCCATGTATCCCTGTGCTGCCATGTATCCCTGTGCTGCCATCTATCCCTGTGCTGCCATGTATCCCTGTGCTGCCAGGTACCTGTGCTGCCATGTATCCCTGTGCTTCCATGTATCCCTGTGCTGCCATGTACCTGTGCTGCCATGTATCCCTGTGCTGCCATGTATCCATGTGCTGCCATGTACCTGTGCTGCCATGTACCTGTGCTGCCATGTATCCCTGTGCTGCCATGTATCCCTGTGCTGCCATGTACCTGTGCTGCCAAGTACCTGTGCTGCCATGTATCCCTGTGCTGCCATGTATCCATGTGCTGCCATGTACCTGTTCTGCCATGTACCTGTGCTGCCATGTACCTGTGCTGCCATGTATCCATGTGCTGCCATGTATCCATGTGCTGCCATGTACCTGTGCTGCCATGTATCCCTGTGCTGCCATGTACCTGTGCTGCCATGTACCTGTGCTGCCATGTACCTGTGCTGCCATGTATCCCTGTGCTGCCATGTACCTGTGCTGCCATGTATCCATGTGCTGCCATGTACCTGTGCTGCCATGTATCCCTGTGCTGCCATGTATCCATGTGCTGCCATGTACCTGTGCTGCCATGTACCTGTGCTGCCATGTATCCCTGTGCTGCCATGTATCCCTGTGCTGCCATGTATCCATGTGCTGCCATGTACCTGTGCTGCCATGTACCTGTGCTGCCATGTATCCCTGTGCTGCCATGTATCCCTGTGCTGCCATGTACCTGTGCTGCCATGTACCTGTGCTGCCATGTACCTGTGCTGCCATGTATCCCTGTGCTGCCATGTACCTGTGCTACCATGTATCCATGTGCTGCCATGTACCTGTGCTGCCATGTACCTGTGCTGCCATGTATCCCTGTGCTGCCATGTACCTGTGCTGCCAGGTATCCCTGTGCTGCCATGTATCCCTGTGCTGCCATGTACCTGTGCTGCCATGTATCCCTGTGCTGCCATGTATCCCTGTGCTGCCATGTATCCCTGTGCTGCCATGTATCTGTGCTGCCATGTACCTGTGCTGCCATGTATCCCTGTGCTGCCATGTATCCCTGTGCTGCCAGGTATCCCTGTGCTGCCAGGTATGCGGACCACCTGATATCAATGATATACATAAAAGTAACCATAATATTTTGGTATTAAACAATTGGACATATTAAAACAATACAAGATGCTCCCAAGTACATAATATAAAGCATCTAGTGAAAACCACATTGACATACTGTAATATACCTATTCCGTGCCCAAATAACGACACGTTTGCAGCCTTTTTTCTACATTACAGTACTTGTCACAATTTTCACATTGTCCCGTCATCTTTTTTGTTAAATGCAGTGAAGTGTTGCAGACATTTCAAAGGTAATTTAAGTGGTGGAAAAAACGTAAGATTGTTATAAAACATAGCAAGCATGCATTATTTCATACACTTCATTTTTAGACACATCATATTTGCTAAAGTATTATTATTGTGCAATGGTCTTTTAGGGGTAAATTCAATTCAAGTCGGATCCGACAATGCACTATTTAATAATGGCAATTTGTTTAAAGTCGGATTGACATTATTGTCGGAAAGGACAGACAGACGCCCTCCCAGAGCAGGAACCCCGCAGCTGCAGCAGCGTAGCAGGTGGATGTGGCACCGCCGCCAGACCTCATAGCAGCGTCCACCCGGCTCCAGCAAGCGATAAATTGATCTACACCACAGTCCCCTTTGAAACAATGAGGACTGCTGTCTGCAGGGTTAGTTTTGCTAATGCAGGCGATATCTCAGAAATCTCCTATGTTCAATCTATAAATAGGCAGGTTAGTTAACTCGAAATCCTATATAAAAGGCTGACACTGCTTCTCACCTATATGGGGGGAATTCAAGAGTTTTGCATGTCGGCGGCCACTAGATGGCACCAAATGGAGCAAATGAAGTGTTGCTCCATTCGGCGCGTACAGCCGCCGGTGCAGACTACTGTTATGTTGTTTTGTCATTTTGATGGGCTGGCAACTAGTTAGGTTAATAAATTGACCCCTATTTATAGTAAAGTAGGTCATGTGATTATGCATAATTGAAAACATATAATTATATTTTTATGACAGGATCATAGCAAGGAGCGAATGCCAAACATGCATGCAAACTACCTATACTCTACACAGCAATGGTCTCTAACGCAGATATTTATCTACCAAGCCCAACATCTGCAGCGATCTGAAATTCCTTCAGTCTCCTGACATCTTAGACCCGTGATGGCTAACCTATGACACGCGTGTCACTCGTGACACGCCGAGGCACTTTGACTGACACGCCTGTTGGTGCTGCCCTTTGGTTACATGTGCCGCTCTGCTCCAATCCCTGCTTGTTGCGTCATGTGCCGCTCTGCTCCAATCCCTGCTTGTTGCGTGGTGTCACCGCTGGCGCTGGCGCAAGCGCTCTGCAGAGAACTGGTCGGAAGAACGCTACAGGAGGAAAGGAGATCGGCGAGGTTCACAGCCCTGTAGACAGCCAAGTAAGGTGGCCTTCCGATCCCCACATCCTGCACCTGCAGGCCTGAGACCCGGGAGACGAGTTTCACAGCCCTGTGTGATCACCCCAGCCCAGTCCGTCATAAGCAGCGCAGGAGGACTTGTGATAAGCAGCATTGTGTGGCTCTCCTGTAAGTGCAATCATTACGTAGTGTAGTGTTTTAAATTATTTTGTACCAGGAGTCTGTCCAACAACACCGTTACAGAGGTAATAAAGCATTTAATTTAATAGGTTTTTAATTACCTCTGTAACAGTGTTGTTGGACTGACTCCTGGTACAAAATAATATAAAAAAAACTGTGTTCCCTAATGCACACCGAGTGAATAATATTGCTATATAATAATGGTCAGATAATACGGAGATCTTAGTTGCGTATATCTGCAGATATAGGGTTAAGCCCCCAGGCCGATCGACAAGGCTTCTCCGTCACTGGGGGTCCCTAATACTAGGTATGGGCCTGGGGGCTTAACCCTATATCTGCAGATATACGCAACTAAGATCTCCGTATTATCTGACCATTATTATATAGCAATATTATTCACTCGGTGTGCATTAGGGAACACAGTTTTTTTCCTACACAGAATTACCCCTCCCCTTTTAGCACCTGAGTGACATTACAATCTGATTGAGCAGCTTTCCACCTTGTGTATTGTATATAGAGAGGCACAAATGGGTCAGCATTAGGAGGGATTGCTGACTCTATTAGTGCCATAGGGGAAGCCAGGGGTATCCCCAGGTAAGCTGGCTCTCAGATGCTGTAGGTGCCATTACCATGTGGCCTTACACTGGGAATTTAACCCAGATATATATATATGTAATTATTTATGGGGTGGGTGTGGGGTGCAGTGGCCCCTGTGTCGGTATGGGTGGGCTGCTGCAGGTCGGCACACCCTAACACTTTATTAACACTTATTATTTTTCCTATCACTTTGTATATATTATTTTAATCACACCACTTACATAGCACCTCTGTGCTTCTTATTAACCCCTATTAATTTTCACCTGTGTGCTGACCTGGGGTGGCCGACCTGTGCCGACATTGTGGGGTCCTGCGCCCCGGGCCCATACCTAGTATTAGGGACCCCCAGTGACGGAGAAGCCTTGTCGATCGGCCTGGGGGCTTAACCCTATATCTGCAGATATACGCAACTAAGATCTCCGTATTATCTGACCATTATTATATAGCAATATTATTCACTCGGTGTGCATTAGGGAACACAGTTTTTTTCCTACACAGAATTACCCCTCCCCTTTTAGCACCTGAGTGACATTACAATCTGATTGAGCAGCTTTCCACCTTGTGTATTACAAAATAATATAAGTTAATTTCTGAATTTACCTTATAATGCCATGATTTTTATTTATGTATTTTTGCAGCCCTGAGATGGATAATCCAAAACATAAAAAAGCAAGATTGAATGATAAAGGGAGTGGCAGTAGCAGACCCTTTCAAGACACATGGACAGAGATGTATGGCATTATAGACAGGAAAAACAGATCATTGTGCATACTATGTAATGAGACAGTAGTAAGCAGAACGTGGAACATAAATAGACATTTTGAAACTAATCATCGCCAGCAGCTCTTAGAAAAAAGTCTGGATGAAAGGAAGGAATACATTTCTAGGCAGTTACACCTCTATAAGAGCCAATCAAAATCCCTCCTTACATTTGTAAAAGGCTCTACACATTTAACATCAGCAAGTTTATGCATTGCTCACTCCATAGCTCAGCATGGAAAAGCCCTCAGTGATGGAGAATTTATTAAAGACACTCTTCTAAGATGTGCACCAGTTTTATTTCACGATATGCAAAATAAACATGCTATTATTAAGCGAATTTCTGAGTTACCAATCAGTAGAAATGTCATCAAAGACAGAATAATGAGATTGGACACAAACATACAGCATCAGTTCAAAGGAGACTTAGATAATTGTAAATATTTTTCGATTTCTCTTGATGAAACTACTGATGTCACATCAAATGCTCGGTTGGCCATTATTGCTAGATATTCAGATGGCCTCACAATGAGAGAAGAGTTGATTAAGTTAGAATCAGTGCCAACAAGTACATCAGGGAAGGAAATATGTAAGGTTGTTATACAAACATTCCGTGACCTAAACATTGATATGTGTAAAGTCGTGTCAGTGACGACAGATGGGGCACCTAATATGGTGGGAAAAGGTGTAGGATTTGTGAAGTTGTTTATGGAAGCTATTGGACATCCACTTGTTCCTTTTCATTGTATTATCCATCAGGAGGTGTTGTGTGCCAAGGCAGGATTCACAGAATTAAATGATTTAATGTCAGTTGTAACAAAAATAGTGAATTTCATAGCTGCACGACCCCTTCACAAGCGAGAATTTTCTGCACTTTTACAGGAAGTTGATTCAACCTACAGTGGACTGCTGATGTTCAATAATGTGAGGTGGCTAAGCCGAGGAAAAGTACTTGAGCGATTTGTGGAATGCTTTTCAGAAATTAAGCTTTTTCTTGAGAATAAGGATCTTGCAAAATTTCCTCAGCTCAATGATCATAAGTGGGTCAACGCATTGATGTTTTTTATAGATATCTCTATTCATGTGAATGAGCTAAACTTAAAATTACAAGGTTTTGGCAAAAGTATTGATGTTATGTTTGGATACATAAAAGCCTTTCAAAGTAAACTTAAAATCTTTAAGCGAGACATAGAAAGTAAAACGTATAAGTATTTTCTACAAGTAAAAAAGTATTTTGAGAATGCCAGCACAACTGTACAAAATGAACTAGAACCCATGCACATGAAGTACCATGATATTGTGAACTCTTTACTTGACCAGTTCAGTGAAAGATTTAATCAATTTAGGAGCCTTGAACAGACCATTAAAATAATTAAGTATCCAGATGTAGTAGTCTACAGTACTTTAGAATTAAATAGTTTCAAATGGATGGAAATTGATGATTTGGAGATGCAACTTGCTGAATTTCAAGACAGCATCTGGAGTCAAGTGTTTGTCGATTTGATGGCCAAACTTGAGAATCTGGAAAGAAATCGTTTGGAGAATGAAGAGTGCCACTACGAACAGGAAATTTGGAGTGCTTGGAACAGATTACCAGACACTTTTAGCGCCCTGAAAAAACTAGGAATGGCTTTACTCACAATTTTTCCTTCAACATACGGTACTTTTGTGAGACCTTATTCTCAGCATTAAATAATATTAAAACAAATAAAAGAAACAGACTGACAGATGAAGTTAGTAGCGCTTGCTTGGCCCTGAAGTGCACAAAATACAACCCTGCAATTGAAGATTTTGCAAATGCAATTCAGCAACAGAAAAGTCACTAAGCCTGGTAAATCATTATTTGTTTTTTGCTTTTTGAACTAATAAATATAATAAATATATTAAATATATAACTCTTTCTTTATTATGGCTGCAAATATCACCAAATTATTGATATTTCTTGAAGTGACACGCGACCCGAGGAAGGCTACACTTTTTTCCGATTTTCGACACACCAAGCTGAAAAGGTTAGCCATCACTGTCTTAGACCATAATGTTCTGATATTTACAAGTTCTTTAACATCATATTGTGTATATTTCATAACACTACATATTGAAATCTCTTATATATTTACTTAATCTGTGTTATTGTAATTTACATGTTAAGTGGAACTCAGCAACATATTGCACCTCTATAGAGATAGACCAGGTATTAATGAGACCACAGTATAGATTATGTGAATGATTATGGGCGAGTAAAGGTGAAAGTGGCTGGTAGCCATCATTAAGCCGACACAAGAGGGTAAGAGCAGTTTAAAGGGAGAGTTGCCAGACACTCAGCATAGTGACAGGAGATGTTATTAGTCAGAAGTACCTTGACAGGCAAGGAAACAATATGTGACAAGCTGCAGATCTCAGGGTGTAAGGTTGTCTGCCTCTATTACTTTGTTGAAGTATTTTATTTAAACAGTCAGTTTCTGTTTCTAGAGACATCTCAGGTCATTTACAGAGTGAAAACACAACACTATGTTAATGCAAACCACCAAAGTAGCAAAATGAGCTAATTTCTTGTTAAAAATAAGAAGTCACACCCTTTCTCCTAGAGAGAAGCTTCCACTGCCTGCAACTGCCAGTCTTCAACCTAAGTCAGGGAGTGTGCCAGGCATCACATAAGAAAGAGTAGGGAATGGGCTCTCAGATACCCTTGCCCTCAACAATGGGTGTTTAATACATGCACTTTCTATCTTGCTATCTTGTCCCAATTACCCATACAACACCTGTATTCTGAAAATGAAACAATATAGCCTAACAAAGGAGGAAATAACTATTCCCTTATTAGGGCAGTCACGGACTATGTTCTTAAATTTTATATACATATATATATATATATATATACAGTGAAGCAGCCCGGCACTCCCTGAATGCGTTGAATAACTGGCCTGGGTGCCCTCCGGGGTTTTGGTGATGATATGCAGAAAGAAATCGGCGGCACTCCAGGACTTTTCAAACAAAATTTGGTGTATTTAAAGCATCACAAAATACAACATGTGACCGACGTTTCGGGGCCCGTAGCCCCTTCTTCATCTTGAAGAAGGGGCTACGGGCCCGAAACGTCAGTCACATGTTGTATTTTGTGATGCTTTAAATACACCAAATTTTGTTTGAAAAGTCCTGGAGTGCCGCCGATTTCTTTCTGCATATATATATATATATATATATACATATATAAATGTCATATAGGACCGGCACTCACCTCTCATAAATACTTTGCTCAGGTGCCTTCTGCGAATAATCGATATCCAATTGTCCCAAATATGCAGCGGCACTCAGAGACTCATAGTGGGTGAAAAAAAAACGTGCAAAATTTATTCCATATTATAAATTTTTCAGGCCAACGTTTCGGGGCACATCCGCCCCTTTGTCAAGGTGAACCACAAGTGCAAAACAAACATATTACAGTACCTTATATTGTGTAATGAAGAGGACCCGTTGGCGGGAAGCATCGTGGCTGCCGGTGGACTGTGCGTCTCACCCGGCCGTCTCCAGTGCGATGACGTCATCCGTGCGCCGCGCAGCTTCCCCCCGGCTGCCGTCAGCCTCCTGTGTTGCCAAGGGAACCGGGACGCCTCCGTGTCCTCTATCTCCGACACGTTGCGTTCCCATGGAAACCCGGCATTACACTGGGGACTGACTTCCGGCGGATGTGCCCCGAAACGTTGGCCTGAAAAATTTATAATATGGAATAAATTTTGCACGTTTTTTTTTCACCCACTATGAGTCTCTGAGTGCCGCTGCATATTTGGGACAATTGGATATCGATTATTCGCAGAAGGCACCTGAGCAAAGTATTTATGAGAGGTGAGTGCCGGTCCTATATGACATTTATTCTACGGACGTACAGAATCATTCCCTGCACGATCCACCTGGGGCAAGGCACCCCTGTATTCTTCATGTGATTTGTTTATTATTTTTTTCATTGGACATTTTTGATTAAACAGTCCTCTTGTGGAAAGGTGAAGACCCAGGAGTCAAGCACGGCACCTTTTGCACTTCACTATAATAGCACTTTATTGCACACTTGCACTTTAACTAAGGCACTGGACACTTTTTCTATTTGCCTCACTACAGAGGAATAGAAGGCTTTTTACATAAAATATTCTGCCATTTGCACTCAATATACGCAAACTGCTTGCACACACTGACATGTCGCAAGGGACAGCGGCTGGGTTTGGAGGTCTTGTCACAGCAGACACAGAGGCGTACAGTTTCACATAGGCGGATGCTGAGAGACTGTACTTTACGGAGAGTCTGGCTGACTCAGAGGAACAGTTCACTATTAATGACGTATATCATCAGCTAACTAAGCTCAAACGCCGGGAATGTGATTATCTCATGCATGGGATCTCGTTATCCAACTATCACAAAGAAAAAAGGATTCCCCGTGGGTTCCGCGTCCGCAACGTCCCCACAATAGGCAGATTTAATGCGGATTTCTGTAACCGGTGGATAGGCATTCTGAATAAGTGTAGCCTAGACCTGATGTTGCTGGTGGTGGAGGAAGCTGCCCGGGAACTTAAAATCACAAGGGATAAAATACATCAACTAGAGGCAGCACATAAAACACTGCTTCAGATGGACAGCAGCCAGGCCCTAATCCTGAAATTACAACAACAGAATGAGGCGTATAAGAAAGAGCTCATCAGATTCAAGCGCAATAAATCTTTAATAGTGAAAGAGGATTACGAGACCAACAAGGTCTATCGCTGGGTGTCGGGAGGCGAGCCCGGGAATCATAAGCCTTACAATTATAGGGCCAAGCATAGTTGGCGAAAGCGAAGAGAGGATAACAGTGCTGAATTAGTAACATCTAATAGCGACAGTGAATTTGCGGTGAATGATTCTGAAGGTCCAACAGATAACACCAGTATCCCTTTAGGGAACTCCCCTGCAGTGGCCACAGAAGTTATAACAAAAACAAGAGGACGCCCACCCGCAGGGGCAAACAGAACACCAGGATCCAGAAGTGCACCTTCCAGAAAGAAGACTTAATCTACAATCTGTCGGACCGGCACCTGAGTGATATTGAAATAAAAGCATTAAGTAATGGCCTCTCATTTATACCAACCAACAAATTTGACCAACTAACATGGCAAACGGATCTACACAAG
The DNA here is from genome assembly GCF_028390025.1 of Pseudophryne corroboree. Classification (NCBI taxonomy): domain Eukaryota; kingdom Metazoa; phylum Chordata; class Amphibia; order Anura; family Myobatrachidae; genus Pseudophryne; species Pseudophryne corroboree. The sequence goes on along the minus strand of NC_086453.1, from coordinate 182,458,574 downwards.
TTTTCCCGCAAACTCCGATTGCAAGAATTTTTTCAAATGCAACCACCGCCTACAAGCACGGACCCGCATCAGACCTTCATAAGTTCCCTGCACAAATCCAAGTTTGACCCCGCATCCCACAACCCTTCCATCAAGACATTCTCCCGGCTCTTGGATGAGTCTGTTTCCAAATACTCAGCAGCGACCTCAAAAATACATCATAATCTGCCCAAAGCGGAATTCCAAGCCCTGAAACAGCTGGGGACATACAGGGACATCGTGATCCGCCCCGCTGACAAAGGGGGCGGGATCGTAGTCATGAACCTGGTGGATTACAAATCCGAAATATATAACCAGCTGGCGGATAGTTTAGTCTATCAGCAGCTGGACACGGATCCCACTATGAAATTCAAGGAGGAACTGGATGGCATCTTGGACCATGCATACCAGTCCAACGAGATTACCGGCAAGCTTTGTATGGCACTAAAACAGGAATTCCCGGTGGTACCAGTACTATTTACGGTACCAAAAATACATAAGAACTTATTGAAACCACCGGGGAGACCAATCATATCTGCACAAGGAGCACTTTATCAACCGGTATCCATATTTCTAGACAGCATCCTCCAGCCCTTGATTGTACAGCAGAGGGGTTTCATTAAGGACACTACCGCATTTCTGAATATGCTAAATTCAGTCACGGAAATACCAGCGGGGACCATGATATGTACCATTGACATCTGCAGTCTGTACACTTGCATTCCCCAAGCTCAGGGCTTGTTAGCAATAAAAGAGTTTTTAACTAAAATCAAGATGGACACGTGCAATATGGATCTTTTCCTCAGGCTTTTGGAACTGACACTCACAAGGAACTACTTCCTGTTCGACGGCAAGTTCTTTCGCCAAACAAGTGGGTGTGCGATGGGGAGTAACGTATCGCCATCATTTGCAAATGTGTTCATGCTGCAGGAAGAGCAGGAAATGTTCTTCAACAACCGGGAGGCTGCTAAACACATCATTAAATACTGTAGGTACATAGATGATGTGTTCATCCTATGGTCGGGGGGCCCGGATCAGTTCAACGAGCTGGTCACCTCCATTAATAGCAGGGATTCACCCATCAGGGTTACGACACAAAGTAGCCATGAGGCTCTCAATTACTTGGATGTCTGGGTATCCATCAAAGGGAATAAGATCAGCACTGAAGTGTACTATAAACCTACAGATAAGAACACACTATTAAGAAGTAACAGCCATCACCCCAGGGCTCTAAAGAAAGGGCTACCCAAGTCGCAGCTCATTAGAGCAGCTAGAATTACCAGCGAAACATCCGATGTTGAGGGAGCTTTAAACAAAGTGGTGACGCGCTTTATGGAGAGAGGATATGACAGAAGAGAGCTATTAGAATGTAAACGGGCGGTCTCTGAGATACCGAGAACAAGGTTATTGGAACAACGACACAGGGAGGACACCCAAGTCATACCGTTTGTCACTAAATACAACACATCGAGTTCGGTGGCACCCAGAGCACTTAAGGCTCTCTGGCCCATTGTTGCAACGGACAAGAATTTGCCAACATTCCGGCAAAAGAGACCGCAGGCATGCTATACTCGCAGTAAGAATATCAAGGACATGGTGGTACATACGGACGTCACGGGGTTCGACAGAATAACGCCAGCATCCACGTTTCTCACCAAGGCCCCGGGCTGTTACAAGTGCCTGGGATGTGATACATGTAAGTACATGAGTACGGGCAGCTCATTCACTTCATGCTCTTCAGGCAAATCCTTCAAGATAAACCATGTCCTCACTTGCACAACAACGTATGTAGTATACGTAATAGCGTGCCCATGCCAGCTCCAATACGTGGGCAAAACCATACGTACCTTTAGAGAGCGTTTTGCCATGCACAAATCTTCAATCAAAGCTGCACTAACTGGAAAACCCACGGATCAGCCAGTGGCGAAACATTTCAAGGAGATGGGTCATGCACTGAAGGACATGAACTTTTCCATTATCGATCATGTCCCCAGAAGGATAAGAGGTGGGGATAGACATGGACAATTATTACGCATGGAGGCTAAATGGATGTACAAATTGGACACCATAAGGCCGAAAGGCCTTAATGAGATGATACAGTGGAATGTATTGTAGCCTGTTACCACCCCCGATGTACAATAGTCCAGCCCCATGCTCTTAGAAGTCTATGTGTGCCTATAAGATTGAGTATATTTATTTGGGGAGCATATGGCCATGATTGAATCTCTTTATTATTGTTTGCCATATCTGTATGTTTATAGTATGATAAGGCAGGACAAAAGTCTCAATGCTCACCAGGCTCATCACTACACATAGAGCCTGCTTTTAACATAATTTTTTTCTCACTAACACATCAGTGCGGCGCAAGCAGTGAACAACCCGGAAGTCAGTCCCCAGTGTAATGCCGGGTTTCCATGGGAACGCAACGTGTCGGAGATAGAGGACACGGAGGCGTCCCGGTTCCCTTGGCAACACAGGAGGCTGACGGCAGCCGGGGGGAAGCTGCGCGGCGCACGGATGACGTCATCGCACTGGAGACGGCCGGGTGAGACGCACAGTCCACCGGCAGCCACGATGCTTCCCGCCAACGGGTCCTCTTCATTACACAATATAAGGTACTGTAATATGTTTGTTTTGCACTTGTGGTTCACCTTGACAAAGGGGCGGATGTGCCCCGAAACGTTGGCCTGAAAAATTTATAATATGGAATAAATTTTGCACGTTTTTTTTTCACCCACTATGAGTCTCTGAGTGCCGCTGCATATTTGGGACAATTATATACATATATATATATATATACACACACACAGTGCCTTGTTAAAATATTCAACCCCCTTTGCTTGCTTATTTCATTCACAGAACATGCCTACAACTTTGTAGATTTTTTTTTATTGTGAAGCAAACAACAAATTGGACAAAATAACATAAAACTTTAGCGTCCATAACTATTCACCCCCCTAAAGTCAGTACTTTGTAGAGCCACCTTTTGCAGCAATTACAGCTGCAAGTCACTTTGGATAAGTCTCTATGAGCTTGCCACATCTTGCCACTGGGATTTTTGCACATTCCTCAAGGCAAAACTGCTCCAGCTCCTTCATGTTGAATGGTTTCCGCTTGTGAACAGCAATCTTCAAGTCTGACCACAGATTCTCAATTGGATTGAGATCTGGGCTTTGACTAGGCCATTCCAAAAAATGTAAATGTTTCCCCTTAAACCACTCGAGCGTTGCTTTAGCAGTATGCGTCCGGTCATTGTCCTGCTGGAAGGTGAACCTCCGTCCAAGTCTCAAATCACAGGTAGACTGAAACAGGTTTTGTTCAAGAATATCCCTGTATTTAGCACCATCCATCTTTCCCTCAACTCAAAACAGTTTCCCAGTCCCTGCTGCTAAAAAAACATCCCTACAGCATGATGCTGCCACCTTCATGTTTCACTGTGGGGATGGTGTTCATGGGGTGATGGGATGTGTTGGGTTTGCGCCAGACATAGCGTTTTCCTTGGTGGCTGAAAAGTTCAATTTTAGTCTCATCTTACCAGAGCACCTTCCTCCATACATTTGGGGAGTCGTCCACATGCCTTTTGGCAAACTCAAAAATGTGTCTTCTTATATTTAACACTAAGTAATGGCTTTTTTTTGGCCACTCTTCCATAAAGCCCAGCTCTATGGAGTGTACAGCTTATTGTGGTCACATGTGCAGATACACCAGTTTCTGCTGTGGAACTCTGCACAGCTCCTTCAGGGTTACCTTTGGTTTCTGTGCTGCCTCTCTGATTAATGCCCTACTTGCCCGGTCTGTGAGTTTTGGTAGCCGGACCTCTGTTGGCAGGTTTTTTATCGTACCATGTTCTTTCCATTTGAAGATGATGGATTTGGTGGTGCTCCGGGGGGGGGGGGGGGGGATCATCAAAGATTTGGATATTTTTTTATAATCCAGCCCTGACTTTTACTTCTCATCAACTTTGTCCCTGACTTGTTTGGGAAGTTCCTTGGTCTTCATGGTGTAATGCCTCTTGCTTAGTGGTGGTGCAGCCTCTGGGGCCTTTCAGAAAAGGTGTGTTTATACTGACAGATCATGTGACACTTAGATTGCACACAGGTGGACTTCATTTCACTAATTGTGACTTCTGAAAGTAATTGTTTGCACCAGAACTTTTGAGGGGCATCATAGCAAAGGGGGTGAATACATAAGCACGTGCCAATTTTCAGATTTTTATTTATAAAAAAAAATATATACATTTTTCTCATTTCACTTCACCAACTTAGACTATTTTGTGCAGATCCATCACATAAAATTCAGATTAAAAAATAAATAAATGACAGGTTGTAATGTAACAAAATAGGCAAAAAGCCAAGGGGGGTGAATAATTTAGCAAGGCACTGTATATATAGTAATACGAACCCAGTACTCCAGCAGGGCAGCTGGCACCCAAATAATTGTGTGCCCTCCTGAGGGATCCGGTCTGAAGATCGACAGTGTCTAGGTCGACAATGTTTAGGTCGACCACTATAGGTTGACAGTCACTAGGTCGACATGGATGGAAGGTCGACAGGGTTTCTAGGTCGACATGTGCTAGGTCAACAGGTCTAAAGGTTGACATGAGTTTTTCACATTTTTTTCTTTTTTTGAATTTTTTCATACTTAACGATCCACGTGGACTACGATTGGAACGGTAAAGTGTGCCGAGCGAAGCGGTAGCGGAGAGAAGGCACCATGCCCGAAGCATGGCGAGCGATGCACTAATTTGGGATCCCGGTCACTCTACGAAGAAAACGACACCAAAAAAAAAAAATCCTCATGTCGACCTTTAGACCTGTTGACCTAGCACATGTCGACCTAGAAACCCTGTCGACCTTCCATCCATGTCGACCTAGTGACTGTCGACCTATAGCGGTCAACCTAAACATTGTCGACCTAGACACTGTCGATTTGATGAACCACAACCCCTCTTGAGGTATGGTAACCCCCTGCATATGTGAAAATACGAGACGGCATCCCAAGACTTGTAAAGCAAAGAAGACTTTAGTGCACACACATCAGTGCGAACACTTCAACGTTTTAGGTAATAATACACCATGATCTGGATGATGGGGTATCATTCCCCGAAACGTTGAAGTGTTTTCACTGATGTGTGTGCACTAAAGTCTTCTTTGCTTTACAAGTCTTGGAGACCCACCTCGTATTTTCACATATATATATTAGTGATGAGCGGGTTCGGTTCGTGGAGATCCAAACCCCCCCGAACTTCACCTATTTTACACTGTTCCGAGGTGGCCTCGGATCTTCCCGCCTTGCTCGGTTAACCCGAACGCGCCCGAACATCATCATCCCGCTGTCGGATTCTCGCGAGATTCATATTCTATATAAGGAGCCGCGCGTCGCCGCCATTTTCACTCGTGCATTGGAGATTGAACAGAGAGGACGTGGCTGCGTTCTCACCCTGAAAAGCTCCATAATCTGTGCTCAGTGTGCTGCAAATATCTGTGCTCAGTGTGCTGCAAATATCTGTGCTCAGTGTGCTGAAAATATCTACGTTCTCTGCCTGAAAAAGCTGCATATCTGTGCTCAGTGTTCTGCAAATATCTGTGGTCAGTGTGCTTTATTGTGGGGACTGGGGACCACCAGTATAATAGTAGTACAGTACAGTACAGTAGGCCATTGCTGTATCTTGCAGCTCTGTGTCACTGCAAGTATCCATTCCATATCTGTGCTGCGTTTTTGTGAGCAGTATATATAGTATTACAGTGCAGCATTTTGGTGACCACCAGTATATAGTTGTACAGTAGGCCATTGCTGTATCTTGCAGCTCTGTGTCACTGCAAGTATCCATTCCACATCTGTGCTGCATTTTTGTGAGCAGTATATATAGTATTACAGTGCAGCATTTTGGTGACCAACAGTATATAGTTGTACAGTAGGCCATTGCTGTATCTTGCAGCTCTGTGTCACTGCAAGTATCATTTTCATATCTGTGCTGCATTATTGTGAGCAGTATATAGTAGGACAGTGCAGCATTTTGGTGACCAGCAGTATACATATATAGTACAGTACAGTAGGCCATTGCTGTATCTTGCAGCTCTGTGTCACTTCTAGTATCTTGATCAGTGTTCAATATCTGCTGCATTGTTTTGACCAGTATGTATACTGTACTATGTGACGTGTGTTATACACCTGGTGATTACTGATTATACATCCTGTAATCTGTACTGAGCGATGTGTGAGATACACCTGGGGATTATACACCCTATATACTGTACTGTGCGACGTGTGTTATACACCTGGTGATTACTGATTATACATCCTGTAATCTGTACTGAGCGATGTGTGAGATACACCTGGTGATTATACACCCTATATTATTATTATTATTATCCTTTATTTATATGGCGCCACAAGGGTTCCGCAGCGCCCAATTACAAAGTGCAAAAATAATCAAACTGGAAAACAGCAACTTACAGTTGATGACAGTATAGGACAAGTACAGGGTAAATAAACATAGTTACATCAGCAGATGACACTGGAATAAGTATCAGGTGGCAGAAGACTGCTGGATGTGGTACAGTTGAAGATTACAATCTAAAGGGGAGGGGTAGACAGACATGGGTGACACAGATGGGGTACATAGAGAACATGGAACAGAGAAACATTAGGATGAGATTTGGCTAGGTTTGGTGAAGAAGTGGACCCCCAGAAGGCACAAGTCAATACTTAACATTGCAACATTTTACTGGGCTATGCAGGAGAAAATTAAAAATAGGGGAAAAAAAAAAAAAGAATCAATAACTTCTACCGCTTTCAAAAAGGTCAATGGAAGCTGAAATAATGGACAACTACCTAATGGAAGCCAGATACAGTATACCAAACAGTACTTAGCAGAGTTAGGAATGAGTGCTTATGAAATACAGTAACATTTTGTCATAATATTTTAGAAACTGCATGGCTGGTCTCTTGCACTCTTTTGCTCTAATACACCACCTGCTTTAGGATTTATATTTGAAAACATTATGTCTTCATAATCCCAAAAACGTCAGTCTTCTTGGAAAGTGGTTTGTTCCTTTGTAAGGGAAAGAGAACAAACGTTCTCAAACAATGGTTTCTTTTTCCTCTGGAAAGGGCTTGTGGATTTGCAGGAATATCTGAGCATTTCTGTAATCAGAAAGCAGCGACTTTCTACAAATGTTTACGAATAATTCCAGTGATTTTGTCATTTTCTTTCAGTGATTTGGGCCAATAATACCATTGATTAGAACGAATAATTCCTGTGATTTTGTCCTTTTCTTCCAGTGATTTGGACCAATAATACCATTGATTAGAGCGAATAATTCCTGTGATTTTGTCATTTTCTTCCAGTGATTTGGACCAATAATACCATTGATTAGAACGAATAATTCCTGTGATATTGAGGTGTTTGTGTCGCTTAGCTTAGCCGTCCAGTGACCACAGTGCACCTCTTTTTCTCTTTTCTTTGCATCATGTGATGTTTGGGGACTTTTTTTTTAAGTGCCATCCTGTCTGACACTGCAGTGCCACTCTTAGATGGGCAAGGTGTTTTTGCCGGCCACTTGGGTCGCTTAGCTTAACCATCCAGCGACCTTGGTGCACCTTTTTTTCTTTGCATCATGTACTGTTTGGGGACTATTTTTTTAAGTGCCATCCTGTCTGACACTGCAGTGCCACTCCTAGATGGGCGAGGTATTTGTGCCGGCCACTTGGGTCTCTTAGCTTAGTCATCCAGCAACCTCGGTGCAAATTTTAGGACTAAAAATAATATTGTGAGGTGTGAGGTGTTCAGAATAGACTGGAAATGAGTGAAAATTATGGTTATTGAGGTTAATAATACTATGGGATCAAAATTACCCACAAATTCTATGATTTAAGCTGCTTTTGAGGGTTTTTTTTTAAAAAAAACACCCGAATCCAACACACACCCAAATCCGACAAAAAAAATTCAGGGAGGTTTTGCCAAAATGCGTCCGAATCCAAAACACGGCCGCGGAACCGAATCCAAAACCAAAACACAAAACCCGAAAAATTTCCGGTGCACATCTCTAATATATATATATATATATATATATATATATAGCTGGAACAGGACTATGACTGGAACTAGAATATACGCTGGCTTTGGCTGGAACTGGAAAATGAGCTACAGCTGCACGGAAACCGGAATATTAGCTGAAACTGGACTGGAACCGAGATATTAGCTGGAATCAGAATGAAGCACAGCTGGTTATTATGAAACATTGGGAGGCGCTACATAGTGCATGATAATAACATACCCAGCAATCTATTACATGCTTAGAATACACACTACACAGTAATTGTTAATAAATGGGGTTTAAAGCATGAGAGGAAGATCCCTGATATTGTTATGTGACAATACTGTGGCAGCCAAACCAAGAGAAACCCAACCCTCAGATGTAACCCTGACCCTTTACCACTATCAAACCTCTTCATGCCTGTCTCTCTCTAGCTCTTGTCTGTCTGACCCGAGCTTGTGCAGCATATAATTGGGTCACAGAAACCCTAGTTTCTTCCTAGTAGCAATTACTAACATTATTGCCCTTAAAGTTAAGCCACTGCTTTAGTCATAGCCTTGTAAACATAGAGTACATATGTAACAGCATACTTATACCAAGTAAAACACTGTCGGAGACCCAAAGTTGCCTCTCCATCAGTTAAGCCTTACCTACCTGTGACTTTACCAACATGATGATTTGTATCAGACTATGGTTCAGGTTGTCGTATTACTGTCCACCAAACTTACATCCAAGAGTAGCACTGAGCTTCTGTCAGGAAAACTCTGTGAGAAGATGGATTTGGTACAGTTAGTGCTCACTTGGCACTGCTTACTGCAGGGGAGTCGAATCTAGCAAGGGGACATAAGATTCCTTGCTGACATTTCACAAGTCATGCCCCACCCCCCCAAGTAAGCACTAGCTGTAACTGGCAGGATACCGACATAAAATAGGTTGAGGTATCACAATCAGGATGCAGTTTTGTAGGTTGCCATTAGAGGTAACTTATCATTCAGAAGAAGACACTTGCTGGAGTCTGGAGCGTGTGACACCCCCCCCCCCCCCCACCCCTTCTCATGATTGAGAAAATGGCCAGAAATGCCCTTTACAATCTCATGGATCTGAGTGCAATTTTGTTCTGCATCACAGAGAGTAAACTTTGTGACACAAGGCATAGTACAAATCAGAAACATGCAGACTGAAAAAATCTTCTGATAGTATACAATGCTATCTCTGTATCCGTCTGGCCACCATGCTGAGTGAAAAAGATGCTAAAGTGTGAAACCACAATTTAAAAAAATAAATAAATCTTCCCTTTCAGTAATGGGAGCACGGTTCATTAATATGTCATCTAATATTGCCCGATTTATTATTTTTAAATATAAGATGGCACTACATTTAGTTTAGTACCTGGTACACAATGACCAGGAATACCAGTACTAGCCCAGTGTTACTCAGTGTCAGGATTCAGTGTCCAGTGTATTTACCAGTCCGCTAGTTGTGGGTGCTGGACTCTATGCCGCAGCGTCATGACTCCTAGTCTATGTCCCCGCTGCGGTCCTGGAACGCTTCTCAGCCTTCTCTCCAGCATTCCTTTGTGTTTCCCGCCCTGGTGTCCTCATGTGAGTCTATGTCCAGTGGTATCTGTAATCTTAGAACCGGTCAGCTGACCATGAACAAACCAACCAGGCACCAGCTTCTGACCAGCTGACCATGTCCACCAATAGACAGCAAGCAAAGGGATTACAAGGCACCTTCTGAGACTCAGAAGGTGCCAGAGCAACATTTGTCTTCAGGTGTCTTGTAGCTCCAGTTACCAGGTCTCCCTGTGTATCTGACAGTACTCAATGTCAGTCTTGCTGCTTAGCTTACCGTATATACTCGAGTATAAGTCGACCCGAATATAAGCCGAGGCACCTAATTCTACCACAAAAACCTGGGAAAACTTATTGACTCGAGTATAAGCCTAGGGTGGGAAATGCAGCTCTAGCCGTACACAGCCCTCAGTGCCAGATATGCCCTCATAGTGCCAGATATGCCCCCACAGTGCTGCCAGATATGCCCCCACAGTGCTGCCAGATATGCCCCCACAGTGCTGCCAGTTATGCCCCCACAGTGCTGCCAGATATGCCCCCACAGTGCTGCCAGATATGCCCCCACAGTGCTGCCAGATATGCCCCCACAGTGCTGCCAGTTATGCCCCCACAGTGCTGCCAGTTATGCCCCCACAGTGCTGCCAGATATGCCCCCACAGTGCTGCCAGATATGCCCCCACAGTGCTGCCAGATATGCCCCCACAGTGCTGCCAGATATGCCCCCACAGTGCTGCCAGTTATGCCCCCACAGTGCTGCCAGATATGCCCCCACAGTGCTGCCAGTGCTGCCAGATATGCCCCCACAGTGCTGCCAGATATGCCCCCACAGTGCTGCCAGTTATGCCCCCACAGTGCTGCCAGATATGCCCCCACAGTGCTGCCAGATATGCCCCCACAGTGCTGCCAGATATGCCCCCACAGTGCTGCCAGTTATGCCCCCACAGTGCTGCCAGTTATGCCCCCACAGTGCTGCCAGATATGCCCCCACAGTGCTGCCAGATATGCCCCCACAGTGCTGCCAGATATGCCCCCACAGTGCTGCCAGTTATGCCCCCACAGTGCTGCCAGTTATGCCCCCACAGTGCTGCCAGATATGCCCCCACAGTGCTGCCAGATATGCCCCCACAGTGCTGCCAGTTATGCCCCCACAGTGCTGCCAGATATGCCCCCACAGTGCTGCCAGATATGCCCCCACAGTGCTGCCAGATATGCCCCCACAGTGCTGCCAGATACGCCCCCTCATGATGCCAGATACGTTCCCTCCCCAAGTGCCAGGTATGCCCCACAGTGTTGTTACTTACCCCTCCGTCGATCCCGCGCTGTCTTCTGGAGGGACACGAAGCGCACAGCACGCGCCTCTCCTGTGTCCCTCCTGCATCTTCGGCGGCCGCGGCAGGTCTATTAAAGGAAGTGCCGGTTCGTGATCAGAGGTCACGAACGGGTACTTCCTGTAATAGAACCGCCGCTGCTGCCGCCGGAGATGCAGGAGGGACACAGGAGAGCCGCGCGCTGTGCGCTCCGTGTCCCTCCTTCACACTGCTCTGCCTCTGCCTGTCACTGACTCGAGTATAAGCCGAGGTGGCTTTTTCAGCACAAAAAAAAGTGCTGAAAAAGTCGGCTTATACTCGAGTATATACGGTATGTAGCCGAATTCTGGTTCCAGCCCGGATCCTAGTACCAAGCCATTCCAGTTCCAGCCAAGATCCTAGTACAAAGCTATTCTTGCTCCAGCTTGGATCCTTGAACTAAGCCATTTCGATACCAACCTGGATCCTAGTACTAAGCTATTCTGGTTTTAGTCTGGATCCTTGTACAAATCCATTCCGGTTCCAGCCCAGATCCTAGTACCAAGCTATTCTGGTTCCAGTCCAGATACTAGTAGCAAGCCATTCTGGTTCCAGCCTGGGTCCTAATACCAAGCTATTCCAGTCACAGTATGGATCTAGTATCCAAGGCATTCCTGTCTCAGCTAGATCCTGTTTTCGTATCATTTTGTTTTCTGCCCGGATCCAGTACTCAAGCTACTCTGGTCCCATCCTGGATCCTGTACCCAAGTCACTCCTGTTGTGAACTCAGGGCCTAATTCAGATCTGATCGCAGCAGCAAATTTGTTAGCTAATGGGCAAAACCATGTGCACTGCAGGGGGGGGACAGGTATAACATGTACAGAGAGCGTTAGATTTGGGTGGGGTGTGTTCAAACGGAAATCTAAATTGCAGTGTAAAAGTAAAGCAGCCAGTCTTTGCCCTGCACAGAAAAAATATAACCCACCCAAATCTAACTCTCTCTCCAAATGTTATATCTACCCCCCCCCCCCCCCTTCCCCCCCAAAAAAAAAAAATTTGCTGCTGCGATCAGATCTGATTTACCAGCTCAGTTCATTATATCAATTCCGGGTCTAGTTCCGGAATCATCACAGTAGCTACAACTAATCTCTGCCTGGCATCCCAGAAATCCTATTGACCTTCATTTTGTACTTCAGAAGATCCGATGGGGGTCATTCCGAGTTGATCGCTAGCCCTGCGATTAAGGGAAAAAAACAGCACTTTTGCGCATGCGTATGCGAGTGCCACTCTGCGATTCTTTCGTTCGCACTTCTGCTAAGCTACGATACACTCCCAGAGGGCGGCGGCTTAGCGTTTGCATGGCTGCTAAAAACTGCTAGCGAGCGAACAACTCGGAATGACCCCCCCCATGTTGCTACAGTCATGTGCTCAGTTCCTAGACAGGATGGATTGGGAAGAAAACTTCACAGAGTGGAATATTGGATCCCAGAAGATGTACTAGGGTGTAGTGCTCCCAGTTGAACCTCCTGTTGGTGTACACTGGGTAGAACTTTGACCTAGAGCCTGTTCTGGGATTTCCACTGAATGGATTTGGATGAGAACTTTAGTGAACTGTAATAACTGACAGCAATTACCATAATTCAATGACTTGAAATAACTGACTTAAATAATCATAAATCAATGAGCTAAAACAACTGACAGAAATGGAGGCAGGAAGACAAAAAATGTTGTGTACCCAAAAACCTTGACATAGCAACTTGGATAATGGAAGGAAAACATTAAAGACATTTCACAATGAAAAGGTGATTATAAAACTGAACAGAAAGAAAAGCTGGGGTCAGGGTTACTGGTGACACCCTAAAACAAAAATGACACTGAGCAGCCACCTCATGGTTGTGTTGGATGAGCAACTAAGCTATTCATTATTTTTAATATGTTGACAGTTACTGTACATCCAATTTATTGATAACCTAATGACTCAAAAATTTAAACCCAGGCAAAACCAGGTACTTCAGCTAGTTGCATAAGAAATACCATTCTTCAGATCATCACATGTGACATGTGAGTTTATTGAAAAGTAAAGGTGGTTATGCTGTCGGTCTGATTTTGGTTAAATAAACATCATAGTGAAGACAGAACAATAGCCTGGAGTCTTCAAAGACCAAAATGGCTGTACTACAGAGCAACTCTCCCCAAATTACAAAATTAATTTTTTCTTGTTATTTGTTTTAAAAAAAACTGCATTCTTTATTAATTCAATTTAAAAACATTATATATTCATCAAGAAGTGTGTGCTACATTGAATAGCAGCGTATATTAGAGTGGCTTACCTGGTGTCTGCTACATACCCCTATCTATACTACAAAATAATTATTTATTGCTCTTTAAAAATATAAACAATAGCCAGGCTATTACCCTTTTCTCTTAATCAATTAAATAATTTGCCTTGTGTGTTATAATTGAGTGATGCAGCATATATTAGTGGCGTATAAACCTGGTCTGGCCTCCTTTACATTGTCAGAACCTGGACCTTATTCTGAAATGGACGCAAATTTCTGCATATGCAGCAAGATCTGCGTCCATCTCCTCACATGCTGGGGGCCGTCCAGCACAGGACAAGGCCACCCAGCATGTGTAGCGATGCCTCGTGATGCTTTCCGAAATAATAATAATAATAATAATTTTATTTATATAGCGCTCTTTCTCCAACAGGACTCAAGGCGCTTTACAGATATCAAAAACAATGCACATGATACAGAGGATTTGAGTAATACAACAATAGATCAGCAACACAGACATAAAAGAAAATCTTAAGCACACAGAAAGCATAATGCAGGATTGGTGTAGGCATTTTGGGTAATAACTTCCAAGAGTTGTGTATTCCACCTTCACAAGGTACCAAGTGCGGAAGCCATCTTGGGCACTCAGCGTAGGATTACCCAGGGTGGAATGGGTGTAGTATGGCTGACCGCCGGTCTCCTGACCGCCGGTTAGCTTACCGACGCCGGTATCCTGGCAGCATACCAACTCCGGGATCCCGGCGGGGAGGGGTGAGTGCAGCAAGCCCCTTGCGGGCTCGGTGGCAACCTGAGGTCGCCACGGGTTCTATTCCCACTCTATGGGTGTCGTGGATACCCACGAGTGGAAATAGTCCCTGTTGGTCGGCATGCCGACCATCGGGATACTGAGCCGGCGGGATGGTGGAGGAGGTCATGTGACTGTCGGTCAGCAGACCGGCAGTCACATGAATACCACCCGGGTGGAATAGTCCACCCCTAGAAGAGATGACACAAAATGGGGGTGATTTCAGAGTCCTACAGTTCAGAGTAGGGTTTCATCAAAACCATCAGGCCTATGTTTTTTTCATCCCATCCACAAATGTACCATATGGGGCAGCCATGTTGGGCGCACTTTGAAGGTTACACTGTGGGAGGTGAGCCATACAAGGGCCAAGTTCATATATGGGAAAACTGACGCTTATGTAATAGTATGATGTACCCTGCATGTAGGGCACAAGGGCAAGGTGTGCAATCAGTGGAGGTAAACATTACAGGAAAAGCACACGGTGGGGTGGAAGAGATGAAGGAAAAAAAACAGCAGGCAACTAGTGGCAGAAGTAGAATTGGGATAACATTATTTTGATAAGATCATAGTACGGGTGGGTATGAGAATGTGGGGGATATACTAAGTGGCCAGGTCTGAATGAGCTCCTTTGTCTTTGCAGCTTACAATCTATTGGCTCCCTGGGAACTCAGTTCCACTATTACTTCATCTTCTTGTGCCTTGTTATGTCTATCCTCTCTGAGGTCTCTTCCTGTCTATTACAACACTCATTCCCAACCTCAGCCCTCAAGTACAGTGCAGGTTTTAGTTATATCCAGCACATATGGTTAAATCAAATTAACTGAGGTACTTATTAAGTCACCTGTGCTCAATCATGGATATCACTAAAACCTAGATTGGTATTGTACCTTATGGATCGAGGTTGAGGAGTCCTGTCTTCCAGTATCCTGCTTCTTACATCTGGTGCTTACTTGCGGGAAGTGTGATCTGTGAGATGTCAGCAATGAAGCTTATGGGGGGAATTCAACTGTTATCACCCCCGATCTCCCATCGAATATGATGGGAGATCGCAGTGGGCAATATACAATTGATGTCACCTATTGCGCTTATCGCGCCCATTAGTGCCGAGTTTAGTCACGTAAAGCTAAGCTAAACTAATGGGTGCGATCGGAAAAACTACCATTTGGGTGCCCAAATGGATCACTTTTCACAATTTCAGCTCGCCATCCCTGGCGGGTTCAAGTTGAAATGTAGACATTGCTGCGGATTGTGCCCAAACGGAGCTACATTTGAATATCTCCATTGGGCGCCATCTAGTGGCTGCCGGCCACAAATTTATTTGAATCTCTCCCTATATATCCCCTTTGCATGGTGCCTTGGCAAAAATCTACACCTAGGGATACATTTACTAAAGCTTCTAAACAGAGAATTGGTGATGTTGCCCATAGCAACCGATCAGATGCTATCATTTTCTAAAAGGCAATAGAGAAATGAAAGACGGCATATGATTGGTTGCTATGGGCACCATCACAAATTCTCATTTCTAGAAGCTTTATTAAATGTACAGTATCCTATTGAAAAATTAGGAAATTAACCCTGCAAGAAATTGCGCTTATGGGCGACAGGAAAATGGATATCCAAAAGGGTGTTATCCTCACCCAAATCAACACACTATGGACCACTTTAAAAATTTGGATCTCCTCTCTCCTCGCTCCCTTAATTTTCCCCAATTGATTAACAGATAATAGAAGAATCTCTACTTATCTCAAAGCAGAAGCTCCTTACCGCTCCACAGTCTTCACAACAAGTTTTGTTGCAAATAATTGTATGAATTATGTTCAAATGGTGATACATGCAAAAGAAAAATTAGAACAAAATCTAGTGCAATAAGTTCACAAAGTTTGTCCCATTAGCAATGAGAGATTAGTGACAAAATGTTGCCACTTCCAACAGATATTGAATATCAATCAGGCACGCAAATAAAAATGATATTCTTTTAATGTTAAAAACAATCCGACAATAAAAAAGTTCATCATATCATGGAAAGATGATACATATCCACTTGATGTTACATCCAAAATCTATGAGGGTGGCTTCCTACCAGATTCCGGAATTCAGAAGTGCACATATGAAACTATGTAGATGTTCTACGTCCCCGGGGAAAAATCAGCTCCAACAATGGGCACCCCGTCCTTTCCTCGTCTGGTCAGTCCGCCACCGATCCTCTCTATCAACCAACGCGTTTCGATCTATATGTTGATCTTTATCAAGGCATGTTCACAAGGTCCCACTTCCCAATTATTTACACCCACCAAAATTGGAATTCCTAATCACTGGGAGGATTCCACTCCCCTGCGATAAGCAGTGCCAAATTAGCACTTACAGCATAACTCCCAACATTGAGGGGGGTGTAATCGCGATTCTGGCGCGGCGAAGTCGAGCTCGCATTCTAAAAGGAGGCATGGGCTCTGGGAAAGGGGCATGGCTTAGCAGTAATGATGTGTCCGCAAGCCAAGCCTCCCGAATTCATCACTTAGGTGGCATGGCCAGCGCTCTGTGAGCTGCTGGCATGCCTCCAGCCCCTCTGTCTCCCATGAATAGCCTATGTGCGCATGCGCACAGCATCTATTAACCGCTGCTCTGCTAGGCAGATCAGAGTTACAGGAGCCTCCCAACTGCCCCCCCCCCCCCCCCCCCCCACACACACACACACACACACACACACACACACCACCACCATGGGACACTGCGGCCCACGGGTGAGACAGCAAAACAGTCCCAAAAGAACTGGATTGTCCCACGAAAATCGGGAGGTATGCTTACAGTACTATATCAAATCCATCTTATCACAGATTTTTCCTGATAGAAACTCAGCTCTATTATATTGCAATATAGAAGCTCAGCAGTACTCTTTGAAGTAAATTCTTTAAAACAAGAAACAAATGTTTTTTTGGGTAGAGTTGCTCTGTAGTATAGCCATTTTGCTCCTTGAAGACTCCCAGGTACAGTATTCCTGTCTGTTCTCAGAAAATTACCTGCACTGTTTGTATAGGTCTTGAAGAAGAGATTTTTTTTTTTTCAAAATAATGTGAAGAAGGAAGTTTTCACACCCTTTTCCTATTATTTTAGTTTCAGTGAAACGTATTAAAGGGCTTTTGGAGCAGTTTCATTAAAAACTACTCCAAAATAATCCAAACCCTTTAATTTAATTTTTTTTAGTAATCAGATCACATTTCCCATACTTGTAATGGGAAATGCGATCTGGCCGAATTTACAAAAAAGGCAGAATTTACAAAAAAATAAAAAAGTGTAACAAAAATACAGGAGGTACAGTAGCTCTGTGATAATAACGCTGTGCTGAGACAGAATTATCCACAAGTTCCCTCTGGTTCCAGACTCCTGCCCTGCCCTGCTCTGCCCTGCCTGTCATCTGACAAGAGCTGGTGTCTGCGATTAGCCTGTGTGTCAAATAGACCACAGGCTGATCACATAAGTGCAGGCTGCCTACTGTCCTGCTCCCTGCCGCCTGGCTCCTGTCCCCGATGCCCGAGACCCCCCCTCCTTGTTATCTATGCCTCTGTGTGTCCCCACCTCTGCTGCTGCACTAGCCCCCCTGCACCCATATTTGTAAGAAAGACATAAAAGATATCTTACTTGCAACAGGGGGCCAGGAGGGGGCTGATCGGTGATCCCCTTTCTCTCTTTCAGCCAGATGTACTAAGCTTGAAAAGTGATAAATATCACTGTGTTAAAGCACCAGCCAATCGGCTCCTAACTGTCATTTTTCAAACACAGCTTGTGACATGGCAGTTAGGAGCCGATTGGCTGGTGCTTTATCACAGTGATATTTATCACTTTTCAAGCTTAGTACATCCTGCCCTTTGTCTGGCTGATCAGCTGATGTATGCGGTCAGCTGAGATGCAGTATAATGCCAGCACTTTCACTGCATCCTGACTGACTGCACTGCACTGGGCATCCCTGTGGGTTGTGGCCTGTAAGCCTGCTGTCAGAGGCCGACATGCTGCTCAGGCTGCACATGTCGGAGAGCCAATGTAGAGCTGTTGAGTGGCTGGCAGTGAAGTGTAGAGACAGTGTGGAGACCAAAAGAGACCGAGCCGAGATAGGCTGTATATGCCAGGCACTATCCTGTGAGTAAGCAGCTGGAAGACAGGGGCTGTGTATGCCAGATGCTGCGATAACATCCTGCTCCACTCAGACAGTCCAAGCCCTTGAATAAGGGTTGGGAACAATAAAGGTGTATCAGGAAAAGAAGACACAGGGATGGTGCTCCACGGGGAGGTATCCTGAGAGACGACAGCGCTATCTTGTTCCCGTCTAGCCACAGTGACTGTACTTGCAGCTATTGCAAGACCTTGACATGCTCCCCATGGACACCAGTACCTACCTACATCTGTGGTGGAGTGTTTCAGGAGGGGGTCTCCCCGCGGTGACCCCCATCAGTCAGCAGCTACTCCACATTGAGGCCTCTAACTACATCAGTGTGATCATCACCTGCTTTTGTGCTCCAGCCTGCTCCTCTCTGGGGCGCCCATTGTGATTCTGCGGGCCAAACACAGATCTGCATGGGTCATAGCAACTTCATCCTTCTTCTGAAAGGGCAGCCAGGCACTAGGCCTAGGCTGCTTAAGTTGGTGGACTGATTGCAGGGACTCTGTTACTAGTTGTTTGCCTGATATTGCCATGCCAGTCTGTACAGTGGTCTTCATTTTTATGTGTATTTACACTGAAAGACTCTTTACTTTTTTGTATCATTTATCTTTGCTTATACCTTAGTGTAACAGTGTTATACTTATGATGGCAAATGTTTAAGCTTCAAGTATGTTAGATTTATGCCTTATGTTTTGTATTTGCCTTTGTTCCTGTTTTGCTGACTTTCTGCATTGGTGGTTCCCCTGATGTTTTTTTATTTTGGCCTAATTCAGTTTGTACAATGTGTTTTTCTTCTTTTTGTCAGTTGTTTTTGTCTTCCTTTTCTTATGCCTTCTATTTTAATTATTTCTCCTTTTTTGTTTGTTATTTTTTGGGAATCTGGATCTAAAGGACATATACCGTATGCCCACTATCTGCTTTAAGTTTACTAGTCTTCAATGGTTACAATTTATTCCATGAATACTCACAGGCTAAAGTCTCCAAATAACAGGAGATTTGCTTTAGCAATTTTTCACAGAGCAAAAGTAAGAATTGTGGCTCTTCAAGAGACGCGTTTTTCTTCACTAGCCCCCAATCTTGTGAGATACTAGATACCCAGTTGCTTATTATGCTAATGGTACATATAAGTAAAATAGGGTGTCAATATTATTTCACTGCTCTGTACAGTTTGAACTCTCTTGTAAGATTGAAGACAGAGAGGGCAGATATTTGATTCTGGATGGGAAACTAGATGATAAGGATTTCCTCCTTGCTTCTATGCTCCTAATTCATGACAAAATATTTTTTTCAGAAACTACTGGGAGTCTTACAGGAATACAAAAAGGGTCACTAATTGATTATAGGAGATTTCAACCTAGTACTAGATCTGAAACTTAATAAGTCAACTCCTCCTAGAGATGTGAGAGTGGGCAGGACATGTCGGCTAATTTTCATGCTTTCCAAAAAGAACCTGACTTCTATGATATTTAGAGGACTTATTTTGCGAATGGCAAAAGATTATACATATTTTTGGTGTAGGGTCCTAATACCTAGATATTGAATATGTGTATTGCATGCTGTGTATGTTGTCGCATCTCAACGAGCCTCTCCGTGCAACAACTCAACAACCTGAGCTATAGCTAAGGTGTGACAAATACTCCATTTAGGCAGAGAAACTGCAACGATGAGGGAGACTCCATCTGTATTACACTGTTTTTGAATTGACTCAGTTTGGTTTTGCGTAGAAATAATTTTATGTTTACTGTGAGTTTTTCCTACAAGAAATGGGTTGTGCTATGGGCGCATGCATCACACCGACATATGCATATGCATTCATGTTCGCAATAGAAAAATCTTTGGGGGTAATTAAGAGTTTATTGCTGCTAGAATTTGCATCGCAAGCAGCGTGTTTTAGCTAAATGCGCCAGCACAAAGTCACGAGTGCGCATGTGCCGGGCTTGCCATATGACGAATGTGCAGATATACACATGGAATTTGTGAACGCTGCCACATAACGACAAAGATGTTTAAGGCGGTGCGGGGGCATGGCTTCGCAGGCTAGCAAAAAGGGACGGGAAGGTGGATGTCTTGCGGGGAAGTGTGCTAAGGGCTGCAGGCGTGGTTTTTGCAGCGCTGCATAGCAAATCGCTGTTAGTGCACACTAAGCGTTCGCAGCAGGCGAGTAAGTCCAGGGCTGCGCACAGCTAGCAAACGCCCAGCACAGGTGCCTGTTATGGCTCTCCCAGCGAATAATTGCAAATCAAACACACCTCAACAGCTCATTGTATCTCGGACTCTCTCTGAAATGGTATGTAGTTTTTCACTACCTGCATATGTGCAACACACAATCTACACAACAGAGGCGTAACTAAGGCAGGGCGAGTGGGGCACGTGCCCTTGGCGCCTTGGTAGGCCTAGCAGAGGGGGGTGCCGCCAGCGGCCAGGGCATCATGGCCACTCGCCCCCGTCACGCTGCAATGTGAGGGGAGGAGAGCACAGCGTCTCTCCTGTCCCTCAATGTGCTAACAGCTGCTGCCACGCGGCACTGCCAACAGCGCTGCGTGTGTGTGTCCGGACTCCGGCGGCGTTAGCCAATCAGAGCTTGCGGACCGGCTCCTGATTGGCTGTCGGTCCGTGAGCTCTGATTGGCTAACGAACTGGCGCCACATTTAAGATAGCCGCCGCCGGAGACCTGGAGCATTGAGGGGCAGGAGAGGCGCTGCGCTCTCCTCACATAGCAGAGAGAAGCGGTGAGTGACGGGGGGGAGGCTTATATCTGGCACTGTGGGGCATGTAACTGGCACTGTGGGGCATGTATCTGGCACTGTGGGGCATGTATGGCACTGTGGGGCATGTAAATGGCACTGTGGGGCATTGTATCTGGCACTGTGGGGCATGTATGGCACTGTGGGGCATGTAACTGGCACTGTGGGGCATTGTATCTGGCACTGTGGGGCATTGTATCTGGCACTGTGGGGAATGTATGGCACTGTGGGGCATGTATCTGGCCTGTGGGGCATTGTAACTGGCACTGTGGGGCAATGTAACTGGCACTGTGGGGCATTGTAACTGGCACTGTGGGGCAATGTAACTGGCACGGTGTGGGGCATGTATCTGCCACTGTTAGGCATGTATGGCACTGTTGGCCATGTAACTGGTACTGTGGGGCATTGTATCTGGCACTGTGGGGCATTGCATCTGGCACTGTGGGGCATGTAACTGGCACTGTGGGGCATTGTATCTGGCACTGTGGGGCGCTGTATCTGTCACTGTGGATCTGACACTGTGGGGCACTGTGTATCTGGCACTGTTGGGCACTGTGTATCTGGCACTGTGGGGCAATTGTGTATCTGGCACTGTGTAAAAAGGGGACTCTGCATGCGTACTGTGCAAAAATTGAATGAAGGTGTGCTGAGAGACGACACAAGGGGTAGGTGATAGTGTGCTGAGAGGCGACACAGGGGATAGGTGATAGTCATGTTGGCACGCCCCATTTTCAGTGACCACACCCCTTTTTTTGGCACGCACACATACTTCTTTTTGTGACTGCTTTTTTTTTTTTTTGGGGGGGGGCACTCTTCATCTAGCCCTGGGCTCCGAAAACCCTACTTACGCCTCTGCTACACATGTTTGTTTACAACTATTGCATGTGTACTGCACATGTCCTACATGTGTTTGTCAAGCAATTGTACACATCACATTACACACGGGTAGTCGTAGGGTGGTCGTAGGGTTGCCAGCGACCACCATACCGGCTCCGGAATCACAACCGCCAGCATACCGACATCTTTTCTCCCTCTTGGGGGTCCACGACCCCCCTGGAGGGAGAATAGATAGCGTGGCCACCGTGCCCGCAGCGTGGCGAACGCAGCAAGCCCACAAGGGACTAATTCGCGCTTGCCCAGCTGTTGGTATGTTGGCGGTCGGGATTCCGGCGCCAGTATGCTGGTCGCCAGGACCCCGACAGCCAGCAAACCATACTACACCCATTACACACAACAGATTAATATTTTTTAAAGGCCCACTTTCTGTGTTCACATTGCTTTGAGCTGACACATTGCTTTGAGGTAACAGTGAGGCTGCATTGTGCATTTTAAATACACATAACTATATTCATCTCTCCCACATACATGCCATGTGTTCTTGTGGAAAACATTTGTTGTGTGTTGAATATTACAACATTCCCACCATAATGCAAGTTTACCTGTAATATTGTTCACTAATAATTAGAGATGTGCACCGGAAATTTTTCGGGTTTTGTGTTTTGGTTTTGGATTCGGTTCCGCGGCCCTGTTTTGGGTTCGGACGCGCTTTGGCAAAACCTCCCTGAAAATGTTTTGTCGGATTCGGGTGTGTTTTGGATTCGGGTGTTGTTGTTTTTTTAAAAACTCCTCAAAAACAGCTTAAATCATAGAATTTGGGAGTAATTTTGATCCTATAGTATTATTAACCTCATAACCACAATTTCCACTCATTTCCAGTCTATTCTGAACACCTCACACCTCACAATACTATTTTTAGTCCTTAAACTTGCACCTAGGTCGCTGGATGACTAAGCAAAGCGACCCAAGAGGGCAGCACAAACACCTGGCCCATCTAAGAGTGGCAATGCAGTGTCAGACAGGATGGCACTTAAAAAAATTGGCCCCAAACAGCACATGATGCAAAGAAAAGAGAAAAAGAGGTGCACTGTGGTCGCTGGATGGCTAAGCTAAGCGACACAAACACCTCAATATCACTGGAATTATTTGTTCTAATCAATGGTATTATTGGTCCAAATCACTGGAAGAAAATGACAAAATCACTGGAATTATTCGTTCTAATCAATGGTATTATTGGTCCAAATCACTGGAAGAAAATGACAAAATCACTGGAATTATTAGTTCTAATACTATATTATGCTATGTATCTGTTAAGCGCCTTGAGTCCTATTGGAGAAAGAGCGCTATATAAATAAAATTATTATTATTATTATTATTATTATTATTATTATTATTAATCAGTGGTATTATTGGTCCAAATCACTGGAAGAAAATGACAAATCACTGGAATTATTCGTAAACATTTGTAGAAAGTCGCTGCTTTCTGATTACAGAAATGCTCAGATATTCCTGCGAATCCACAAGCCCTTCCCAGAGGAAAATGAAATTGAGAAACCGTTGTTTGAGAACATTTGTTCTCTTTCCCTTACAAAGGAACAAACCACTTTCCAAGAAGACTGACGTTTTTGGGATTATGGAGACATAATGTTTTCAAATATAAATCCTAAAGCAGGTGGTGTATTAGAGCAAAGGAGTGCAAGAGACCAGCCATGCAGATTCTGAAATGTTATGACAAAATGTTACTGTATTTCATAAACACTCATTCCTAACTCTGCTAAGTACTGTTTGGTATACTGTATCTGGCTTCCATGAGGTAGTTGTCCATTATTTCAGCTTCCATTGACCTTTTTGAAAGTGGTAGAAGTTATCGATTCTTTTTTTTCCCCCTATTTTTTATTTTCTCCTGCATAGCCCAGTAAAATGTTGCAATGTTAAGTATTGACTTGTGCCTTCTGGGGGTCCACTTCTTCACCAAACCCAGCCAAATCTCATCCTAACCCTCTGTTCCACATTCTCTATGTACCCTCTGTGTCACCCATGTCGGTCTACCCCTCCCCTTTAGATTGTAAGCTATCACGAGCAGGGCCCTCTTCCCTCATGTGATTATCCTTTGTCTTACTTTAATCATTTTCAACTGTACCACATCCAGCAGTCTTCTGCCACCTGATACTTATTCCAGTGTCATCTGCTGATATAACTATGTTTATTAACCCTGTACTTGTCCTATATTGTCATCAACTGTAAGTTGCTGTTTTCCTGTTTGATTATTTATGTACTCTGTAGTTGGGTGCTGTGGAACCCTTGTGGCACCATATAAATAAAGGATGATAATAATAATAATAATAATAATATAGGGTGTATAATCCCCAGGTGTATCTCACACATTAAACAGTACAGTATATAGGGTGTATAAACCCAGGTGTATCTCACACATTGCTCAGTACAGTATATAGGGTGTATAATCCCGAGGTGTATCTCACACATCACACAGTACAGTATATAGGGTGTATAATCCCCCGGTGTATCTCACACATCGCTCAGTACAGATTACAGGATGTATAATCACCAGGTATATAACACACGTCGCACAGTACAGTATACAGGGTGTAAAATTAATTACCAGGTGTATCACACACATTGCACAGTACAGTATATAGGGTGTATAATCCCCAGGTGTATCTCACACATCACACAGTGCAGTATATAGGGTGTACAATCCCCAGGTGTATCTCACACATCACACAGTACAGTATATAGGGTGTATAATCCCAAGGTGTATCTCACACATTGCTCAGTACAGATTACAGGATGTATAAAATCACCAGGTGTATAACACACGTCGCACAGTACAGTATACATACTGGTCACAACAATGCAGCAGATATTGAGCACTGATCAGGATACTAGAAATGACACAGAGCTGCAAGATACAGCAATGGCCTACTGTACTGTACTATATGTATACTGCTGGTCACCAAAATACTGCACTGTCCTACTATATACTGCTCACAATAATGCAGCACAGAGATAGTATACTTGACACAGAGCTGCAAGATACAGCAATGGCCTACTGTACTGTACTATATGTATACTGCTGGTCACCAAAATGCTGCACTGTCCTACTATATACTGCTCACAATAATGCAGCACAGAGATAGTATACTTGACACAGAGCTGCAAGATACAGCAATGGCCTACTGTACTGTACTATATGTATACTGCTGGTCACCAAAATGCAGCACTGTCCTACTATATACTGCTCACAATAATGCAGCACAGAGATAGTATACTTGACACAGAGCTGCAAGATACAGCAATGGCCTACTGTACTATACTATATGTATACTGCTGGTCACCAAAATGTTGCACTGTCCTACTATATACTGCTCACAATAATGCAGCACAGAGATAGTATACTTGACACAGAGCTGCAAGATACAGCAATGGCCTACTGTACTGTACTATATGTATTCTGCTGGTCACCAAAATGCTGCACTGTCCTACTATATACTGCTCACAATAATGCAGCACAGAGATAGTTTACTTGACACAGAGCTGCAAGATACAGCAATGGCCTACTGTACTGTACTATATGTATTCTGCTGGTCACCAAAATGCTGCACTGTTCTTCTATATACTGCTCACAATAATGCAGCACAGAGATAGTATACTTGACACAGAGCTGCAAGATACACAGCAATGGCCTACTGTACTGTACTACTATAATTATATACTGGTGGTCCCCAGTCCCCACAATGCAGCACACTGAGCACACATATTTGCAGCACACTGAGCACAGATATGCAGCATTTTCAGACAGAGAACGTAGATATTTTCAGCACACTGAGCACAGATGTTTGCAGCACACTGAGCACAGATAATTGCAGCACACTGAGCACAGATTACGGAGTTTTTCAGGGCGAGAACGCAGCCACGTCCTCTCCGTTCAATCTCCAATGCACGAGTGAAAATAGCGGCGACGCGCGGCTCTTTATATAGAATACGAATCTCGCGAGAATCCAACAGTGGGATGATGACGTTCGGGCGCGTTCGGGTTAATCGAGCAAGACGGGAAGATCCAAGGCTGCCTTGGAACCGTGTAAAATAGGTGAAGTTCGGGGGGGTTCGGATCTCGGGGAACCGAACCCGCTCATCTCTACTAATAATGCTACAGGTACTACATTCATAGGGGTCCATTTTCTAAGATGGGAGTTCTATTTAGCATGGGATGATGCCCATAGCAACCAATCACATTCTAATTCTCATTTATCTAGCACCTTCTATAACATAATACCTGGAATGTGTTTGGTTGCTATGGGAGATTTAAATAGAACTCCCATCTTAGTAAATTTATCCTCTAGTATTTAAAAAAAAAAAGAAAAATACTCATAGCATTATTTGGTTAATTATTTAAAAAAAACTACTTAATAATTACTATGCATCACAATAATACAAACACAATTTTAGGACCAAGTGTAAGTGGTTGTAATAATTTTACTCATAAATCAAAATATATATAGATATATATTCATAACACAAAGACAAAGATTAAAAAAAGATTAAAAAATAAAAAATGGCACCTGGGTTTGCAGAGAACTGGATTACAGTACCCAGTAGTCAGTTACCCCCATCTCTGCAACAAACAAAACAAGAGGCTGGTCTCAGTTAGTGATGTGCACCAGACATTTTTCGGGTTTTGTGTTTTGGTTTTGGATTCGGTTCCGCGGCCGTGTTTTGGATTCGGACGCGTTTTGGCAAAACCTCCCTGAAATTTTTTTGTCGGATTCGGGTGTGTTTTGGATTCGGGTGTTTTTTACAAAAACCCCTCAAAAACAGCTTAAATCATAGAATTTGGGGGTCATTTTGATCCCATAGTATTATTAACCTCAATAACCATAATTTCCACTCATTTTCAGTCTATTCTGAACACCTCACACCTCACAATATTATTTTTAATCCTAAAATTTGCACCGAGGTCGCTGGATGACTAAGCTAAGCGACCCAAGTGGCCGACACAAACACCTGGCCCATCTAGGAGTGGCACTGCAGTGTCAGACAGGATGGCACTTCAAAAAAATAGTCCCCAAACAGCACATGATGCAAAGAAAAAAAGAGGTGCACCAAGGTCGCTGGATGGCAAAGCTAAGCGACACAAGTGGCCAACACAAACACCTGGCCCATCTAGGAGTGGCACTGCAGTGTCAGGCAGGATGGCACTTCAAAAAAATAGTCCCCAAACAGCACATGATGCAAAGAAAAATGAAAGAAAAAAGAGGTGCAAGATGGAATTGTCCTTGGGCCCTCCCACCCACCCATTGTATAAACAGGACATGCACACTTTGACAAACCCATCATTTCAGCGACAGGGTCTGCCACACAACTGTGACTGAAATGACTGGTTGGTTTGGGCCCCCACCAAAAAAGAAGCAATCAATCTCTCCTTGCACAAACTGGCTCTACAGAGGCAAGATGTCCACCTCCTCCTCATCGTCCGATTCCTCACCCCTTTCACTGTGTACATCCCCCTCCTCACAGATTATTAATTCATCCCCACTGGAATCCACCATCTCAGGTCCCTGTGTACTTTCTGAAGGCAATTGCTGGTGAATGTCTCCACGGAGGAATTGATTATAATTCATTTTGATGAACATCATCTTCTCCACATTTTCTGGAAGTAACCTCGTACGCCGATTGCTGACAAGGTGAGCGGCTGCACTAAACACTCTTTCGGGGTACAAACTGGAGGGTGGGCAACTTAGGTAAAATAAAGCCAGTTTCTGCAAGGGCCTCCAAATTGCCTCTTTTTCCTGCCAGTATACGTACGGACTGTCTGACGTGCCTACTTGGATGCAGTTACTCATATAATCCTCCACCATTCTTTTAATGGTGAGAGAATCATATGCAGTGACAGTAGACGACATGTCAGTAATCGTTGGCAGGTCCTTCAGTCCGGACCAGATGTCAGCACTCGCTCCAGACTGCCCTGCATCACCGCCAGCGGATGGGCTTGGAATTCTTAGCCTTTTCCTCGCACCCCCAGTTGCAGGAGAATGTGAAGGAGGAGCTGTTGACGGGTCACGTTCCGCTTGACTTGACAATTTTCTCACCAGCAGGTCTTTGAACCTCTGCAGACTTGTGTCTGCCGGAAAGAGAGATACAACGTAGGTTTTAAATCTAGGATCGAGCACGGTGGCCAAAATGTAGTGCTCTGATTTCAACAGATTGACCACCCGTGAATCCTGGTTAAGCGAATTAAGGGCTCCATCCACAAGTCCCACATGCCTAGCGGAATCGCTCTGTTTTAGCTCCTCCTTCAATGTCTCCAGCTTCTTCTGCAAAAGCCTGATGAGGGGAATGACCTGACTCAGGCTGGCAGTGTCTGAACTGACTTCACGTGTGGCAAGTTCAAAGGGTTGCAGAACCTTGCACAATGTTGAAACCATTCTCCACTGCACTTGAGTCAGGTGCATTCCCCCTCCTTTGCCTATATCGTAGGCAGATGTATAGGCTTGAATGGCCTTTTGCTGCTCCTCCATCCTCTGAAGCATATAGAGGGTTGAATTCCACCTCGTTACCACCTCTTGCTTCAGATGATGGCAGGGCAGGTTCAGGAGTGTTTACTGGTGCTCCAGTCTTTGGCACGCGGTGGCTGAATGCCGAAAGTGGCCCGCAATTCTTTGGGCCACCGACAGCATCTCTTGCACGCCCCTGTCGTTTTTTAAATAATTCTGCACCACCAAATTCAATGTATGTGCAAAACATGGGACGTGTTGGAATTTGCCCAGATGTAATGCACGCACAATATTGCTGGCGTTGTCCGACGTCACAAATCTCCAGGAGAGTCCATTTGGGGTAAGCCATTCTGCGATGATGTTCCTCAGTTTCCGTAAGAGGTTGTCAGCTGTGTGCCTCTTATGGAAAGCGGTGATACAAAGCGTAGCCTGCCTAGGAACGAGTTGGCGTTTGCGAGATGCTGACACTGGTGCCGCCGCTGCTGTTCTTGCTGCTGGAGGCAATACATCTACCCAGTGGGCTGTCACAGTCATATAGTCCTGAGTCTGCCCTGCTCCACTTGTCCACATGTCCGTGGTTAAGTGGACATTGGGTACAACTGCATTTTTTAGGACACTGGTGACTCTTTTTCTGAGGTCTGTGTACATTTTCGATATCGCCTGCCTAGAGAAATGGAACCTAGGTGGTATTTGGTACCGGGGACACAGTATCTCAATCAAGTCTGTAGTTGCCTGTGAATTAACGGTGGATACCGGAAACACGTTTCTCACCGCCCAGGCTGCCAAGGTCTGAGTTATCCGCTTTGCAGCAGGATGACTACTGTGATATTTCATCTTCCTCGCAAAGGACTGTTGGACAGTCAATTGCTTACTGGAAGTAGTACAAGTGGTCTTCCGACTTCCCCTCTGGGATGACGATCGACTCCCAGCAGCAACAACAGCAGCGCCAGCAGCAGTAGGCGTTACACTCAAGGATGCAGCGGAGAAATTCCAGGCTGGAGACGACTCATCAGACTTGCCAGTGACATGGCCTGCAGGACTATTGGCTTTCCTGTGTAAGGAGGAAATTGACACTGAGGGAGTTGGTGGTGTGGTGTGCAGGAGCTTGGTTACAAGAGGAAGGGATTTAGTGGTCAGTGGACTACTTCCTCTGTCATCCAAAGTTTTTGAACTTGTCACTGACTTATGATGAATGCGCTGCAGGCGACGTATAAGGGAGGATGTTCCGAGGTGGTTAACGTCCTTACCCCTACTTATTACAGCTTGACAAAGGCAACACACGGCTTGACACCTGTTGTCCGCATTTGTGTTAAAATAATTCCACACCGAAGAGGTGATTTTTTTTGTAATTTGACCAGGCATGTCAATGGCCATATTCGTCCCACGGACAACAGGTGTCTCCCCGGGTGCCTGACTTAAACAAACCACCTCACCATAAGAATCCTCCTTGTCAATTTCCTCCTCAGCACCAGCAACACCCATATCCTCATCCTGGTGTACTTCAACAGTGACATCTACAATTTGACTATCAGGAACTGGACTGCGGGTGCTCCTTCCAGCACTTGCAGGGGGCGTGCACATGGTGGAAGGCGCCACCTCTTCCCGTCCAGTGTTGGGAAGGTCAGGCATCACAACTGACACAATTGGACTCTCCTTGGGGATTTGTGATTTAGAAGAACGCACAGTTCTTTGCTGTGCTTTTGCCAGCTTAAGTCTTTTCATTTTTCTAGCGAGAGGATGAGTGCTTCCATCCTCATGTGAAGCTGAACCACTAGCCATGAACATAGGCCAGGGCCTCAGCCGTTCCTTGCCACTCCGTGTCGTAAATGGCATATTGGCAAGTTTACGCTTCTCCTCAGACGCTTTTAAATTTGATTTTTGGGTCATTTTACTGAACTTTTGTGTTTGGGATTTTACATGCTCTCTACTATGACATTGGGCATCGGCCTTGGCAGACGACGTTGATGGCATTTCATCGTCTCGGCCATGACTAGTGGCAGCAGCCTCAGCACGAGGTGGAAGTGGATCTTGATCTTTCCCTATTTTACCCTCCACATTTTTGTTCTCCATTTTTTAATGTGTGGAATTATATGCCAGTATCAATAGCAATGGCCTACTAATATATATACTGCGCACAACTGAAATGCACCACAGGTATGGATGGATAGTATACTTGACGACACAGAGGTAGGTAGAGCAGTGGCCTACTGTACCGTACTGCTATATATTATATACTGGTGGTCAGCAAACTGTGCAAAACTGAAATGTACCACAGGTATGGATGGATAGTATACTTGACGACACAGAGGTAGGTAGGGCAGTGGCCTACTGTACCGTAATGCTATATATTATATACTGGTGGTCAGCAAACTGTGCAAAACTTAAATGCACCACAGGTATGGATGGATAGTATACTTGACGACACAGAGGTAGGTAGAGCAGTGGCCTACTGTACCGTACTGCTATATATTATATACTGGTGGTCAGCAAACTGTGCAAAACTTAAATGCACCACAGGTATGGATGGATAGTATACTTGATGACACAGAGGTAGGTAGAGCAGTGGCCTACTGTACCATACTGCTATATATTATATACTGGTGGTCAGCAAACTGTGCAAAACTTAAATGCACCACAGGTATGGATGGATAGTATACTTGACGACACAGAGGTAGGTAGAGCAGTGGCCTACTGTACCATACTGCTATATATTATATACTGGTGGTCAGCAAACTGTGCAAAACTGAAATGCACCACAGGTATGGATGGATAGTATACTTGACGACACAGAGGTAGGTAGAGCAGTGGCCTACTGTACCATACTGCTATATATTATATACTGGTGGTCAGCAAACTGTGCAAAACTGAAATGCACCACAGGTATGGATGGATAGTATACTTGAAGACACAGAGGTAGGTAGAGCAGTGGCCTTCTGTACCGTACTCCTATATATTATATACTGGTGGTCAGCAAAATTATGCACTGTACTCCTACTATATACTACAATGTAGCACAGATATGGAGCGTTTTTCAGGCAAAGAACGTATAATACTGGTGGTCACTGTTCAGCAAAACTCTGCACTGTACTCCTCCTATATAATACTGCTGGTCCCCAGTCCCCACAATAAAGCAGTGTGAGCACAGATATATGCAGCACACTGAGCACAGATATGCAGTGTTTTTCAGGCAGACAACGTATAATACTGGTGGTCACTGGCAAGCAAAACTCTGCACTGTACTCCTTGTCACGATCCGAGTACTGAGACACTATCTCCCTTCTGGTTGTACGCCCTCCGCGGCCTCCGCTGCCTTCCACGTGTCTCAGCATGCACTTGTTGTTTGGCGTCTCCTGTCCTCTGCGGCCGGAGCCGCCATTACTACTATGTTTCTACATTGTGTTCCAAACCAGGTTTTCCATCTTACTTCCAGCATGGGCACAGCCATGTTGGATGCAATCACATGTTCCAGCTCCTCCAGTCTACTGGCTCTGAAATCTGCATAATTGCCCAGCCAATGCCTGCATAGCTGCAGGTATAAGTATCCTGTGTCTGGGCCAGATAGATGTCAGTGCTTCATTTGTCTCCAGTGGTTCCTGTGTGCAGTCTTCTACAGATTCTTCAGTGAACTCTCCTGCATTCAAGCCTGACTCCTCTGTGTTACACTCTGTGGTGTAACACGACACCTCTGTGATTAACCCTCTACAACATCACCTTACTCACCTGTGTCTGTATTCCGGCTTTCCAGCAGCCACTCTTCAACAACTACAGTTTTCCAGCGAACCCTAGCTTCATTTACAGTTTACAGAACTTTTCTCTACATTCCAGGTTACTGGTATTAACCAGTTGCACACCTAAATTTCCACTTGTGACTTTCTATTGTTTTTGCACGTTTTATGACTTTCATTTAATAAAATCACTGAAAGATATTTCCAGTTGTCGTGGTCACGCCTTCGGGCATCCTTGCTACTGTCTTTACGCATGTCCAGGAGTCCCATCGCTCCTCCAATATTCAGGTACCCGTCAACCCCTACAACTGAGGCTCCCAGTCACGGTCTCCAGCCCTCAGTTGTGACAGTAAGCACTGACCAAATGGATCCAGCCGGAGACCAGGCCCAAGCGATTAGGCTGATACAAGAACTGGCAATCCGCCTTGAACGTCAGGAGGATGCTCAAGGCCATGTTGTTCGCTGTCTCCAGGACCTCTCCTCCCGGTTGGATGAAATTCAAGCGGCCCTCCGTGGATCAGGGGCGTCCAGTGTGCCGACTCCAGCGTCTCCGGTGGTGTCCCCACCCATCATACCTGTTGCTGCTCCCTATCTTCACTTGCCAACTCCTGCTAAATATGATGGATCCCCTAAAGCCTGCAGGGGTTTCCTAAACCAGTGCGAGATCCAATTTGAATTGCAACCCAGCAGTTTCCCTACTGACCGCATTAAGGTGGCGTACCTTATTTCTCTACTCACTGGTGCCGCTCTAGACTGGGCCTCACCTATATGGGAAAGGTCTGATGCTCTGTTATCATCCTATGCTAACTTCGTGGCAACGTTCAGACGAATTTTCGATGAACCAGGTCGAGTGACATCAGCTTCTTCAGAGATCCTTCGACTGCGTCAGGGGACGCGAACTGTAGGTCAGTATTTGGTGCAATTCCAGACCTTGGCATCTGAAGTCTCCTGGAATGATGACGCTCTTTATGCAGCCTTCTGGGGAGGGCTATCCGAGCATATCAAAGATGAGCTTGCTGCTAGAGACTTGCCTTTAACATTAAACGAGCTCATTTCCCTCTGCACTAAGGTCGATTTACGGTTCAGTGAAAGGGCTGTTGAACGAGGAAGATCCACATTTCCCAGGATTCCTACGGGTTCCATTCCTCGTCAGCCATCTCCGTCTAGGGAGGAACCTATGCAGATAGGTCGTTCTCGTTTATCTCAGGCAGAGCGTAGTAGACGTCTTGCTGAGCGTCTCTGTTTGTATTGTGCCGAATCTTCTCATGTTATCAAGTCCTGTCCCAAGCGTCCGGGACAACCTCAAGTCCTAGCCCACCAAGGAGAAGACCAGCTAGGAGTGACGAATTTCTCTCCATTTCCAAGTAACTGCAATCTCTCCGTTTTTCTGCAGGTGTCTCAGCGTACTAAGAATCTCACTGCCTTATTGGATTCTGGAGCAGCCGGAAACTTTATTACAGAGAGGTTCGTTAAGCAGTGGTCTCTACCCACTGAAAGACTGTCATCACCGATATCTCTAACTGCCGTGGACGGCAGTAGGATTCCTAATGCGGTGATTACCTCCAAGACCCTACCTATCCGTCTGAAGGTAGGGGATCTGCATACAGAGTTGATTTCTTTCCAGGTTATCCCCAGGGCCACCCATCCTGTGGTCCTAGGCCTTCCATGGCTACGTCTGCATAATCCTCAAGTTGATTGGAAGTCGACCCGTATCCTGGCATGGGGTCCTTCCTGCTCAGAGACCTGTCTCCAAAAAGAGCTTCCAGTTCGCATATCCTCCTACAAGTCTTCTGATGTCCCGTCTCCTTCATGCCAAGTCTCCAAACTACAGTTTTGTCCAGGGTCACCGAATCACAAGGCTGATGCCCGTTCCCGCTCCCGGGAGCAAGAAAATGAGTCTGAGTCTACAGTCAAGCATTGTATTGTTGATCCAGTGGCGTTCTCCGCAGTGAGGATGGACTCTATGCCCCCGCCAGGGAAAAATTTCGTGAAGCCGGCTTTCAGGAGGAAGCTCTTGCATCGGGCACATTCCTCTCGCTTTGCCGGACACACGGGCATACGCAAGACCTTAAAAGTCGTTTCCAGGTCAAACTGGTGGCCGACCCTAAAAAAGGACTTTGCTGAATTTGTGGCCTCCTGCCCAAAATCTGCCCACCACAAAGTATCCCGCCAGTCACCCACTAGGCAACTGGTTTCCTTGTCTGTTCCTCATCGTCCGTGGGTTCATTCCTCGATGGATTCTGTCATGGATTCCCCACTTCCAAGTTGGCACAAGTCTTCATCCAGAAGTTCCATTCCAGATGGCCAGGAAAACTTAAGAAGTGTCCTGGGGCCACTCCTAAAAGGGGGGGTACTGTCACGATCCGAGTACTGAGACACTATCTCCCTTCTGGTTGTACGCCCTCCGCGGCCTCCGCTGCCTTCCACGTGTCTCAGCATGCACTTGTTGTTTGGCGTCTCCTGTCCTCTGCGGCCGGAGCCGCCATTACTACTATGTTTCTACATTGTGTTCCAAACCAGGTTTTCCATCTTACTTCCAGCATGGGCACAGCCATGTTGGATGCAATCACATGTTCCAGCTCCTCCAATCTACTGGCTCTGAAATCTGCATAATTGCCCAGCCAATGCCTGCATAGCTGCAGGTATAAGT
Source organism: Pseudophryne corroboree (assembly GCF_028390025.1). Lineage (NCBI taxonomy): Eukaryota > Metazoa > Chordata > Amphibia > Anura > Myobatrachidae > Pseudophryne > Pseudophryne corroboree. The sequence goes on along the minus strand of NC_086453.1, from coordinate 182,423,955 downwards.
ATCCTGTGTCTGGGCCAGATAGATGTCAGTGCTTCATTTGTCTCCAGTGGTTCCTGTGTGCAGTCTTCTACAGATTCTTCAGTGAACTCTCCTGCATTCAAGCCTGACTCCTCTGTGTTACACTCTGTGGTGTAACACGACACCTCTGTGATTAACCCTCTACAACATCACCTTACTCACCTGTGTCTGTATTCCGGCTTTCCAGCAGCCACTCTTCAACAACTACAGTTTTCCAGCGAACCCTAGCTTCATTTACAGTTTACAGAACTTTTCTCTACATTCCAGGTTACTGGTATTAACCAGTTGCACACCTAAATTTCCACTTGTGACTTTCTATTGTTTTTGCACGTTTTATGACTTTCATTTAATAAAATCACTGAAAGATATTTCCAGTTGTCGTGGTCACGCCTTCGGGCATCCTTGCTACTGTCTTTACGCATGTCCAGGAGTCCCATCGCTCCTCCAATATTCAGGTACCCGTCAACCCCTACAACTGAGGCTCCCAGTCACGGTCTCCAGCCCTCAGTTGTGACAGTAAGCACTGACCAAATGGATCCAGCCGGAGACCAGGCCCAAGCGATTAGGCTGATACAAGAACTGGCAATCCGCCTTGAACGTCAGGAGGATGCTCAAGGCCATGTTGTTCGCTGTCTCCAGGACCTCTCCTCCCGGTTGGATGAAATTCAAGCGGCCCTCCGTGGATCAGGGGCGTCCAGTGTGCCGACTCCAGCGTCTCCGGTGGTGTCCCCACCCATCATACCTGTTGCTGCTCCCTATCTTCACTTGCCAACTCCTGCTAAATATGATGGATCCCCTAAAGCCTGCAGGGGTTTCCTAAACCAGTGCGAGATCCAATTTGAATTGCAACCCAGCAGTTTCCCTACTGACCGCATTAAGGTGGCGTACCTTATTTCTCTACTCACTGGTGCCGCTCTAGACTGGGCCTCACCTATATGGGAAAGGTCTGATGCTCTGTTATCATCCTATGCTAACTTCGTGGCAACGTTCAGACGAATTTTCGATGAACCAGGTCGAGTGACATCAGCTTCTTCAGAGATCCTTCGACTGCGTCAGGGGACGCGAACTGTAGGTCAGTATTTGGTGCAATTCCAGACCTTGGCATCTGAAGTCTCCTGGAATGATGACGCTCTTTATGCAGCCTTCTGGGGAGGGCTATCCGAGCATATCAAAGATGAGCTTGCTGCTAGAGACTTGCCTTTAACATTAAACGAGCTCATTTCCCTCTGCACTAAGGTCGATTTACGGTTCCGTGAAAGGGCTGTTGAACGAGGAAGATCCACATTTCCCAGGATTCCTACGGGTTCCATTCCTCGTCAGCCATCTCCGTCTAGGGAGGAACCTATGCAGATAGGTCGTTCTCGTTTATCTCAGGCAGAGCGTAGTAGACGTCTTGCTGAGCGTCTCTGTTTGTATTGTGCCGAATCTTCTCATGTTATCAAGTCCTGTCCCAAGCGTCCGGGACAACCTCAAGTCCTAGCCCACCAAGGAGAAGACCAGCTAGGAGTGACGAATTTCTCTCCATTTCCAAGTAACTGCAATCTCTCCGTTTTTCTGCAGGTGTCTCAGCGTACTAAGAATCTCACTGCCTTATTGGATTCTGGAGCAGCCGGAAACTTTATTACAGAGAGGTTCGTTAAGCAGTGGTCTCTACCCACTGAAAGACTGTCATCACCGATATCTCTAACTGCCGTGGACGGCAGTAGGATTCCTAATGCGGTGATTACCTCCAAGACCCTACCTATCCGTCTGAAGGTAGGGGATCTGCATACAGAGTTGATTTCTTTCCAGGTTATCCCCAGGGCCACCCATCCTGTGGTCCTAGGCCTTCCATGGCTACGTCTGCATAATCCTCAAGTTGATTGGAAGTCGACCCGTATCCTGGCATGGGGTCCTTCCTGCTCAGAGACCTGTCTCCAAAAAGAGCTTCCAGTTCGCATATCCTCCTACAAGTCTTCTGATGTCCCGTCTCCTTCATGCCAAGTCTCCAAACTACAGTTTTGTCCAGGGTCACCGAATCACAAGGCTGATGCCCGTTCCCGCTCCCGGGAGCAAGAAAATGAGTCTGAGTCTACAGTCAAGCATTGTATTGTTGATCCAGTGGCGTTCTCCGCAGTGAGGATGGACTCTATGCCCCCGCCAGGGAAAAATTTCGTGAAGCCGGCTTTCAGGAGGAAGCTCTTGCATCGGGCACATTCCTCTCGCTTTGCCGGACACACGGGCATACGCAAGACCTTAAAAGTCGTTTCCAGGTCAAACTGGTGGCCGACCCTAAAAAAGGACTTTGCTGAATTTGTGGCCTCCTGCCCAAAATCTGCCCACCACAAAGTATCCCGCCAGTCACCCACTAGGCAACTGGTTTCCTTGTCTGTTCCTCATCGTCCGTGGGTTCATTCCTCGATGGATTCTGTCATGGATTCCCCACTTCCAAGTTGGCACAAGTCTTCATCCAGAAGTTCCATTCCAGATGGCCAGGAAAACTTAAGAAGTGTCCTGGGGCCACTCCTAAAAGGGGGGGTACTGTCACGATCCGAGTACTGAGACACTATCTCCCTTCTGGTTGTACGCCCTCCGCGGCCTCCGCTGCCTTCCACGTGTCTCAGCATGCACTTGTTGTTTGGCGTCTCCTGTCCTCTGCGGCCGGAGCCGCCATTACTACTATGTTTCTACATTGTGTTCCAAACCAGGTTTTCCATCTTACTTCCAGCATGGGCACAGCCATGTTGGATGCAATCACATGTTCCAGCTCCTCCAATCTACTGGCTCTGAAATCTGCATAATTGCCCAGCCAATGCCTGCATAGCTGCAGGTATAAGTATCCTGTGTCTGGGCCAGATAGATGTCAGTGCTTCATTTGTCTCCAGTGGTTCCTGTGTGCAGTCTTCTACAGATTCTTCAGTGAACTCTCCTGCATTCAAGCCTGACTCCTCTGTGTTACACTCTGTGGTGTAACACGACACCTCTGTGATTAACCCTCTACAACATCACCTTACTCACCTGTGTCTGTATTCCGGCTTTCCAGCAGCCACTCTTCAACAACTACAGTTTTCCAGCGAACCCTAGCTTCATTTACAGTTTACAGAACTTTTCTCTACATTCCAGGTTACTGGTATTAACCAGTTGCACACCTAAATTTCCACTTGTGACTTTCTATTGTTTTTGCACGTTTTATGACTTTCATTTAATAAAATCACTGAAAGATATTTCCAGTTGTCGTGGTCACGCCTTCGGGCATCCTTGCTACTGTCTTTACGCATGTCCAGGAGTCCCATCGCTCCTCCAATATTCAGGTACCCGTCAACCCCTACAACTGAGGCTCCCAGTCACGGTCTCCAGCCCTCAGTTGTGACAGTAAGCACTGACCAAATGGATCCAGCCGGAGACCAGGCCCAAGCGATTAGGCTGATACAAGAACTGGCAATCCGCCTTGAACGTCAGGAGGATGCTCAAGGCCATGTTGTTCGCTGTCTCCAGGACCTCTCCTCCCGGTTGGATGAAATTCAAGCGGCCCTCCGTGGATCAGGGGCGTCCAGTGTGCCGACTCCAGCGTCTCCGGTGGTGTCCCCACCCATCATACCTGTTGCTGCTCCCTATCTTCACTTTCCAACTCCTGCTAAATATGATGGATCCCCTAAAGCCTGCAGGGGTTTCCTAAACCAGTGCGAGATCCAATTTGAATTGCAACCCAGCAGTTTCCCTACTGACCGCATTAAGGTGGCGTACCTTATTTCTCTACTCACTGGTGCCGCTCTAGACTGGGCCTCACCTATATGGGAAAGGTCTGATGCTCTGTTATCATCCTATGCTAACTTCGTGGCAACGTTCAGACGAATTTTCGATGAACCAGGTCGAGTGACATCAGCTTCTTCAGAGATCCTTCGACTGCGTCAGGGGACGCGAACTGTAGGTCAGTATTTGGTGCAATTCCAGACCTTGGCATCTGAAGTCTCCTGGAATGATGACGCTCTTTATGCAGCCTTCTGGGGAGGGCTATCCGAGCATATCAAAGATGAGCTTGCTGCTAGAGACTTGCCTTTAACATTAAACGAGCTCATTTCCCTCTGCACTAAGGTCGATTTACGGTTCCGTGAAAGGGCTGTTGAACGAGGAAGATCCACATTTCCCAGGATTCCTACGGGTTCCATTCCTCGTCAGCCATCTCCGTCTAGGGAGGAACCTATGCAGATAGGTCGTTCTCGTTTATCTCAGGCAGAGCGTAGTAGACGTCTTGCTGAGCGTCTCTGTTTGTATTGTGCCGAATCTTCTCATGTTATCAAGTCCTGTCCCAAGCGTCCGGGACAACCTCAAGTCCTAGCCCACCAAGGAGAAGACCAGCTAGGAGTGACGAATTTCTCTCCATTTCCAAGTAACTGCAATCTCTCCGTTTTTCTGCAGGTGTCTCAGCGTACTAAGAATCTCACTGCCTTATTGGATTCTGGAGCAGCCGGAAACTTTATTACAGAGAGGTTCGTTAAGCAGTGGTCTCTACCCACTGAAAGACTGTCATCACCGATATCTCTAACTGCCGTGGACGGCAGTAGGATTCCTAATGCGGTGATTACCTCCAAGACCCTACCTATCCGTCTGAAGGTAGGGGATCTGCATACAGAGTTGATTTCTTTCCAGGTTATCCCCAGGGCCACCCATCCTGTGGTCCTAGGCCTTCCATGGCTACGTCTGCATAATCCTCAAGTTGATTGGAAGTCGACCCGTATCCTGGCATGGGGTCCTTCCTGCTCAGAGACCTGTCTCCAAAAAGAGCTTCCAGTTCGCATATCCTCCTACAAGTCTTCTGATGTCCCGTCTCCTTCATGCCAAGTCTCCAAACTACAGTTTTGTCCAGGGTCACCGAATCACAAGGCTGATGCCCGTTCCCGCTCCCGGGAGCAAGAAAATGAGTCTGAGTCTACAGTCAAGCATTGTATTGTTGATCCAGTGGCGTTCTCCGCAGTGAGGATGGACTCTATGCCCCCGCCAGGGAAAAATTTTGTGAAGCCGGCTTTCAGGAGGAAGCTCTTGCATCGGGCACATTCCTCTCGCTTTGCCGGACACACGGGCATACGCAAGACCTTAAAAGTCGTTTCCAGGTCAAACTGGTGGCCGACCCTAAAAAAGGACTTTGCTGAATTTGTGGCCTCCTGCCCAAAATCTGCCCACCACAAAGTATCCCGCCAGTCACCCACTAGGCAACTGGTTTCCTTGTCTGTTCCTCATCGTCCGTGGGTTCATTCCTCGATGGATTCTGTCATGGATTCCCCACTTCCAAGTTGGCACAAGTCTTCATCCAGAAGTTCCATTCCAGATGGCCAGGAAAACTTAAGAAGTGTCCTGGGGCCACTCCTAAAAGGGGGGGTACTGTCACGATCCGAGTACTGAGACACTATCTCCCTTCTGGTTGTACGCCCTCCGCGGCCTCTGCTGCCTTCCACGTGTCTCAGCATGCACTTGTTGTTTGGCGTCTCCTGTCCTCTGCGGCCGGAGCCGCCATTACTACTATGTTTCTACATTGTGTTCCAAACCAGGTTTTCCATCTTACTTCCAGCATGGGCACAGCCATGTTGGATGCAATCACATGTTCCAGCTCCTCCAATCTACTGGCTCTGAAATCTGCATAATTGCCCAGCCAATGCCTGCATAGCTGCAGGTATAAGTATCCTGTGTCTGGGCCAGATAGATGTCAGTGCTTCATTTGTCTCCAGTGGTTCCTGTGTGCAGTCTTCTACAGATTCTTCAGTGAACTCTCCTGCATTCAAGCCTGACTCCTCTGTGTTACACTCTGTGGTGTAACACGACACCTCTGTGATTAACCCTCTACAACATCACCTTACTCACCTGTGTCTGTATTCCGGCTTTCCAGCAGCCACTCTTCAACAACTACAGTTTTCCAGCGAACCCTAGCTTCATTTACAGTTTACAGAACTTTTCTCTACATTCCAGGTTACTGGTATTAACCAGTTGCACACCTAAATTTCCACTTGTGACTTTCTATTGTTTTTGCACGTTTTATGACTTTCATTTAATAAAATCCCTGAAAGATATTTCCAGTTGTCGTGGTCACGCCTTCGGGCATCCTTGCTACTGTCTTTACGCATGTCCAGGAGTCCCATCGCTCCTCCAATATTCAGGTACCCGTCAACCCCTACAACTGAGGCTCCCAGTCACGGTCTCCAGCCCTCAGTTGTGACAGTAAGCACTGACCAAATGGATCCAGCCGGAGACCAGGCCCAAGCGATTAGGCTGATACAAGAACTGGCAATCCGCCTTGAACGTCAGGAGGATGCTCAAGGCCATGTTGTTCGCTGTCTCCAGGACCTCTCCTCCCGGTTGGATGAAATTCAAGCGGCCCTCCGTGGATCAGGGGCGTCCAGTGTGCCGACTCCAGCGTCTCCGGTGGTGTCCCCACCCATCATACCTGTTGCTGCTCCCTATCTTCACTTGCCAACTCCTGCTAAATATGATGGATCCCCTAAAGCCTGCAGGGGTTTCCTAAACCAGTGCGAGATCCAATTTGAATTGCAACCCAGCAGTTTCCCTACTGACCGCATTAAGGTGGCGTACCTTATTTCTCTACTCACTGGTGCCGCTCTAGACTGGGCCTCACCTATATGGGAAAGGTCTGATGCTCTGTTATCATCCTATGCTAACTTCGTGGCAACGTTCAGACGAATTTTCGATGAACCAGGTCGAGTGACATCAGCTTCTTCAGAGATCCTTCGACTGCGTCAGGGGACGCGAACTGTAGGTCAGTATTTGGTGCAATTCCAGACCTTGGCATCTGAAGTCTCCTGGAATGATGACGCTCTTTATGCAGCCTTCTGGGGAGGGCTATCCGAGCATATCAAAGATGAGCTTGCTGCTAGAGACTTGCCTTTAACATTAAACGAGCTCATTTCCCTCTGCACTAAGGTCGATTTACGGTTCCGTGAAAGGGCTGTTGAACGAGGAAGATCCACATTTCCCAGGATTCCTACGGGTTCCATTCCTCGTCAGCCATCTCCGTCTAGGGAGGAACCTATGCAGATAGGTCGTTCTCGTTTATCTCAGGCAGAGCGTAGTAGACGTCTTGCTGAGCGTCTCTGTTTGTATTGTGCCGAATCTTCTCATGTTATCAAGTCCTGTCCCAAGCGTCCGGGACAACCTCAAGTCCTAGCCCACCAAGGAGAAGACCAGCTAGGAGTGACGAATTTCTCTCCATTTCCAAGTAACTGCAATCTCTCCGTTTTTCTGCAGGTGTCTCAGCGTACTAAGAATCTCACTGCCTTATTGGATTCTGGTGCAGCCGGAAACTTTATTACAGAGAGGTTCGTTAAGCAGTGGTCTCTACCCACTGAAAGACTGTCATCACCGATATCTCTAACTGCCGTGGACGGCAGTAGGATTCCTAATGCGGTGATTACCTCCAAGACCCTACCTATCCGTCTGAAGGTAGGGATTCTGCATACAGAGTTGATTTCTTTCCAGGTTATCCCCAGGGCCACCCATCCTGTGGTCCTAGGCCTTCCATGGCTACATCTGCATAATCCTCAAGTTGATTGGAAGTCGACCCGTATCCTGGCATGGGGTCCTTCCTGCTCAGAGACCTGTCTCCAAAAAGAGCTTCCAGTTCGCATATCCTCCTACAAGTCTTCTGATGTCCCGTCTCCTTCATGCCAAGTCTCCAAACTACAGTTTTGTCCAGGGTCACCGAATCACAAGGCTGATGCCCGTTCCCGCTCCCGGGAGCAAGAAAATGAGTCTGAGTCTACAGTCAAGCATTGTATTGTTGATCCAGTGGCGTTCTCCGCAGTGAGGATGGACTCTATGCCCCCGCCAGGGAAAAATTTCGTGAAGCCGGCTTTCAGGAGGAAGCTCTTGCATCGGGCACATTCCTCTCGCTTTGCCGGACACACGGGCATACGCAAGACCTTAAAAGTCGTTTCCAGGTCAAACTGGTGGCCGACCCTAAAAAAGGACTTTGCTGAATTTGTGGCCTCCTGCCCAAAATCTGCCCACCACAAAGTATCCCGCCAGTCACCCACTAGGCAACTGGTTTCCTTGTCTGTTCCTCATCGTCCGTGGGTTCATTCCTCGATGGATTCTGTCATGGATTCCCCACTTCCAAGTTGGCACAAGTCTTCATCCAGAAGTTCCATTCCAGATGGCCAGGAAAACTTAAGAAGTGTCCTGGGGCCACTCCTAAAAGGGGGGGTACTGTCACGATCCGAGTACTGAGACACTATCTCCCTTCTGGTTGTACGCCCTCCGCGGCCTCCGCTGCCTTCCACGTGTCTCAGCATGCACTTGTTGTTTGGCGTCTCCTGTCCTCTGCGGCCGGAGCCGCCATTACTACTATGTTTCTACATTGTGTTCCAAACCAGGTTTTCCATCTTACTTCCAGCATGGGCACAGCCATGTTGGATGCAATCACATGTTCCAGCTCCTCCAATCTACTGGCTCTGAAATCTGCATAATTGCCCAGCCAATGCCTGCATAGCTGCAGGTATAAGTATCCTGTGTCTGGGCCAGATAGATGTCAGTGCTTCATTTGTCTCCAGTGGTTCCTGTGTGCAGTCTTCTACAGATTCTTCAGTGAACTCTCCTGCATTCAAGCCTGACTCCTCTGTGTTACACTCTGTGGTGTAACACGACACCTCTGTGATTAACCCTCTACAACATCACCTTACTCACCTGTGTCTGTATTCCGGCTTTCCAGCAGCCACTCTTCAACAACTACAGTTTTCCAGCGAACCCTAGCTTCATTTACAGTTTACAGAACTTTTCTCTACATTCCAGGCTACTGGTATTAACCAGTTGCACACCTAAATTTCCACTTGTGACTTTCTATTGTTTTGCACGTTTTATGACTTTCATTTAATAAAATCACTGAAAGATATTTCCAGTTGTCGTGGTCACGCCTTCGGGCATCCTTGCTACTGTCTTTACGCATGTCCAGGATTCCCATCGCTCCTCCAATATTCAGGTACCCGTCAACCCCTACAACTGAGGCTCCCAGTCACGGTCTCCAGCCCTCAGTTGTGACACTCCTCCTATAATACTGCTGGTCCCCAGAATAAAGATATGCAGCCCCCTGAAACAAAGTGAGAGGACGCCAGCCACGTCCTCTCACTATCATTTACAATGCACGAGTGAAAAATGGCGGCGACACACGGCTCCTTATATAGAATCCGAATCTCGCGAGAATCCGACAGCGGGATGATGACGTTCGGGCGCGCTCGGGTTAACCGAGCCATACGGGAGAATCCGAGTATGCCTCGGACCCGTGTAAAATGGGTGAAGTTCGGGGGGGTTCGGATTCCGAGGAACCGAACCCGCTCATCTCTAGTCTCAGTACCCTGCTGAGAAAGATGTGGGGCAAAATGAGGAAATTTCTGGGCCCAATTCCCAAACACAACAATCAGCACCACAAACTTAAGAGGTAGGGCGGGACAATTTCACAGGCTAATGCATCGGCAGGGAAAAAAAGAGAAGGCGCAAAACCCCTCGGCATGAAGGAGTTGGACATTCTTGTACCACAAACCATTGAGTAAATACATTTTTGGAAACACAACATGGGCGCTGGAAACAAGGACCGCATCTGGAGAGAAATCAATGTTTTGCCCTTTTTTTTCCCAGCTGAAGGTGTTGTTGTTCTGTGTTGGGTCTGTGCGTGGATCTTCAAGAAGTCTGCCCAGAGGGATCTTGTTCCTGGGCAGGGCTAGGGGATGGGGCAGGTGTTGTAGCCTCCCTGAGACTCTGACCAAGGAGGGCAGCGATGGTCTGCATGCCTTGGCCATTAGTGGTGGATATGTCCTGCATTCCTTGTGCCACAGAGGAGGAGATGTCACACATGCCTCCCGGAGCATCTGGTCATGGAAATCCGTGTTAATTCTTCCATGGCTGATAATTTGGCCAAGTAGCTCCAGGAGACTGGGTTGGGGGAGTGTGCCAGTATGGTGCAGGGATGGTGGGCTTGCTGGCCCAGCACTGGAGCTGTCATTGCTTCCCCCCTCCTCAACCTCAGTGAGCTGCACCTCCTGTGCTGTGAGTGGAAATGGAGACAAAGGTAAAAACAAAAAACATTAGTAACCCACATTTTTAAAGTTTATAAAGTCTTAAAAAAAAAAAAAAACATTTACCTTCCAAGGCATGTGGACATTCAAGGGCAGGTGTGTCGGTGTCCATTTCAGACACAGCTGCCACCTCATATGACACACAGACCATAGCTTGCTCCTCCAAGTCCGTAAATTCAAAAGTCTTAGGGAATGTCCCTCCCCCTGTTGCCCTCAAAGCTTTCCACTGCGCAGACTTTTTCAAATTCAGCCGGGACTTGAAGTCAGCCCAACTACAGATGTTTTTGTGGTTAGGGGAAAGGTGAAAAAACAAAACATTATTACATTTTATTCCAATTTTTTGCTTTTGTTGCAATTGTATACATAAAGCAGTCACAAATATCACACTCTACATTAATTTGGCCAACTTCTACTTGTACACATATTTGAGGTGGGCGGCTGGTCCCACTGACGGTGTGCAGAAGGCGGAGGGACGGCGATGGGGCGTGGCTATGGGAGAGCTTGGATCCGAAAGAATTCAGGTTCCTCCAGTCATCCCCCAGGAATTCAAACCTGGCCCCAACCGCGAGCCAATCCAGGCCCGCAGATTGGCGTCCAATAGGAAGCCACCGCGGTGAGCCAATTGGCGCTCGTCGCGGTGGACCAATGAAAGCCCGCCGCGTCATAGCTCCGCCTCCTCCCAATGTCTTATATTAGGCGCTGAGCGGCGGCGGAGCTCGGTCGAGCGTCGGAGCCGTGAAGAGCTCCAGAATAGGAGGAAGATCCAGCGGCGGCAGACGACGCTGTGGCGGAGGCGGCGAGAGAAGATCCGGCAGCAGAAGAAAGAAGAAGAGGCGGCGGCCGAGAAGACAGAAGAGGCGGAATCCGGGATCCGGCAGCGGAAGACCGGCGGAGAGTGCTGCAGTGTGTGGGTAACAAAAGAGCTGACAAAGCTTCCCACTGCAGCCTCTCCCATCGATCTGGATAGGCGGCCCTGGGCCCTCACGACCATACTTTAAGTCCGCTTAGACCACCGGGTGTTCAGGCATTAGGCCTATGATGCAATACAGGTTCTAGGCCTGAGGGGTACTTAGGAGTAGTGGGCCACCATCATTTATACAGTAATCTTGGCACTAGGCCAAGATTACATTTCTTTTGTTAGGCAGGCACTAGGCCTGTGACGCAATACAGGCTCTAGGCCTAAGGGGTAGTTAGGAGTAGTGGGCCACCATCATTTATACAGTAATCTTGGCATTAGGCCAAGATTACTTCTCTTTTGTTAGGCAGGCACTAGGCCTGTTTTGCAATACAGGCACTAGGCCTGCGGATCAGCTAGGAGAAATCAGTTTCTGGTAGTGATCTTGGCATTAGGCCAAGACCACTGTTGTGCAGGTAGGCGGGCACTAGGCCCGTGGGTGATCACAGGCATTAGGCCTGAGCCTCCAACAGAGGGTACTAGGCCTATGAGTGTATAGCAGGGTCCTACCCTCACCAGTGGGAAAGCCCATACAGTACAGACCCCTCTCTGGCTGGGTCCCCGCATCAAGTGGGCTCTGAGGCAGCTTGCTCGAGGCCTGATGCTCGTTGGGTGTGAAGGGCTGGCTAGCCCTCACCTCTGTACTCAGTTTGGGATTGGGGAGGCTGTGGAGAGTCGGTCCCGCACCATACATCCGCCTATCCCGTGAACCTGAAGTGGATGGCTGTCAACAACAGTTAGTTTGTGTAGGCGTTTATTAGTCGGAACGAAGTGGCCAGACCATTCACCGATCCAGATACAAAGGTAACTCACACTTTGTTATACATCATTACTGTTGTCGCCTTGTATGTATATGTTCTGTTAGTTGGAGACAGGTGTAGCAGTTTACCTAAGTTATATTTGTTGTTTAGAGTTTGTAGTAAAATAGGCCAGGTTAGTTGTTTGCCTATTTAATAGTTCATAGGGAGGCTGCTGTCATTTTCTCTCCAGAAGCAGAGACCTGCAACAGGCAAGGTGACAAGAGCGGCTGTGTATTCCCCCCCCTGTGTGTCTTGGTCTGTGTTGGGTGCCGGTTCGCGAGACCTCGCTAGGCCGAGTGAGGCTTGCCTTCACCTGGTGCGCAAGTACCAATAGGTAATGATTGGGTAGCTGAGGCCCTAGGGCCAGTGATGACATTCACCTAACCGGTGAAGGTTGCTGCCACCCCCATTGTGTCCTTCTTTCCGCGTCGCAGAGAGAATTGATATGCGGTGACTAGTACTTCTCTTCCTTTAGCTCGTCTGGACTCCCAGGCCGAATCGCAGTGTCAAGGGTCCAGGAGAGGTTCCTGATCCAAAGAGGTCCCGTAGCTGGAAGACGAGAAGGGCATCTTGCAGTAAGAAGTGAATCACGACTGCACGGCAGCAGGCTGTGAAGTAGTGAAACGTTAACATGATAGATGCATAATGTAGATGGCATTTTGGTATTTTTAGTATATAAGGGGAGCAATATATTTTAGAATACAAATATGTATGCTAATAATTGTTTTAATATGTGAATGTTATATTTTCAAAGTTATTAATCAGTAGCATATGTGAAGAGCATAATCAGCTTTGCAGTGGCATTCTATTGGATTGTACTGATTATGTTTTTCAGAATAAGTTTTTCTGATTTTAATTTTTCTTTTTCACATTCTTCACCACTTATATTACAGATCCTAACGTTGGAGATCGAGAACAGGCCATCAGGAGGGAGCTCCTAGCCATGCCGGCCAACGTCCTGGCCTGCTGGGAAATGTTCAATATTTATTATTGTTGTTTTAATTTCTGGAAAGAACTTTTATTTTAATGTTTATGAAAATTTTGCGGACAAAGTAAACTTTATAAACTATGATATTGTGTTTTGTTTTTATTTACAGAATCATACCTTTTATCTATCTTTTTTCTATATCATCTATCCCCTGGTTGTTCTTTATGTGTCTATTTATCTTTTTCCTACATTTCATTTAGCTGTTTGTTTGTTTGTTTGTTTGTTTGTTTGTTTGTTTTTTGTTTTGTTTTGGGGTTTTTTTTTGGGGGGGGGGTAACCACATTACTATTTTAACAAACTACATATTTGAAAATATAGTTTTTTAAAATAGTATTAAGTGTCTTATGCAAATAGGACAACAAACATATTGTGTGCAAACAGTATGTTTGTTGCCTTAATTGCAGAATGTTATTGATCAAATTCTTCATTTAGCAGTTTTTGATCACTTCATTTATCGATCACCTTACAAATCCTTAGGGTGATTGATTCATTAGCTGAAAGTAAATTAAAAAAAAAACATTGTGCGATTATTTGCAAGCTACCGATTACAACGCACGTGTACAGATGGAGCCTCGCTCAACTAGGCTTCTCTGCTGTGCCTAGGTGCACCAAGGCTTATTAGCATAAGCTTTTCATCTATTGTTCTCAGCTGATATGCAATACAGAGAACAATACAGCAGGGGATTAAGGGGGTCATTCCGAGTAGACCGCTAGCTGTTTTCGTTCACTGCGTAGCGATCAGGCAAAAAAAATTGGCACTTCTGCGCATGCGTATGTGGCGCAATGCGCATGCGCGTCGTATTTCAGTTGCACTACTGGCCGCAGAGTGATTGACAGGGAGAGGGCGTTTCTGGGTGTCAACTGACCGTTTTCAGGGAGTGTTCGAAAAAACGCAGGCGTGGCTGCCCGAAGGCAGGGCGTGTTTGTGATGTCAAAACAGGAACTAAATAGTCTGAAGTGATCGCAAGCGCTGAGTAGGTCTGAAGCTACTCTGAAACAGAACAAAATTATTTTGAAGCTGCTCTGCGATCCTTTCGTTCGCACTTCTGCTAAGCTAAAATACACTCCCAGTGGGAGGCGGCATAGTGTTTGCATGGCTGCTAAAAACTGCTAGCAAGCGAACAACTCGGAATGACCACCTAACTCATTGCAGCAGGGGATTAAGGGGGTCATTCCGAGTTGATCGCACCAAGCAACTTTTTGCTGCTGGTGCGATCAACTAATCTCCACCTATGGGGGAGTGTATTTTAGCATAGCAGGGCTGCGTTCGCTTGTGCAGAAAAAGTTTCACTCAAAACAAGACCAGCCCTGCAGCTACTTACCCAGTGCAACGGATCCAGCGATGAAGGTCCCGGCTGTGACGTCAGACATCCGCCCTCCGTTCTCCTGGACATGCCTGCGTTTCTCTTACCACTCCTCGAAAATGTCTGGAAACGGTAACTATCCGCCCCGGAACACCTCCCGCCAGGCCATCTTCTTGCGATCGCCGCTGCGATCACATTTGTCGTTGGTGGTGTCGTTGCCAGTCAACGACGCGCGTGCACAAAGCGACCGCCGTGCATGTGCATTTCCGACTTGTTCACACCTCAGCGAAGAACTGGTGTGCGCGAACGGATCGGAATGACCCCCCTAAGTCCGACTGCCCTGGCTCAATTAATCCTATTAAAGGGATAGATGAGGATGACTCCATCTGTACTATCAACTCTATATTGCAGTGGATGCACTTCGCATCCTTGCGAAAGCATTGCACCTATGCGATCCAAAATAGTAAACACCTCTTTTGTGCACTGTTGCACATTTTTGTGCACTCCTGCATAGAGGACAGATTTGCCTGTCCTTTCGCACGCGTGCAATGCATTTACACATTTACGAACGTATCCTGCGTGTGACTTGAACAGCATACTGGTCTGAATTAGGCCCCTGAAATTAGTTGAAATTGTAACCACTGAAGTGAGTTCAGACACTGCCAGCCTGAATCAGGTGAGTCCCTTAATTAAACTACTGGAAAAGCAGCTAAAGAAGGTGAAGGAAGAGATGAAATGAAATGATTCAAATAAGTATGTTGGACTACTAGATCAAGTTCTTTTTTCACTTCACCAGGGCACATATATTGCAAATGACCCATCTTTCTTTCCAAATTTTATGGGCAGACTAAATGAGTTAAGTGGTTCTTCTCTGTCATCAAAATCTATGTTTCTATTACCCAGATCATAAGATATGCAAAAAGCTCCTTGTGAGCAAGATGTCAGCTCAGGTGGCACAAAACACAATAATGTCTCTTGCTTCATCTTCTTCTGCTGCAATTGATGCTGCCAGGAAAAAACCTGACCTTTTCTAAGAGACACAATGGTGATGATGATGATGATGATGATGATGATGATGAGTAAACACAGCACACCCAGTGAAACAACATTATGACATCTGGTCAGGATTAAAAAAATTGGCTATAATTATTAAGCCCTCTATCTGATGCACCAAGCATAAATAGGATGGTGGAGGATTATTTTAATGACAATGTACAAATTACCATGTCACACAGTCCCTTTGAATACTGGAAGGAAAAAAAGCAATTTGGAGCCCACTGTACAAACTTCCTTTAGAATACTTTAGCTGCCTGCCCTCCGGTATGTATTCGGACAGAGTTTTAAGCTCAGCCAGGAATGTTGTCAACTTTTAGCATGGAATTCTACTTCCAGAAAATGTGGAAAAACTGATGTTCATTAAAATTAAATACAAATTCTACAAGGAAGACCTGTGTTGCCAATTACAACAAACAATAACTTCTTCTGTAATGGTGGGTTCCAGTGGGGATGAGCTAATATTGTGTGATGATGATGACGATGATGTTAACAACAGTGAGTAGAGTGATGATGAGGATGACGATGAGACTGACATTCCAAATGTGACTATGAATAACAACACTGATGTGGTCTTTTGTTGGGGCCCAAACTAACTAAGTACTTCAGCCACAAAAGTGGTAGTTTCTGCTGCTAAAGTGCTTGGTATGTCAAAATGTGCAACATAAGGGTAGGTGCGAGTGTCCAGGGACAATTCCACTGTGCATCACTTTTCATTATGGGCTCTATGTTTTGGGACAATTGTTTACAGATTCTTGCTCTCACAAGGCCATTTGAATCTCTTGTATTGTCCTGACTCCTGAAGCCTGTGATTTGTTGCATGATCAGATTGCAATTGCATTACAAATTAGATATCAAATATGATAGAATGCTTGTTTTTTTTATATTTTGGTTCACTGTGCTGCAATTTTTCATAGATGTGCTGCTATGTTCTTTTAAAGTAACTGCTATGTGCTGTACCACTGCTCTGTCACTTTATTTAATCAGTCAGCTCACTGCAGTCTTTGACCAACATTAGTGAACAATATTGTGAACTGTGAGGTGGTCAAAATTGACTGGAAATTACTGGAAACTAATATTATTGATGTTGATAGATACAAAAATATCTCCATAGTACATGATTTTAGCTGTGTTTATAAATTTTCAAGAAATCCAAAACCAGATCAGAGCCAAAACACTTGAGGGTGTGTTTGCCAAAACCGAAAAACAAAAACAAAACACTGAGGGTGATTTTGGCAAAACCAAAACACTAATATCCATGCACATCTCAAACAGCAAATAACACATCCCACAGATATAGTCAATATCTATCCTGTTTCCTTTTCATACTATTTCTGACATTTAATGCATATCCAGTTTTCCAACAATAATGCTAGATTGTAAGCTCTCATGAACAGGACACTGTCCACCTTCTGTCTGCCCCAAATTTAAACTGACAAAAAAAAAAAGAAATTAACAAAAAAAGTAAACGTTATATATGCAAGTCTCTGCTGACTGATGGTGTGCAGAAAACTTCTGGTCTTTTTAGTTCAAAGCACATTTGCTGCTGTTTGTCAGAAATCTTTATTGTTTAATTTACGCAGTCGGTGCTCCAAACCTCAAATGTTTAATGTGCAATATATTTTGTTTCTTTTTAAACATTCATGACATGTTTCCTAATTTTTCCTCACTTTTTCCCATGAACTTGTGTACACCATGTGCCAATATACTGTACATATGAAATCTTAAAAAAAACAACGTATTTTTTGTATTAAGATATGCTTTATTACGTTTTACTTAATGAAAGTGGTTGATCTAAAATTAGTGGTTCTAGAGCAGTTCTACAGTGTTAGCAACTTGGTCTTTTAATGTGATATAAAAACACTTTAACAGTGCATGCAATATTGTACCTCTTGTCATACTTTATTAAAATGCAACTTATTAAACATTGTTCATAACATTAATAAAGATAGGAGATACAACTTTTGGTGAGAAGGTCATCTTTTATTGTACAGCAAACTGTCAAAGGAGGGACATTTATTAGTGTCAATTAGGCAATGCAAATATGAAATAACATTATAACACAATTGGGGGAAGCATGCCCAATCAGTATTCAACTTTTTACCTAAATTAACTCTTAAATATACCTTACCATCAAATGATCTGTCATAGCTTCATGGTTTAACAACTTCCAGGCTCACTGAGCTCCTTTCACATCTCCAATGCTGAACCCACCCGGGAATTGGAAATGGGTCCTTCCCGGGTGGGATCAGGCATTGGAGCCTGAGGGCTGTAACACACTAGCCGGTTTTCCCTGGATGGCAAAAAGCCGGACAAAGTTTGTCCGGCTTTTTGCCGTCCGGCAGGGTCTTTCACACACAATGGCTTTGAGCTGTGTGTAATGCTGTGCGCATGCGCAGCAGCAGACACGGCTTGAAAAAAAACCTTTGTGTGAAAGCTCCCCTTCACACACACGGTCCACTGCCGTCAAAAACGGCACGGCCCCGGCACGGCAGCCGGACCTTACAGTGGATATTTCCAGCTGCAACCCGGCAGCCGGGCCGGGGCCGTGCAGTGTGAAAGGACCCTACCCATCACACTTTTAATTACAATACCGACACGGGAAAAAGCCATCCGCCTTTTTCCCGTCCGGCAAAAGCCGCCGCATGTGTTTCAGCCCTAAGAGCTTGCTTCCTGACCTGGCAATATGCCAAGCCAGTTGCCAAGCGGCAGGGGGTGGAGCCAGCAATGGGGGCGGAGACAGCGCTGGGAGATGAGCTCATCTCTGCACCGCCTCTCCCTATGTAGTAAATGGGTCCCGGGTTGCATCGATCCAGGAACCCGTTTGCACTGCCACTGACCCGGTATTCAACCAGGGAATAACCCTTCTTATAACCCGGGTTGAATTACTGAGTCAGGCAACCCGGGAATTCTCCAAGGCCCCTTTCACATCACACAGTGACCCGTGTTGCCGGGTCGATACCTGGTTATTTTTGCTATGTGAAAGGGGTATTAGTGACTTCTGCTACTTTTTCAATGTGCCCCTCTTCAGATTTTCACTCCACTGTAAATCTAGGTGAACTTCTACTTTGAGAGTGGAGAGTGGGTGTGGACCTTCATGTGTGTGGTAGAAAACCAATGTGCATTGTGCTGTGTATTGAACAGCAAGAACAGTGTAATTGCTAGCATTATTGCCTCACAGCCCTGAGGTCATGTGTATGATTCCTATCATGGCCCTAACTGTGTAGAGTTTGTATATTCTTCCTATGCTTGCATGGGTTTCCTCCGGGTACTCAGGTTTTCCCCCACAATCCAAAAATATACTCTTAGGCTAATTATCTCCCAAGAAAATTACCCCTAGAGTGAAAGTGATGTACTACACCAATGTACATCTCTTCGCTCATTTCAAAATATCTCCCAACCCAAACTCTCTGATCTTCACAAGATCTATGTCTCTCATCCACACTCATTACTTGCTCCCATGCACGATTGCAGGACTTCCTTCGGGCTGCACTCACTCTGCGGAATGCCCTACCACGCACAATAAGACTCTCCCCTAGTCTCCAAACCTTCAAGCGTTCCCTGAAAACTCACCTCTTCAGGCTAGCTTATCACATTCCAGAACCGCTCACTCAACCTTCATAAGCTTTGCTATCCGATTATATCCCCACTGTACAGTCCGCACATATCCTCCACATATTTTCTCTTTCTTCACTTTCTCTACTTTCTGACCAGGGTTCATCATTGCTGTGATGTAATATCATGCAACCCACCTAGAACCTTTGCAATCCAGTGGACAAATATGCAATAGATAATGCCTTTCCTTATGTATCAATGCCTTTTTCCCTATAGATTGTTAGCTTGCGAGCAGGGCCTTCCTACCTCTGACTGTTTGTTTGTTTGTTTGTTTGTTTGTTTATTACCCAGTTTTGTTGTATCATTGTGAAGCGCAACGGAATTTGCTGCGCTATATAAGAAACTATTAATAAATAAATAAATAAGTGTGTGCGTGTACATGTAATAGGGAATATAGATTGCAAGCTCCACTGGTTCAGGGACAGATGTGAATGGCAAAATATTCTCTGTAAAGTTCTGCGGAATATGTGTGCACTATATAAATACCTGGTAAAAAATGAATAATAGTACCGCAAATGAATGAGGAAAAGCTATTGTTGTAGTCAGGGGTACAAGTAATTGCAAAGCGTTAAGACTCATATTGTGGTACAGATAATTTTTTTAAAGATATGAAACAATCCCTAAATTGGGCCAAATGTTTTACTTGGGAAGAGAAAGAAGTTAAAGTTTATTTTGTTTTGTCATTATTAGGAGGGAGTAATAACATATTTTCTTTTCATTCTGGTGCATAATCTGTAAGAGACAATTTACAGACTTGAAAAATGACACCAGCATATTATGTCTGAATATAAATGATATTGCAATTGTATTGCTGTATCTGAATTTGGCATAGTAACAGGCCAGCAGTGCACCCTCTGCCGGCCCCCTCCTCATGACATCATACCTTGGGGTGGGGTGTAGTGCGGTATGCCGGTGCTCGGGCTCCCGGCGACCAGCATACCGGCGCCGGGAGCCCGACCGCCGGCATACCGACAGCGTGGCGAGCGCAAAGGAGCCCCTTGCGGGCTTGCTGCGCTCGCCACGCTGCGGGCACCTACGCGCGCCACACTATTTTATTCTCCCTCCAGGGGGTCGTGGACCCCAACGAGGGAGAATAGCTGTCGGTATGCCGGGTGTCGGGATTCTGGCGCCGGTATACTGTGCGCCGGGATCCCGACATTCGGCATACTGAAGACCACCCCTTGGGGTGGGGCCACCAGCTCTGGGAAGCAGAGTACAGGCTTGGGGTGCCTGCCCAGAGCGTCTGTATTAGTGCTACTGGCTACACAGTGCTGGTACAGACACATTGCAAGACACATGCAGTTACTGTTGGTGCACACCTCGCTCACAACTAGTTACTGCCCTGTCTGAATTCTTTGTTTCAGTTTTCCATATACAGTAGTTCATGAGACTATCAATATAACAGTGGCTAAAAATTCTCTATTAAGTAATAATAATAATAATAATAATAATAATAAAATTAGTAGCATCACCAATTAATAGTCCTCATAACAATATAATCAGGATATAAAGTTTGAAAATATTCTATAAAATATGATATAACAATACAAAACTATACAATGAAACAGAAGGTGAGAATGTTGCAATCACTAGAGCTTACAACACAGATCTGTAAAAGAATATAATAGGTAGATGGTAAATAAAAAAATAAATAATAAACAGATACAAGTATTAGTTTTGTAATGTAGATCAGTCACTAATGTATGGCTGCAGAGCTCCCATTTGAAAAGAATAGCACCTAAGGTGGGGTGTGTGGACAACGAAATTATGTTCTAGAATATGTTATTTAAATCCAAAGCAGAACAGTAACCCAGAAGCTCCTTACTAACACTTGCTATCGCTAGACCTGATCAGTAATGTACTGTACAGTAGCTATCACTAAATGCCAAACAGTATTGTTCTAACCTCAGCTAAAGCCTTGCTGGACCTGTGAATTCATGATTTGCACCAGATATCTCTAACTGTGCTTCAGTCCCTATGTGATTATTAGCTACTTCTGACTGGGTTTAGAGACTGCTATGTTGTTGTTGATGTTGTTATAATTAATATTGTTATTATTAATTAATTTTATTTATTTATTTTGTATAATCTTTTTTTATTAAGTAAGCAATATTAATAGAGTACCGCTTACAGTCAGTACAAACAACTCACATCAAAACATAAATCTTGACAAAGATAAACAGTAGCAATCAGTTACAAGGGGAAGATTAATGAAATGAGGCAAACACATCACCAGTATAATTAATTGTCAGATGATTTAATTTAGAAGACAAAGGTTCAGAGAGAACCAGTTGAAGAGAATACAACAGGAGTTGAGAAAAGGAAAAACGGGGAGAAAAAGAGAGAGTAAGACAGGGTTAAAGAGAACCATCAAGGTAAATAGTGTAGCTGAACTGAAGTTACTAATTAGATGGAGTTGCGGACATTAAAGTTTTATAAGCAGCAGAGGATTTATGTATTCTAACTAGGGAAACCATGTACTGGTAAAGTCAGATGATCAAACTTTAAAAACCAATCCTTGCGTGTAGGAGATGGGGAAAGATAACTAAGCGCACAGAATTGCAAAGATGTCAAAGCAGTGACTATTTATATGTAGTCACAGGTATCAGGGAGTAGCTCAGTAGCCAGTAAGCAAGGTCCGTGGGTACTGTTGTATTCAGTATTTCCTGGGAAACTATAATGGCGTCTGACCAAAACATTTGATAGACGGAGGCATTCCCACCAGTCGGGGAGTAATGTACCTAAGGATGTAGAGCTTCGCCAACATGTACTGGGAGTGAATGTGAACATAGCATTGAGTAAGGAGTAGAGATGAGCGGGTCCGGTTCTCTGGAAATGGAGCCACCTGAATTTCCGAATCTGAGTCCAGCTCGGGTTTTCCCGCCAGACTCAGATCCCAAAACGAGGCAAAACATCATCATCCCACTGTCGGGTTCTCACTGGGTTTTGGATTCTATAAAGGTCCCGGTGATAGGCACCATTTTCACTCCGGCTATGTAGAGTGTACTGAATGGATGTGTGTGGTGTGGGGCATGGGCGTAAGGGCTGCTGGCTTCTGTAGGGCTGGTGTATCAGTCCAGGGGTGCTCTGTCTGTCATTAACTGGTGTATCCGTCAAGGGGGGGTCTGTCCATAACCCATATACATCCAGGGGCTCTGCCCCAGTGTTAAAAAACAAACAAACAACGAAACAGTTTACTGTGTGCACATTCAGAAGCTGATGTGTCCTAGTGTGTCCTATGTATCAGTATCAGTCCAGGGGAGCTCTGTCTGTTGTCTGGTGATGTATCTGACATGGGGTGGTCTGTCCATATACATCCATGGGATCTGCCCCAGTGTTAAAAAAAAATTTCCAGTATATTGGCCCTCATTCCGAGTTGATCGCTCGGTAATTTTCTTCGCATCGCAGTGAAATTCCGCTTAGTACGCATGCGCAATATTCGCACTGCGACTGCGCCAAGTAATTTTACAATGAAGATAGTATTTTTACTCACGGCTTTTTCTTCGCTCTGGCGAACGTAGTGTGATTGACAGGAAATGGGTGTTACTGGGCGGAAACACAGCGTTTTCGGAGCGTGTGGATAAAAACGCTACCGTTTCCGGAAAAAACGCAGGAGTGGCCGGAGAAACGGGGGAGTGTCTGGGCGAACACTGGGTGTGTTTATGACGTCAAACCAGGAACGACAAGCACTGAACTGATCGCAGATGCCGAGTAAGTCTGAAGCTACTCTGAAACTGCTAAGTAGTTTGTAATCGCAATATTGCGAATACATCGGTCGCAATTTTAAGAAGCTAAGATACACTCCCAGTAGGCGTAGGCTTAGCGTGAGCAACTCTGCTAAATTCGCCTTGCGCGTGATCAACTCGGAATGAGGGCCATTGTGTGTACATGCATGAGCTGGTGTGTCCTAGTGTGTCCTATGTATCAGTATCAGTCCAGGGGAGCTCTGTCTGTTGTCTGGTGATGTATCTGACATGGGGTGGTCTGTCCATATACATCCATGGGATCTGCCCCAGTGTTAAAAAATTTTTTCCAGTATATTGTGTGTACATGCATGAGCTGGTGTGTCCTAGTGTGTCCTATGTATCAGTATCAGTCCAGCTGGTGTGTCTGACTCCTATCAGTATCGTTCCGGTGGTGCTCTCTCTGTCATCTGGTGTATCTGACAAGGAGTGCGCTGTTCACCTAGGAGTGATCTGTCCTTCCATCCAGGGGCTCCGCCCCAGTGTAAAATGAAAATAATAAAAGCTAAAAAGCCTAAAATATTTAGATTAAAAAAATATATTTTTTTGTTTGTTTGTGCTGGACCCCAGTATACTATACAATTTTTTATTTTATTTTCATAAGTAATGTGACACTGCCAATCAGACTACAGTATATTATTATATTGTACTTACACACATATTGTGTGACACTGTTGGTGAAATTAAGCCACAGTGTTTGATTACTATTCTTGACTCATACATGTATTGTGACACTGTAGGTGGTACATTTTTGTAAAAATTGTGTGTGCTGTACCCCATTTCATTTGTGTTTGTGGATAGATAAGGAGGATGAACGATTGAGAGGAAAGCAGGAAGCACATACTAGTGGTGCAGGTGCTGCCACCAGTCATGATGATACAAGTCCGTCAACATCATCTACTAAAACCGATGCCCAAGGGCATAGTCGGCATAAGTCAGGGCATGTAAAATCAAAGAAGCAATATAATTTTACAGTGGCAAAGAAAAAACCCTCAAAAATGAAGTTAGCTACAAAGAAAGATAAAATTGGCAATATGCCATTCACCACACAAAGTGGCAAAAAAAGACTCAGACCTTGGCCTTTATTTATAAGTGGTGGTTCTTCAATTGTCAGCATCTTCTTCTGCTTCTCATGTTGATACAAGAACTTTTCACTGAGAGTCTAGAAGAGGTGACAAAAAAATGGAAACAACTAAAGCAGTAGAACAAACTGCATTCAGAACCGTCACACATTCCTAAGGAACGTTTAGGGGTATCCACGTTAGCTATGTGTGAGTCTGACATTTCTTAGACTGTCCTCATAGAAAAGCCTCCTTTGCCTCCTTTAACTATTTCTGTACCATCTGCACATGTGGGAAGCAGTACACGTAAAGATGGTGATGAGGGCACAATAGAAATTGAGGATTCATGTGAGGAAGTGGAACAGGATGAGGGGGATATGTGTATACTACTACTATCTGACACTGAGGATGTTGATGATGATGTGTGTGTAAGTCAGCCACCAGTGGCTGCAGTTCTTGCCCATGAAGAAAAAAGAAAGCCATTGTGATGCCTGGGCATAAGACCAAAAAAGCCACCTCTTGGGTGTGGAATTATTTTCCCACAATTCTTGAAAAATAATTGTAAAGGCATCTGCTTCATTTGTGAGGCCAAAGTTAGTAGATCTAGGGATGTTAGCCATCTAGGCACCTCCTCCATGTTACGTCATTTGTGGCGAATTCATAAAATCTATTTGACAAGATTATAATGTAATTAACACCCTTATCCTAATCCTCCTCATTTGTGATCGGTGGTAGTCCTTCCAAAAAATTGTTTTGTGGGAGCCCAAACAAATTGAGTACTTCTGCCACAAAAGTGTCAGTCCCTGTCACTGAAGTATTTGGTTTGTTATACTGTGCATGTCCTTTTTAATATCAAACGTACGGGTGGGAGGGACAATTCCATATTGAAATGAGTGGAAATGAATGTCATTGAGGTTAATAATTCTGTGATTTTAGCTGTTTTTATGATATTTTTCTAAAAAAAAAATACAGATCCAAAACCAAAACCCACAAGGGAGGTTGGGGCAAAACCAATAAAGATCCAAAACATGAAGGAGATACAGAGATAAGAAATAGATACAGATCTAAAACCAAAACCCAAGATCTGGTCCAGCCCAAGTCTCTAGTAAGGAGGGATGCCTATACCAGCACATTAAGATTTTTATTGTGTTTCCTTCCCGTTACACAAATAGAATGGTATAATTAGTCTTAAATAATATGTTTTTCTATTCCATTTTAGATAAAGATAAGCCCGAATCTCTCTCCTATGCCAGAGCATAGGTTGGGTTGGAGGTGGATTGGCTGTCTTTCAATAGTTTGTATAGTGTAGACACAGTGTGGGAAGGGGATGGGGAGATACATAGCAACTCAAAAGGAGCTAGTTCCCTTGCAGCAAAGAGCTAATCTATTGGATGAGGTTAGAAAGTGTCTGATTTACAAAAACGTCAAGAAATCAGAATGGGGTATAATGTATCCTATTTATCCTTAATCTCAGAGAATTGTTTGACACCAAAAACAGTCACCAGCTGACCGACACGAAAAAGACCTGCAGTGACCCATGGGGTAAAGTGGGAGGGGATAAGGCCTGGAGGAAAACCTGGATTCATGAGGAATGATGTTAAAGGGTCAAAAACAGAAGAAATGAAGGTACTGTAAGATGTTACAGGACTTTTCAAGAGGAAAGTGTGGGTGAAATAATAATAATAATTATTATAATAATGATAATTATTATTATTATTATTCATTGCCAACCCTCCCTTACTACTAACAACAATCACAAATAAAATAAAAAAAAATCCCTGGAAATTTTTCCTGCCTGAAATGTAACTAGTCTCTCAAAGAGCAGCTGTACAATACCATAACTTAAATGTCATACATACAAAAAATGTCTTTACTAGCAGTACAAAATTCAGAGGAATATTAAAAAAAAAATGCTCTCCCTTAAGTTCTCTCAACAAGTTATGATCAGAATCCCCAAGGAGATCCTCAAGGCCTGCCAACAGTTTGACTGACAACCAGAGGCATAACTAGGGTCAAGATAAAGAATGGCGCCCCCCACCACCACCACCACACCCCACTACGAAACTAAAAAATGGGCATAACCACGTGCAGGAAGGGGCATGGCTACTGAAAAAGGGGTATGTCAACAAGCATTTTTTATTATGACCTACTGTGTTCATCTTTCAGATGGCTTATTCATTGAATCTATTGTGATGTGTGTCCATACATGTGTTTTTATATTATTTTTTAATTAAATATTTTCTAATTGAATCACTGGCTCACTCTTATCTATTGTTATATTATTGGTTTATGTGCGCGATTCCTTTTTTTTTTGTTTAAGGAATTTGGAACCTGTGCAGACAGGTATCTTTTTGACCGCTGCAGTTTTTTAACACAGCAGTTTAAATCCATTATCTCTTTATTAATAAACTGTTTGCTGGCGCCATTAGGGGTTTCTTTAATTTTTTCTTTTTATATATGAACCTGGTGTATATGTGAACTTTGATATATCACTCCATATAAGTGACAGGATTTGCCATTTAGTGACCCAGCACAGCACTTCGGGAACTACTACCCATAAACAGACATACCTTCTACCGATTAGTTGCCTCTTCCAATTAGTGATGAGTGGGTTCGGTTCCTCGGAAACCGAACCCCCCCCCCGCACTTCACCCATTTTACACGGGTCCGAGGCATACTCGGATTCTCCCGTATGACTCGGTTAACCCGAGCGCGCCCGAACGTCATCATCCCGCTGTCGGATTCTCGCAAGATTCGGATTCTATATAAGCAGCCGCGCGTCGCCGCCATTTTCACTCGTGCATTGGAAATGTTAGGGAGAGGACGTGGCTGGCGTCCTCTCCGTTTATTCATTGTTGATTTGATGCAAATATTTGTGCTTGCTTATATCATTGTGGGGACTGGGGAGCAGCTTTATATTAATATAGGAGGAGTACAGTGCAGAGTTTTGCTGATCAGTGACCACCAGTTTTATCCGTTATCTGCCTGAAAAAAACGCTCCTTATCTGTGCTCAGTGTGCTGCATATATCTGTGCTCAAACTGCTTAATTGTGGGGACTGGGGAGCAGCTGTATTATATAGGAGGAGTACAGTGCAGAGTTTTGCTGACAGTGACCACCAGTATACGTTGTCTGCCTGAAAAACACTCCATATCTGTGCTCAGTGTGCTGCATATATCTGTGCTCACACTGCTTTATTGTGGGGACTGGGGACTACCAGTATAATATTATATAGGAGGAGTACAGTGCAGAGTTTTGCTGACCAGTGACCACCAGTATACATTGTCTGCCTGAAAAACACTCCATATCTGTGCTGCATTGTGTAGTATATAGTAGGAGTACAGTGCATAATTTTGCTGACCACCAGTATATAATATATAGGAGTACGGTACAAAAGGCCACTGCTGTACCTACCTCTGTGTCGTCAAGTATACTATCCATCCATACCTGTGGTGCATTTAAGTTTTGCACAGTGTGCTGACCACCAGTATATAATATATAGCATTACGGTACAGTAGGCCACTGCTGTACCTACCTCTGTGTCGTCAAGTATACTATCCATCCATACCTGTGGTGCATTTCAGTTTTGCACAGTTTGCTGACCACCAGTATATAATATATAGCATTACGGTACAGTAGGCCACTGCTGTACCAACCTCTGTGTCGTCAAGTATACTATCCATCTACATTCTATACCTGTGGTGCATTTTAGTTTTGCAGTTTGCTGACAGTGACCACCAGTATATATAGCAGTATGGTACGGAAGGCCACTGCTGTACCTACCTCTGTGTCGTTAAGTATACTATCCATCTACATTCTATACCTGTGGTGCATTTTAGTTTTGCAGTTTGCTGACACAGTGACCACCAGTATATATAGCAGTACGGTACGGAAGGCCAATGCTGTATCTACCTCTGTGTCGTCATTAAGTATACTATCCATCTAGATTCTATACCTGTGGTGCATTTTAGTTTTGCAGTTTGCTGACACAGTGACCACCAGTATATATAGCAGTACGGTACGGAAGGCAACTGCTGTACCTACCTCTGTGTCGTCAAGTATACTATCCATCTACATTCTATACCTGTGGTGCATTTTAGTTTTGCAGTTTGCTGACACAGTGACCACCAGTATATATAGCAGTACAGTATAGAAGGCCACTGCTGTACCTACCTCTGTGTCGTCAAGTATACTATCCATCTACATTCTATACCTGTGGTGCATTTTAATTTTGCAGTTTGCTGACACAGTGACCACCAGTATATATAGCAGTACGGTACGGAAGGCCACTTCTGTACCTACCTCTGTGTCATCAAGAATACTATCCATTTACATTCTATACCTGTGGTGCATTTTAGTTTTGCAGTTTGCTGACACAGTGACCACCAGTATATATAGCAGTACGGTGCGGAAGGCCACTGCTCTACCTACCTCTGTGTCGTCAAGTATACTATCCATCTACATTCTATACCTGTGGTGCATTTCAGTTGTGCGCAGTATATATAGTAGTAGGCCATTGCTATTGATACTGGCATATAATTCCACACATTAAAAAATGGAGAACAAAAATGTGGAGGGTAAAATAGGGAAAGAACAAGATCCACTTCCACCTCGTGCTGAAGCTGCTGCAACTAGTCATGGCCGAGACGATGAAATGCCATCAACGTCGTCTGCCAAGGTCGATGCCCAATGTCATAGTAGAGAGCATGTAAAATCAAAAAAACAAAAGATCAGTAAAATGACCCAAGAATCAAAATTAAAAGCGTCTGAGAAGAAGCGTAAACTTGCCAATATGCCATTTACGACACGGAGTGGCAAGGAATGGCTGAGGCCCTGGCCTATGTTCATGGCTAGTGGTTCAGATTCACATGAGGATGGAAGCACTCATCCTCTCGCTAGAAAAATGTAAAGACTTAAGCTGGCAAAAGCACAGCAAAGAACTGTGCGTTCTTCTAAATCACAAATCCCCAAGGAGAGTCCAATTGTGTCGATTGCGATGCCTGACCTTCCCAACACTGGACGGGAAGAGCTTGCGCCTTCCACCATTTGCACGCCCCCTGCAAGTGCTGAAAGGAGCACCCGCAGTCCAGTTCCTGATAGTCAAATTGAAGATGTCACTGTTGAAGTACACCAGGATGAGGATATGGGTGTTGCTGGCGCTGGGGAGGAAATTGACAAAGAGGATTCTGATGGTGAGGTGGTTTGTTTAAGTCAGGCACCCGGGGAGACACCTCTTGTCCGTGGGACGAATATGGCCATTGACATGCCTGGTCAAAATACAAAAAAAATCAGCTCTTCGGTGTGGAATTATTTCAACACAAATGCGTACAACAGGTGTAAAGCCGTGTGTTGCCTTTGTCAAGCTATAATAAGTAGGGGTAAGGACGTTAACCACCTAGGAACATCCTCCCTTATATACGTCACCTGGACCGCATTCATCATAAGTCAGTGACAAGTTCAAAAACTTTGGGTGACAGTGGAAGGAGTCCACTGACCACTAAATCCTTTCCTCTTGTAACCAAGCTCCTGCAAACCACACCACCAACTCCCTCAGTGTCAATTTCCTCCTTACACAGAAAAGCCAATAGTCCTGCAGGCCATGTCACTGGCAAGTCTGACGAGTCCTCTCCTGCCTGGGATTCCTCCGATGCATCCTTGAGTGTAACGCCTACTGCTGCTGGCGCTGCTGTTGTTGCTGCTGGGAGTCGATCGTCATCCCAGAGGGGAAGTCGGAAGACCACTTGTACTACTTCCAGTAAGCAATTGACTGTCCAACAGTCCTTTGCGAGGAAGATGAAATATCACAGCAGTCATCCTGCTGCAAAGCGGATAACTCAGGCCTTGGCAGCCTGGGCGGTGAGAAACGTGGTTCCGGTATCCACCGTTAATTTACAGGCAACTACAGACTTGATTGAGGTACTGTGTCCCCGGTACCAAATACCATCTAGGTTCCATTTCTCTAGGCAGGCGATACCGAAAATGTACACAGACCTCAGAAAAAGAGTCACCAGTGTCCTAAAAAATGCAGTTGTACCCAATGTCCACTTAACCACGGACATGTGGACAAGTGGAGCAGGGCAGACTCAGGACTATATGACTGTGACAGCCCACTGGGTAGATGTATTGCCTCCCGCAGCAAGAACAGCAGCGGCGGCACCAGTAGCAGAATCTCGCAAACGCCAACTCGTTCCTAGGCAGGCTACGCTTTGTATCACCGCTTTCCAGAAGAGGCACACAGCTGACAACCTCTTACGGAAACTGAGGAACATCATCGCAGAATGGCTTACCCCAATTGGACTCTCCTGGGGATTTGTGACATCGGACAACGCCACCAATATTGTGCGTGCATTACATCTTGGCAAATTCCAGCACGTCCCATGTTTTGCACATACATTGAATTTGGTGGTGCAAAATTATTTAAAAAATGACAGGGGCATGCAAGAAATGATGTCGGTGGCCCGAAGGATTGCGGCCACTTTCGGCATTCAGCCACCGCGTGCCGAAGACTGGAGCACCACCAAACATTCCTGAACCTGCCCTGCCATCATCTGAAGCAAGAGGTGGTAACGAGGTGGAATTCAACCCTCTATATGCTTCAGAGGATGGAGGAGCAGCAAAAGGCCATTCAAGCCTATACATCTGCCCATGATATAGGCAAAAGAGGGGGAATGCACCTGACTCAAGCGCAGTGGAGAATGATTTCAATGTTGTGCAAGGTTCTGCAACCCTTTGAACTTGCCACACGTGAAGTCAGTTCAGACACTGCCAGCCTGAGTCAGGTCATTCCGCTCATCAGGCTTTTGCAGAAGAAGCTGGAGACATTGAAGGAGGAGCTAAAACAGAGCGATTCCGCTAGGCATGTGGGACTTGTGGATGGAGCCCTTCATTCGCTTAACCAGGATTCACGGGTGGTCAATCTGTCGAAATCAGAGCACTACATTTTGGCCACCGTGCTCGATCCTAGATTTAAAACCTACGTTGTATCTCTCTTTCCGGCAGACACAAGTCTGCAGAGGTTCAAAGACCTGCTGGTGAGAAAATTGTCAAGTAAAGCGGAACGTGACCCGTCAACATCTCCTCCTTCACATTCTCCCGCAACTGGGGGTGCGAGGAAAAGGCTAAGAATTCCGAGCCCAACCGCTGGCGGTGATGTAGGGCAGTCTGGAGCGAGTGCAGACATCTGGTCCGGACTGAAGGACCTGCCAATGATTACTGACATGTCGTCTACTGTCACTGCATATGATTCTGTCACCATTGAAAGAATGATGGAGGATTATATGAGTGACCGCATCCAAGTAGGCACGTCAGACAGTCCGTACGTATACTGGCAGGAAAAAGAGGCAATTTGGAGGCCCTTGCCCAAACTGGCTTTATTCTACCTAAGTTGCCCTCCCTCCAGTGTGTACTCCGAAAGAGTGTTTAGTGCAGCCGCTCACCTTGTCAGCAATCGGCGTACGAGGTTACTTCCAGAAAATGTGGAGAAGATGATGTTCATCAAAATGAATTATAATCAATTCCTCCGTGGAGACATTCACCAGCCTCCACAAAGTACACAGGGACCTGAGATGGTGGATTCCAGTGGGGACGAATTAATAATCTGTGAGGACGGGGATGTACACAGTGAAAGGGGTGAGGAATCGGAGGATGATGATGAGGTGGACATCTTGCCTCTGTAGAGCCAGTTTGTGCAAGGAGAGATTGATTGCTTCTTTTTCTGGTGGGAGCCCAAACCAACCAGTCATTTCAGTGACAGTCGTGTGGCAGACCCTGTCGCTGAAATAATGGGTTCGTTAAAGTGTGCATGTCCTGTTTATACAACATAAGGGTGGGTGGGAGGGCCCAAGGACAATTCCATCTTGCACCTCTTTTTTCTTTCATTTTTCTTTGCATCGTGTGCTGTTTGGGGACAATATTTTTGAAGTGCCATCCTGTCTGACACTGCAGTGCGACTCCTAGATGGGCCAGGTGTTTGTGTCGGCCACTTGGGTCGCTTAGCTTAGTCACACAGCTACCTCATTGCGCCTCTTTTTTTCTTTGCATCATGTGCTGTTTGGGGACTATTTTTTTAAAGTGCCATCCTGCCTGACACTGCAGTGCCACTCCTAGATGGGCCAGGTGTTTGTGTCGGCCACTTGTGTTGCTTAGCTTAGTCACACAGCGACCTTGGTGCGCCTCTTTTGTTCTTTGCATCATGTGCTGTTTGGGGACAATTTATTTGAAGGGCCATCCTGTCTGACACTGCAGTGCCACTCCTAGATGGGCCAGGTGTTTGTGTCGGCCACTTGGGTCGCTTAGCTTAGTCACACAGCTACCTCATTGCGCCTCTTTTTTTCTTTGCATCATGTGCTGTTTGGGGACTATTTTTTTGAAGTGCCATCCTGCCTGACACTGCAGTGCCACTCCTAGATGGGCCAGGTGTTTGTGTCGGCCACTTGTGTCGCTTAGCTTAGTCACACAGCGACCTTGGTGTGCCTCTTTTTTTCTTTGCATCATGTGCTGTTTGGGGACTATTTTTTTGAAGGGCCATCCTGTCTGACACTGCAGTGCCACTCCTAGATGGGCCAGGTGTTTGTGTCGGCCACTTGTGTCGCTTAGCTTAGTCACACAGCGACCTTGGTGCGCCTCTTTTTTTCTTTGCATCATGTGCTGTTTGGGGACTATTTTTTTGAAGTGCCATCCTGCCTGACATTGCAGTGTCACTCCTATATGGGCCAGGTGTTTGTGTCGGCCACTTGTGTCGCTTAGCTAAGCCATCCTGCGACCTCGGTGCAAATTTTAGGACTAAAAATAATATTGTGAGGTGTGAGGTGTTCAAAATAGACTGGAAATGAGTGAAAATTATGGTTATTGAGGTTAATAATACTATGGGATCAAAATGACCCCCAAATTCTATGATTTAAGCTGTTTTTTAGGGTTTTTTGAAAAAAACACCTGAATCCAAAACACACCCGAATCCGACAAAAAAAATTCGGTGAGGTTTTGCCAAAACGCGTCCGAATCCAAAACACGGCCGCGGAACCGAATCCAAAACCAAAACACAAAACCCGAAAAATGTCCGGTGCACATCAAAACTTCCAATATTGCTGAAAGGATTTACATACTTTTCTTTCACACATCCCCATCTGTGCCTGGGGATTTCATCACTCTGTTCTTGGGGTAAATAATTGGTCGCACCCGACCCACACTGTAAAATATCTGTTTATACCTGCTACCTCATGATAAAAGTTGTCCTCAATCTACCTATGAGCTCCAACCTGCTGCAACCACTGAAACCAACGTCAGGTACCTAATGCTTAAAGCTGTATTGTGAAATTGTCCAAATTGCTAAGTGGTGCCTTGTCTCTTGTGAGGTCCCTGCCGACCCTCAAATAAAACTGTGTTCTCTTGAAAAGTAAACTGGCTTTACGTATCTTCATGCATACCTACCTTTCTCACTTCTCCAAAACTGGAGTGAAGAACCTGAGTCAACTTATGAGGTAAGCTGCACACACATCTAAAAAGTGGGGGTTCCACACATTGACTTATGGTAGAGGCACAGGGTCCCATGAAAATTGTATAAAATGTTAGCAACTGCAGTATGATACTAAGGATGGTATCCAGTTGATAGACATGCAGTAAAAATGTAGACAGTTGATAGGTAGACCCCAAATGGTCGACAGGGTCAAAAGTTAGTGCTTAAGGTCGACAGGTTCAAAAAGTCAACATGACAATGGTCGACACACATGATTAACACACATATGATCGACACAAGGTTTTTTATTTTTTCCTTTTTTTAAATCTTTTTCATCCTTTGCCATATATGTGGACTATGACTGGGAATAGCAACCTGTGCTGAGCACAGCAGTAGCAGAGTGAGGCACCTTGCCCAAAGCATGGCGAGCAAAGTGAGCCTGTGAGAGTACACATTTCCACTAATTTTGCTCAGATACGGTGAAACAAACAAAATTACACAAAAAACAAAAAAACTGGCATTGACCATTTTGTGTTAACCATTTCCATGTCAAACTTTCTAACCTGTCAACCTTTTCAATGTTGAACTTTTGGCCCTGTCGACCTTTTGCATATCGACCATTTGGGGTTGACGTATTGACTGTTTATCTTTTTACTGTAACTTTATTGAACCACACGCATTAAAGACATAGAGGATAATGCAGAGTTAGCCAGAAAATAAAACACTCAGCTGTCTGATTTGAGCCACTGAGACAGGCACTGCCACAAATGTCTATATAAAAAAAAAACATTTGGCACCGCCCACCCAGGTACACTTACACCTTTCTATTTTGCTCCATTTGGCACGCTATGCATATAATGGCTAAGATTTTTTCTATGAGTAGCGAGTGGATGGTTTTAACATTTTAGTTTACCACAATAGAATATGTATAAAGTAGCATATTATAGAAGCAAATTAAGAAAAATCACAAAGTATTGAGTCTTTGGCATGTCAAACCATACCATAGATGTCAGGATATAGGAAAGGTTTATGTGGACACATCTGTATGTTTTATTTGGGAGAGTTGTACACCAATGACTGAGTTTGGCATGAATGAAAGTTTTGTGTTCTATGCAGTCCGTTCTTTTTGTTTAATTTACAAGTTGTGTGATATAGATATAGATATAGATATAGATATAGATATATATATATATTGTAACACTGTAGGGGTGCAAGGTGCCTTTTCCTGGGGAATATGGCAGGACGCAGCAGCTGAGGAACAACACAAGTCCAGTTTCTGGTACAACTGACCCCGGCCAGTTTTATTGAAACAGAAAATAAAACAAACCCCAAAATAAAAATACCTTGCCTGTCCGGCACTAACTAAACATAAGATGTTCCTAACTGTCACTAAACAAAACACAGAGTTCTTCAGTACATACTGTATAGCTTACTTGCATCAGAAAGCGTGTCTCTCACACACAGATCCTGCAGCCTTCCCAGGCAGTCTGCCCATACTAATCAGGTTAGAAGCACTATATCACTCTTACACAGCTGAAACCCTGATTAGCCCTCTGTGAGGCCAAAGACCCGAACTGGGCCCAATGTCTAGAACTCGCCTTATCTCTCTCTCAGAGCCTTTACCCAGCTTTTACAGCAAACTGAAAAGGTTCAGACAAAACAAAAAGCATTTTTCCTAGAAGTTAACATTTTCTAAAACATGTAAGACAAGAACCTGGGACAAATATACCTGCCCTCAAACACTATCCCAGTGTTCTTGTCACAATATATATATATATGGGTGTAGTATGGTATGCCGGCAGTTGGGCTCCCGGCGACCAGCATACCGGCGCCGGGAGCCCAACCGCCGGCATACCGACAGTGTGGCGAGCGCAAATGAGCCCCTTGCCCCACGAGGGAGAATAAGTGTCGGTGTGCCGGCTGTCGGGATTCCGGCGCCGATATACTGAGCGCCGGGTTCCCGACAGCCGGCATACTGAAGACCACCCATATATATATATATATATATATATATATATATATTCATTAGTAATAAATCAGCTGTGCCTTCAGTGCATAGAAAAAGGAAGGGGGGGTTCCCGTAACTTATTCGACAGCGACAATCAATATATGCGTACCGGAGACCTGAAGAGTATAGATATGTAGAAATATCTTTAAAGGACTTTTCGTAGTGTTGCTCCTCCTCCCAAAGTGGTTCAGACATTGTGTGTCAATACACATGGGCCCTCATTCCGAGTTGTTCGCTCGTTGACGATTTTTGCTATATTGCGATTAGTCGCTTACTGTGCATGCGCAAGGTTCGCAGAGCGCATGCGCTTAGTTATTTTACACAAAAGTTAGGTATTTTACTCACGGGATTACGAGGATTTTTCATCGTTCTGGTGATCGTAGTGTGATTGACAGGAAGTGGGTGTTTCTGGGCGGAAACTGGACGTTTTCTGGGAGTGTGCGAAAAAACGCTGGCGTTTCTGGGAAAAATGCGGGAGTGGCTGGAGAAACGGGGGAGTGTCTGGGCGAACGCTGGGTGTGTTTGTGACGTCAAACCAGGAACGAAACTGACTGAACTGATCGCAATGGCTGAGTAAGTCTGGAGCTACCTAGAAATTGCTAAGAAATTTCTAATCGCAATTCTGCTAATCTTTCATTCACAATTCTGCTATGCTAAGATACACTCCCAGAGGGCGGCGGCTTAGCGTGTGCAATGCTGCTAAAAGCATCTAGCGAGCGAACAACTCGGAATGAGGGCCATGGATAGGGGAAGGAAACAATGTATCAGTAAAACTACCCTTCAGATTATAAAGTGACTCTGTGCTTACATGTATAAAAAATTTAAAAGTGCTAAAGTGCTTATTGTGCAAACTATGTGCAAAAAAGTGAGGTTGTAAATACCACCTTACAACAATACACTTATTTACCGTGCACCAAAAAAAAAAAAAATATTTAATAGATTCACACTCTTACTAGAGGAAGCTCTGAGAGACCACTCACTTCTTATTTGGAATGTTATATAATGGAGCGAGGTCCTCAAAGTTATTCATCCAGCTGAGAACCTTAAAACCAATAAAAACTCCCAACAGGGAAGAAAGCTCCTAATAGTGTAATATCGTTTTTAACATATTTATTACACTTAACAAGAAAAACACACATTTTAATGTACTCGTACAATTTAAAAAATTGTATATGCTTATCTATATGTCATGTGACAGAGCAGAGAACCGGAGGTTGCTTACCCAACGCGTTTCATCCCTTTTAAATGTATTGGGACTTCCTCAGGGGTCATACATATATATATATATATATATATATATATATATAAGACGAAAAAATTCAACCCCTTTCTCAAGATGTGGAAAAGACACATCTTGAGAAAGGGGTTGAATTCCCCGAAATGTCGATGAATGTTCTATTGTATTTAATACAGTGACTTTTCAGCAGTCCCCGAGTGCCACAGCTTTTTTCGTCTCATATTCAATTCTTTCTGAGGGCACCGGGGCATTTCATCATTCAAATGAGTGCCGGGCTGTTTGTGCAACTATATATATATATATATATATATATATATACATATATCAGAAAACAAAGAGGTAGCGCTCCATAGTGCATTAAAAGATTTATTAATAAAACACAGGTAAAGTATTCCTCAGGACTGTCCTTAACCGTACCATAAAAATAAAATCTGTGGACTGATTACCACATGGCTTATGTGCAATACTGCACCGGGCAATGCTCTAACTCGCTCCCCGCTCATCTCCTCCAGGATCCCTGCACCATGCTGCCAGCTCTCTCACCGCTGGCTCAGACGCGTCAAAACCACAGTGGGAGTGTAACGGGTGAAGACACTGCTTTGGTTATGTCAGGGAAACCCGCCCTAAAGTGTTTCGTATACACTTCGTCAGAGGGTTTTTTACCTGTGGTAAGTGTAAAACCTGTAAACAAGGGTAGAAAGGAGCAACGACTTTCAATACAAGTGATGGTAAAAAGATCTTCCCTATTGGGAGTTTTATTAATTGCAATTCATCTTATGTAATATACGTTCTCTCGTGCCCTTGTGGGTATTATTATGTGGGAAAAACGTATTAAAGATCTGTATACTAGAACACATGAGAAATATAAAGAATCAAGTCACAAATCATAGTATTCTGAGGCACTTTCAAGAATGTCATGGGAGTGACCTATAAAAATTAAATATAAATGGATAGAAATTATAGTCCCAAGTGAGAGAGGGGGGATAGAGAAAAAGATCTGTTAAGAAGGGAGACATATTGGATGATCACCTTAGACACTCTACCTTCAAAGGGGCTGAATGAGTGTTTTGAGATCACCCCATTTATTTAAAAATATGGTAAGGGTATTAAGAAATAACATTGGTATCAATATGTGTTTGCGCCTTATCCTTTTTAGGGTTAATGGTCTAGTAAAACAACTGGTTTTGGTGCTTTGTAATAAAGTTATTGTGTATCCATCTGGGGATTGTACCAGCTTGGGACTCCGGTTAGGTTAATGTAGCCGTTTTAAGGATAGAGAAAAAATGGGTTTGATGTTTAGTGGAAGCGTATTTACAGAGCCGGCCCTAACCAATATGATGCCCTAGGCAAGATTTTGTCTGGTGCCCCCTAGCACCACCGCTAGTTCCGCCTCTGACCCTACACCCCTTTCCCAGCACCATCACCCCCCACCCATAGCAGTCCTTTTTTTGTTTTCCTACCCCCTGTAATTTAAATAAGAACAGTGTGCACATTCGGCGCACAGCCCAAAAAGGTATGTGTTTTTGCTGGCAAGGGGCATGGCCACACAATGGTACCCCCAATTCAAATTATGCCTCACAGTAGTGCAACTTTATTCACAATTTATAATGCGATAGTGTCCCTTATTCACATTACATCACACAGTAGTACCACTTTACCTTATATACGTTACTCCTTACAGTAGTGCCCCTCATTCACATTACATCATACTAAATTGCTCCTTATTCACATTACACCACACCATATTGCTCTTTATTCTCATTACACCACACAGTAGTGCCCTTTCTATACATTACGCCACACAGTAGAGCACCTTATACACATAATGCCACACATTGGTAATGCATTTATACACAATACCACACAGTAATGCCCCTTACACACGACACCCATTATTAATGTCCTTATAAACATAATGCACCTTACACATTATGCCAACCTTTATTAATGCCCTTATACACATAATTTCCCTTACACGTATGCCGCACATTGTTAATGCCCTTATACACATAATGACACACATAATGTCCCTTACACATATGCCGCACATTATTAGTCCCCTTCTACACATAATGACACACATAGTGCCCCTTACACATATGTTACACATTATTAATGTCCTTATACACATAATGACACATATAGTTCCTGGCGTGAGTCAACTGGCTGCTTTGCTAATGTCGGGTGCCTATTTTTTATGAAAATTTATCTTATTTGCATTGCTATGTGGCTAGGATGCACAAGCAGCTTCTGCTGATTAAAATGATATGTGACATGCCTATATACTGTGTGCGACTGTGGCTGTATCTGCATACGAAATGCTACACACAGAATATAGGCATGCCGCATATCATTTTAATCAGCAGAAGCTGATTGTGCCCCTAGGCATAACAGATGCCCTAGGCAATTGCCTAGTTTGCCTATACCTAGGGCCGGCTCTGCGTATTTACAACAATATTTGACAATTGAAGGATAGAACTTTTGTGTTTTCCCTTCCCATTGATGTGGGTGGTAATCAGTAAACATGGTTGTTAATTAATACCAAAGGAGTACCGATACTGTGATATCTCCAAATAGGAGATCGGAATAATTTAATAACTCTGTGGTGATGATGTGTTATATATTTTTTGTGTATTAAGGATTCAAACACTTTTGTGTGTATATGCTATATTGGATCTTTAGTTGTATGTGTCAGGAAGATCCATTATTGAGAGTATTCTAGTAGTGAGCGGTTGTTTGTAATATCTCTTCTGTTTAATATGTCTGTTCAATGTGTCCTTTTATAATCATTTGGGTCTGCAAAAAAACGATGTCTTATAACTGTAAAATAATAGTATGATGTGTGTTAGATAATTTGTATGAAGCCGTTTATGGGTTAGAGCAGTTATAGCACCTGAATGTTTCACAGGAGGTGCATAATTAAAGTGATGAGTAGCGCACGGAATTATACATAAGGGGTATGGAACGTCAGGAAACAGAGTCCTCTGATGAAGTGTATACAAAACGTGTTAGGGCGGGTTTCCCTGACGTAACTGGAGCAGTGTCTTCACCCGTTACACTCCCACTGTGGTTTTGACGCTTCTGAGCCAGCGGTGAGAGAGCTGGCAGCATGGTGCAGGGATCCTGGAGAAGACGAGCGGGGAGCGAGTTAGAGCATTGCCCGGTGCAGTATTGCACATAAGCCATGTGGTAATCAGTCCACATAGTTTGTTTTTATGGTACGGGAAAGGACAGTCATGAGGGATACTTTACCTGTGTTTTATTAATAAATCTTTTAATGCACTATGGAGCGCTGCCTCTTTGTTTTCTGACAGAAATTGCTGCCCATTGGACTTCAGGTATTGAAGAGGTTCAGCTGCTGTCTACCTGTTGGATTAAATAATTGATGGACATTGGTGCGGTTACAAAAACTTTGTAAATGACTCTATCCCACCAGTCTGTGGTAACATATAAGTGCATGAAGCACGTTATTGGGTGCACAGTAATTTCTGTTTTCTAAAAGTATATATATATATATTGTCAAAGTCAGAAAAATATCACGCTACACATTGCCATATTTGCACCTCATGCGTGTCCCCGCTGCGAGTGCATGAGCTCTCCCGTGCGTGCGCATACTCGCTGTTGCGTGCACCCGCAAGTGCACGGTGTGCGCATTTACGGTAAAGTTTATGTGCGTCTAGCGGGCGACTTGTTCGTAACATATTTTAACTATATAATGTATTTTGTAGATTATGGTCCCTTTGATAGAATCTGAAAGTTTAGTTAAGGTAGCATGTTCATAGACAAAGAGATCCCTCTTTGTTTGATACGAAGGGTCAGACAGGGGTTATACAGTGGTGTTTAGTATCCATCGGAAGAGTATTTAATTAGCAATATTCCGGTGTTGGTTTGAAGCAGATTAATCGCTCGTGCGAATAGTTATGGACATAAGAAGTTTATGGACATTTACTATTATTTGCACTTTATTATCCATGCGGCGGGAAACCTAGTTTCCCACCCACCTGAGCAGTTGGAAATAGTCACAGCCCACCTGTATGAATCAACCTATAACCTTTTGTTATAATGTGAAGACGAATTCCTGTGTCCAATGAACAATAAGAATATAGGGACCATTGTACTGTATTATGTGTAGGGTATAAAAGGACAAGCCACTCTGGGCCAGCTCTCTATTCTCTTCAACGGTTCTCATTGCTGATAATCGGGAGCTGGATATCCAGAGGCGCATGCGATTGTTTCCCTTGAGCGTAAGTTTCTCCGCAACCATATTGCCTTTATTGTTATTGCGAGCCATATCTCTCTCTCTCTCTCCTCTCCTCTTTCTCTCTCTTTCTCTTAAGTGTTATTGTACTGCTATTGTATTTCATGTGTAGTTATCTGGTTAGGTAGTCAATGCTATTTTGGTAGTGTATGACTTGTATTGTATTATTCTTTTGCAAATAGAACGTTCATATAAGGTGTTAGAACCTAATACCGGTATCTGTGTATTTATTATATTTCTAAGTATTCTCAGAGCGTCAGAGACGCTCGTACAGCTTTCAAGTTAATAAGGTTACACTGTGTTACATTTACACCCTATCACTGCACCAAGGTTTATTGCATAAATACATTGTTTATGGTATAGTTATAAAGGTTTAACATCGTGAGCATCAGCGCCGCTTGTGATCTCCTCGTGGTCCCAAGCGTCCGCTATGCTAGTAGCATATCATTACGTTAGTCGGCAGCCTATAGCGTGCCCGCCTGTGATCTCTTGGCCGTGAGCGAACGTGACGCTCGAGCGTCTCGACTACGGCTAAGCAATTGTTACGCAACGTGCGTACCCTTACGGTATACCATACGCCAATAGCGTACTGTGTTCTTTCACCTTTTTAGAGGGTTTTAAGTAAGATAAATATTAGGCTTTATCAATTGGCGGCTCGTCCGTCCTTCACATATCTGCACTAGGTAATTTCAGCAGACATTATCCATCAGCAAAGGGCGGGAGGTCATTTTCCTCGTCGTGCTGACCGGATAAGCGTCTGCTTCGCTTAGTGAAGGGTGCTGAAGGAATCCGGAACCGGAGGTAAGAACAATACGCTAGTGTCTTTTAAAACTGTTTATTTCTATCTTGCGTACGCACGCACGCATATATCTTCATTTCTTTTCATTCGTGTATTTTCATATCACTCTCCTGTTTGCCATTTCACAATTGTTAACGGGCTAAGAAAGATTTGTTGCTATCAGTAGTTAAAGAGTAAAGGTAATACATATAAGGGGTAATTTGTAAAGCACGCACACAGCTTTGCCTAAAGATACAAGGAGAGATCTGTGTGGTGCTCGGTAGATGATCGAGGATCACCTACATTGATAAACGTGTTAATTGTGTTACGGTGGATATCTGCCTTGCGTACACGTGTTTCTAAC
This sequence comes from Pseudophryne corroboree, assembly GCF_028390025.1. Taxonomy (NCBI): domain Eukaryota; kingdom Metazoa; phylum Chordata; class Amphibia; order Anura; family Myobatrachidae; genus Pseudophryne; species Pseudophryne corroboree. The sequence goes on along the minus strand of NC_086453.1, from coordinate 182,382,274 downwards.
AAAAGGGTTAGACTAGTGTACGCAACGTAAAGGCCGACGCACGCAGCATATATTACGCAACGGAGTGTCCGGGTACGCCCACGTAACTCAAATCACACGATAGTATTATTTTAACAGGCGAAAAGGTGGCAACGCGATAAATAGCGCAAGTCAATTTTAGTGTCCGAAATTTAAACTAATAGATCCTTCTCTAAATTTACGACTCATCTGGTCTAAAGGAAAGAAATTTCTGCGCAGAAATAGAAACAAAAGTAAAGTGTACATGTGGTGAGTGAGTGTTTGCATATATATGTTTTTACAATTTTTGGGTTGAACCATAAGAAGTCGAGTTCTCGTGAGGTACATACATGTAAGTGACGTGCATGGTGGCTGGGGAGGCATCCCTTGTTAAACATAAATTTGAGCATTAGAGTATAGCAGACCAGGAGGTCTACTGTAGCACAGACCAGGAGGTCTAGGTACAGCAGACTAAGAAGTCCGCTATAGAGAAAAGAGCACAACCCAGGGGGTTGGTGCAGAACCCATATAGGCCATTAAAGCTCTGGCTGAAGGAATTCGCAGCCGCAATTTTCGATTCCACTGGTCGTTCCGCACATAAGATTAGTTGCTTATGTGCCAAACGATTGTACCGCACGTAAATGTGTGCATTAGTTAGTAATCTGACCCAGTGCCATTTGCGTACGAAAGGGGTCATAAACGCTATTTGTACATTCTAACGTGATTTGTGTAAATTTTTTATTTTAAGGGAGGTTCGCTGGTCACTCAGGAACTATCCAGCAACCAATAGTTACTGGAAAGAGTAAGTGCTCTTCGGATCACCCTCGCATGTTCCAGTAAATAGCGGTTCAGGTCGCAGGGGCCCTGGGTCGAGTACGCCAGCGCTAAGGCAGTGTGTTGGCGTATTGGTCGGCGTGGGCGAGTGAGTGGGGTACTCGGTAAACCGCCACCGTCGGCCTATCTTGAACATCTTGGTTTTTGTAAGGGTTCGCTGAAGACCCTGATTGAAGGTCAGAGGTAGTGAAAGCAACACCTGCAAGTTATGGGGGCCAGTTGTTCAGGTAGGGGGCGATCAACCTCGGTTCGGGTTGATTCAGTAAACCGACCAATCGGGTCGGCAAGGTATGTAATGTGTGAAAAATACGGTTCACACACAGAGGTTTTATGTGATGAATGGGAAAGAATGACTGTACATGACGGGGAGAAGTTCCCAAGAGTAGGCAGCTTTAGCCCAGAAGTGTTACTAAATCTAAGGAGAAGGATATGTCTCATTAAATCAGCAAAGAGACGGATCAAACATTATGATTATTTACAGTTATGGCAACAGGAGGGTGAAATACAGAGAGGATTGGCTCAGGCGGCGGGATCTAACCCTATCAGGAAACTGATAGCTACGGCACCACCGCCACCTTACATAACGGGAGAGAAGTTGGTTGCGGAGAATGACGCACTAATTTGTAATAAACAGGCACTTAGTAACTGCATAAATGTTAAGGATAATATGAATAAGATGAGTAATGCAAGTATTAACCTGTGCAAGTTGTACCCTGTTTTAAACTTTCCCCAGGAGTGTGATCAAGAGGACGAATCGGCAACAATATCGGCGCTCTCTCTAGCAGCCACCATATCAGAAACAGCAGTAGGCACGTCCCAACCCCCGAGATTAGTATCAAAAGCCCCTAGCGGAGGGACAGGTGAGGTCGTATCAACGGGTAAGTACGGCACCATACACTATGCTGAAACCATTTCACCACAAGCTGTAGAATCTATTAAGAATGATGTAAGTAGACTTAATCCCGTTAGGGTAATAGCAGTGCCAAATGGGAAAACGGACACTTCAGGAGTCACTCCTGTCAGAAACATTGCCATGCACTGCCCATTTTCCCGAATGGAATTAAGAGCAATAGTGTCTGAATTCCCTGACCCTAGAAAAGATCTAGTTGCTAGCCAGAAATACATTAGAGACCTAGGGAATACGGTAGAGCCCAATAACAAAGACTGGCAGATATTGCTGAGGGCATGTTTACCCTCCAATGTCGACTCAGCACAATTTTTAGCTGACTGTAAATTAGACGAGGATGTACCCCTTACGGATGTGTACAACCAAGACAATGTAAAGAGAATAAATTTACAGTTAAAAGAGTATTTTCCAGCTGTAGTTAAATGGAACAAGATTTTCTCCATAAAACAAAAAGAGGCAGAAACAGCTGCTGACTATTTTCACAGGGCATTACAGGAAATGGCTAAGTATACAGGCATAGAAGACATCAAGACAAATGTAAATCATAGAGAAGTAGCAGTATCTGTGTTAATGGATGGATTAAAGGAGGTATTGAAGGCTAGGGTACAGACCACGCAACCATGTTGGCGAGGTCTGTCGGTGGCTACTTTAAGAGAGGCCGCCCTTGATCACGATCGGAATATAACCAAACACAGGGAGTTACAAAGTGATAAATTAATGACCGTAAGTATACAGGCCCTGACTACAAGGCAACCTTTGTATAAATCTCCAAACCCTGTGGGTAAGTCAAATGTGGTAACCTGTTATTTCTGTCATAGAGAGGGACACTTTGCACGAGACTGTAGAGTGAAAAACACACAAATATCATATCAACCCCCTAGACAACGACATGACACACGAAATTGGGATCAGGGACCGCAGAGACGGAGTCATGAGCCACATGCAGGGGAAACAAAAAGGTATCCCCCAAAAAGAGACTGGCAAGTCTCGGGTTGTTCCCATTTACCCCCTTCTCAAGTAGTTGCTGCCAGCGCGATTCAGGGAGGTCACCATACCCAATAGGGGTGTGGCCATACCTGTAATCTGCAGCCAGTTAAATTGATTGCAAGCCTTGGAAGTGAACCCGAGGTCACAATTGATGTAGCTGGTAAATCATTAAATTTCCTTGTAGATACGGGGGCGGCCAAATCAGTGATAAATTCGACAGTGGGCATGAGAACCACTGGTAAGACAATTCCAGCCATGGGAGTAACGGGAGTAGTCCAGCACTACCCTGTTAGCAAACCAGCAGAGATTACAATAGGGCCTTTGCATACCAAGCATTCCTTTTTGCTGGCGGCATCGGCACCGACTAATCTCCTGGGAAGAGATTTATTGTGTAAAATGGGGTGCGTCATTTATTGCACTCCTGAAGGTGTATTTTTAGACATACCTGAGAATCACGCTCAGGAAGTGCGAGACATGCTAGACTCCCCATCAAAATTAATGTCCCACACAGTTATATTAAATAGGAATCCATCCCAGGTAGAAGAAATGACATCCCAAATACCAGAGTCACTGTGGACTAAAGATGGACAAGACACTGGATTAATGGCAAACGTAGCTCCAGTAGTTGTGCAAGTAAAAGATGGTTGGATAGCTCCAAAAATCCAACAATACCCTCTGAAGCCAGAGGTGGAGTTAGGAGTTTACCCAGTAATAGAGCGCTTGCTACAACAGGGCATTCTGGTAAGAACATCCAGCACTGCCAATAGTCCCATCTTCCCTGTGAAAAAGAGTGGGGGGAGGGGTTACAGGCTAGTGCAGGATCTAAGGGGGATTAACAAAATAGTTGAGAGTCAATTCCCCGTAGTGCCAAATCCAGCTGTCATCCTTATGCAGATCCCTCCCACTGCGAAATTTTTCACTGTTATTGACCTCTGCTCCGCCTTCTTTTCGGTACCCCTGCATCCTGACAGCCAATATTTGTTTGCATTTACATACAGAGGAGTCCAATACACATGGACTCGATTACCGCAAGGTTTCATAGACAGTCCAAGTATATTTTCACAGGCTTTGCATGATTGTTTACAGTCTTTCCAACCAGAGAGTGGATCAATATTGATACAGTATGTGGACGATTTACTACTGTGTTCAGATTCACTGGAAGCGTCCCTGAAGGATACGAAACAACTCCTGTTTCATCTTTCAGACACAGGACACAAGGTTTCCAAAGACAAACTACAATTATGCCAGCCTAAAGTAAAATATCTGGGACACTGTCTAACACAAGGACTGAGACACCTGACCGCTGATAGAATTCAAGCAATTAGAGACATGACTCTGCCACAAACCCAGCAACAGATCAGAACGTTTTTAGGAATGTGTGGGTATTGCCGTAACTGGATCCCAGGTTTTTCCATTCTAGCATTACCCTTGCAAGAGATGGTCTCATCAAACAAACCTGATCGGATTTCGCATACAGACGAATCCGAGATGGCATTTGAGAGACTTAAACAGTGCCTAACGCAGGCACCAGCATTAGGTATGCCAGACTATGGGATACCCTTTGAGCTATACGGAACAGAAAGTGCTGGTTGCACGGCAGGCGTCCTAACCCAAAAGCACGGTGATGCCAGCAGGCCGGTAGCATACTACAGCGCTCAGCTAGACACGGTAGCGCGATCCCTCCCCACATGCTTGCGAAGTGTCGCTGCGATAGCATTGCTAGTTACAAAAAGCGAAGATGTAGTGCTAGGACACAACCTCACAATTCATACACCACATGCAGTGTCAGCCTTGCTGAATTCTGCCCAAACCAGGCACGTCTCATCAGCGCGGTTTACAAGATGGGAATTGGCATTAATGGCCCCCGTAAACATCACCATAAGGAGATGCAGTGCATTAAATCCTGCAACATATCTCCCAGGTGTGCCTGGACAGGCACAAAGGTTGGAGGACGAGAGTGATGAGGAAGGAGGATTTAATACAAGGGATGACACACATGATTATTTGACCCAAAATTTCACGGCAAGGCCTGATATCAGTGACAACCCACTGGAAGATGTAGATTTTACTTTCTACACTGACGGTAGTTGTCACAGACAGACGGACTCGGGAGACTTGTGTACTGGATACGCAGTCGTAGATGACCAAGGCACCATAGAAGCAGAACCGCTAGGCCCACCTCACTCAGCCCAGGTTGCTGAACTGGTTGCCCTAACCAGAGCATGTGAATTGGCTAAGGGCAAGTCAGCCAATATCTACACCGATTCTAGATACGCCTTCGGGGTAGTCCATGATTTCGGAGCCCTATGGCGCCTCAGAAATTTCATGACGGCAGCTGGTACACGGTAGCGCATGCAGCTCACATCAAAAGACTTCTAACAGCGATACAGAAACCTGACAGAGTGGCTGTTATCAAGTGTAAAGCACATACATATAGCCAAGACCCAGTATCACTTGGTAACAGCCGAGCAGACGAAGCTGCTAAGTTAGCAGCTGGTACCCCCAGACAGACAGACACCACACAATTGATGGTATTCAATACCATCAACACACAGAAGTTGTGTGAAATGCAAAATTTGTGTTCCACACAGGAAAAGGCAGTCTGGAAGGCAAAAGGATATGGCCAGGAGTCCTCAGGACTCTGGACAGATGGACAGGGTAAACCAGTGGCCCCCAGAACATATCTTCCATGTTTAGCTGAAGCAGCACATGGGCTGACTCATCTGGGCAAGGAGGGAATGTGCAAGTTGGTAAGAGCATATTGGTGCGCCCCAGGATTCTCATCCCATGCAGGTAAGAGAGCAATGTCATGCCTTACCTGCTTGAGGAAGAACATCGGAAAGGCAATACCAACAGAACCATCCCATATCCCACCTACAGGCGGCCCTTTTCAGGTAATACAGATTGATTTTATACAACTACCCCCTTGTCGAAATTTGAAATATGTACTTGTTTGTATAGATGTGTTTTCAAATTGGGTCGAAGCATTTCCGGCGGCCACAAATACCGCTATGTTTACTGCTAAGAAAATTGTGCAGGAATTTGTGTGTAGATATGGTATCCCTAGAATAATTGAAAGTGATAGGGGTACCCATTTTACAGGTGATGTCTTTCAAGGAATGTGTAAGTTGATGGGAATTGATAGTAAGCTGCACACTCCATATCGCCCCCAGGCGAGTGCGAAGGTGGAAAGAGTGAACAGCACTATTAAAAATAAATTGAGCAAAGTTATGGCAGAAACAGGATTAACATGGCCAGAAGCTTTACCTATTGTACTATACAGCATCAGAACCACTCCCAGGTCCCCTCTTAATCTGTCCCCCTTTGAAATTCTGTTTGGTCGACTACCGCATGTTATGATTAACCCTCAGGATGATTTGAAGTGTAACAATGAAGTGACTGTAAAATACCTGGTTAACATGAGTAAACAGCTAAGGAATCAAAATGACAATCTGAAGTTAGTGATTCCTGATTTGCCAGATAGTAATTGTCATGACATTGAACCTGGGGATTATGTAATGATACGGAATTTTCTAAGCTCAGGTTGCCTTATTGACAGATGGGAAGGACCATACCAAGTCTTATTGATTAGCACGACAGCATTGAAGGTTGCCGAGAGAGAGACTTGGGTTCATTCGTCCCATTGTAAGAAGGTTGCTGATCCAGAGAGGTCCCGTGATAAAGAACAGACGGTAGAGGAAGTTGTATCACTGGAGTGTCTGTTTCAGGAGGACTGAGACGGCACCTGAGCATTGAGAAAATAAGATCGGAGACAGTTGTCGATCCCCTGTTCCCTTTTATTGTTTTTCTCCACTTCCCATCCCATCTCCCTCAAGTATTTCTTTCCCCCTTCTCATTCTTCTCCATTTCCTCCTATAAGATGGACTTGCCCCAAGAGACTGTGATCCGGATTTTTCTGTTGACCATGATGTTGACCAAAGCAGTCTGTTCCGGCGAGAGTACCATGGAGGTCGAGAGAGGTTCTGGAATGGGTTCTGATGACAGAGATGGAGGCGTAGATTTCCAAGAACAACATAATCACCGAGTAAAGGCGAGTATCAGAAAACGATCTGGTAGCATTGACAATAGAAGAAATTGTGAAGGATTGTTAGCTGAAGAGAACTGTATCTGTAGGCTCTGTGACAGTGTAGTTGAGGATGGGTGTATCAAGAAATGCCAATCCAGTTTTAATATCCACATGGACCGGCATCCATTGAGTGACTATCACTCCTTCGTGGGTAAAGTGTTAAATCAGACAGATTGTTGGGTATGCTCTCAAGTACCTCAAGGCCATAGCAAATCAGGATTAGTGCCCTTCCCTTTAACTATAGGGGAGGTACTTGAGCTAAGTGGTGGGAGGCCGGTGGACAGGAGGTTTAATATCTCCAGTCCTCCTAGTTTGAAGCTCCACCAATATCATGTGGATAGATCCCTAGTATGTTTTAACATTTCCAATCCCCGAAAGCCGGAAAATTGGGAAGTGTCATGGAATAACCAAACCATGACCTTTTCATACAGAGCCGATAGAATGCCAACAGATACAGAACTTATACGCCACATAGCTGGTAGTGGAAAATATTTCCGATATAGGTATACCCTAGGAAGTAGGTCCATGAGAGTTGGAGAGGTATCACCAGGATACTGTGCACATATCATACAAACTGATACGTGTAGTAAACAGATGGGAGAATTAGGGTTAGGAAATTTCATATGGAAAATATGTAATATGGTTATGTCCTACTCCGTCCCATATGTTCTCCCCGATGATGCATATTTCATATGCGGGAGGAAGGCGTATAAGTGGCTTGCCCCAAACTCTGAAGGATTGTGTTGTATTGGAAAAGTACTGCCTGAGGTAATGACTGTATCACATACTAAAATGAAAGATATTCACCGCAGTGCCCAAGCTCCTTATACCCACACTCATTATGAGCACATCGTTAAACGGCACCTGATAGAGAGAACAGAGCATCCGGCCTCTGACCTGATCAGTGAATCCACCGGGATTCAATTCCTAATCGCGTTAGATATCACTCGCACCGCCAGAGGAGTGATAAATTATAAATATATATCTGCGCTTGCAAATTTATTAGACAATATCACTGAAATGTATGATGACACATTCAGGTATACTGGAAGGGAGCTCCAAGCTTAGAAAACAGAACTGGTTCAGCATAGGATGATTCTCAATTATCTCACAGCTGTGACGGGTGGGTATTGTGTCACCCTAGCAACTCAGTATGGAATAAAGTGCTGCACGTATATCACAAACAGCACCGAGGACCCGGTCGAGGTCATAGACCAAAAGATGGACGACATTCTCCAATTAAAATGGGAGTTCCGAAGGAAACACAATCTCACCCTTGCCACTGTGGGTAATGAGCTGACCAGTTGGGTGTCATGGTTGAACCCGCGAAATTGGTTCTCTGGTTTAGGAGAATGGGCTCAAGGAGTTATAATGGATGTAGGGAAGTTTCTTCTATGTATCCTGGGTGTTGTCATATCGATTGGCTTGATATTTAGATGCGTTCAGGCTTTAACGAAGTGTAAACGGAGTACTAAAGTGATGAGTCTAAGGAGTGAGGACATTATAATTCCAATGGATGTGATTTATAACCCAACGATAGAGACACTGTTGTGATGAAAATGTGATTCCACGGTCCGTTTCTTTCACCTGTTTCTCCTTTGTTTCTCACCAAGGTAAAAAGACCCGCCTGGAAGAGGAATTTGATGACCCGGTATACAGACAACAGATGGACTAAAAAAGAAGTTTGACAACCTTTTTACACAGACAACTGATGGACTATGCCATAGACCCCCCCCATGTCCCTAGTACTTTAATGAAAACGCTAGCCCAACACTTTTTGTAAGTCTATGGACATTGATAAAGCTTTGCTTACGTTTATTAGCAAAAGCACAAAGAGACTACAGTCAACATGTACATCAAGACAAGACAAGACAAGACCTCAATCGGCAAATGTATATTAAACTCACATAGTTTATCAATGCATTTACCATAAGTGTTCTTTATCTTCATCTCTACAACCTTCAGGTAATGACACACATAGTCGATAGGGAATACAGGCACAGATATCAGCACTCACATATTCCACCCCATTCATGTATCATCAACTAAAATGTGCTCCCCCATTTTGTTGCAACTAAAAGCCGAAGAGAGCTCGGTAAAGTTTGACAGCCCATCCACAGACCCGTACCACGGGATAAGAAGGAATTCAAATGTATACTTCGCAATACCTCGAAGCTTGATTTAAAACACGTACGGCACGATGATACATGACCCCCCAAACATGGATTCATACACACATGCTTCTGCTATCTCACTAGGTCATACCCGTTTCCTACCTTCTCCTCTCCTCCCCTACCCAACCATAGAAATGTATTTACACATGACATATATTTTTTCTCTTTTTGAAATGTTTTAGAAAGTGGCAGTTATTGGTGACTGCCAAAGGGTGGACTGTCGAAGTCAGAAAAATATCACGCTACACATTGCCATATTTGCACCTCATGCGTGTCCCCGCTGCGAGTGCATGAGCTCTCCCGTGCGTGCGCATACTCGCTGTTGCGTGCACCCGCAGGCGCACGGTGTGCGCATTTACGGTAAAGTTTATGTGCGTCTAGCGGGCGACTCGTTCGTAACATATTTTAACTATATAATGTATTTTGTAGATTATGGTCCCTTTGATAGAATCTGAAAGTTTAGTTAAGGTAGCATGTTCATAGACAAAGAGATCCCTCTTTGTTTGATACGAAGGGTCAGACAGGGGTTATACAGTGGTGTTTAGTATCCATCGGAAGAGTATTTAATTAGCAATATTCCGGTGTTGGTTTAAAGCAGATTAATCGCTCGTGCGAATAGTTATGGACATAAGAAGTTTATGGACATTTACTATTATTTGCACTTTATTATCCATGCGGCGGGAAACCTAGTTTCCCACCCACCTGAGCAGTTGGAAATAGTCACAGCCCACCTGTATGAATCAACCTATGACCTTTTGTTATAATGCGAAGACGAATTCCTGTGTCCAATGAACAATAAGAATATAGGGACCATTGTACTGTATTATGTGTAGGGTATAAAAGGACAAGCCACTCTGGGCCAGCTCTCTATTCTCTTCAACGGTTCTCATTGCTGATAATCGGGAGCTGGATATCCAGAGGCGCATGCGATTGTTTCCCTTGAGCGTAAGTTTCTCCGCAACCATATTGCCTTTATTGTTATTGTGAGCCATATCTCTCTCTCCTCTCCTCTTTCTCTCTCTTTCTCTTAAGTGTTATTGTACTGCTATTGTATTTCATGTGTAGTTATCTGGTTAGGTAGTCAATGTTATTTTGGTAGTGTATGACTTGTATTGTATTATTCTTTTGCAAATAGAACGTTCATATAAGGTGTTAGAACCTAATACCGGTATCTGTGTATTTATTATATTTCTAAGTATTCTCAGAGCGTCGGAGACGCTCGTACAGCTTTCAAGTTAATAAGGTTACACTGTGTTACATTTACACCCTATCACTGCACCAAGGTTTATTGCATAAATACATTGTTTATGGTATAGTTATAAAGGTTTAACATCGTGAGCATCAGCGCCGCTTGTGATCTCCTCGTGGTCCCAAGCGTCCGCTACGCTAGTAGCATATCATTACGTTAGTCGGCAGCCTATAGCGTGCCCGCCTGTGATCTCTTGGCCGTGAGCGAACGTGACGCTCGAGCGTCTCGACTACGGCTAAGCGATTGTTACGCAACGTGCGTACCCTTACGGTATACCATACGCCAATAGCGTACTGTGTTCTTTCACCTTTTTAGAGGGTTTTAAGTAAGATAAATATTAGGCTTTATCAATATATATATATATATATATATATATATCCCCTATATATTAGCCCAATGTGACTCTGTGCCTGGGCCTCTAACGCTGGGTGGAGTCACAGGGCTGGGCGGAGACAGCTGCTCCTGCCCTGTTCCACTGTCAGCCCAACACTACCTACACATAGGACTATTTACAATAGGAGCAGCAGCCACAGATTCCAGCCACCATCCCCAGAGAGAAGCCACCAGTGGACGGACGCAGCACCGTGACTGTTAACCATGCATCCCTCCCTAGGTTTCCCTGCAACACACAGCCACCTACACCCCACCTGACACCCACACCCCACACCACCGAACCCGCCCTCCGCAAAACCCCAGCACCAGCTCCCACATCCTCCTACTGACGGGACATGCTGGCCGGGAGCCTCCATCCGCACAACGGACGAGGACACCCACACCACCTCACCGACCGCCAAGTACATAGCCACAGCAGCGCGTCTGATCACAGCGCCGCTCTGTTGCACAGGCAGCGAGGACAGCAAGTGTACACTGTACTACTCACTAAGCCCAAGAGCCGACCAGCAGCCCCCATGTATCCGGCAGCCCGACCAAACACAGGTTAGTGGCCAGCAGCGGGACAGTCAGGAGCTCTATCACCGTCCCATGCTTCCTGTGCTGCGGCTCTGATACACAGGCGGGAGAAACAAGCTCCCGCATAGGTACGCCGCTGGGGCGCCGGGGTCTGCATCTGTCTCCCCATTCCCCAACCACCACCTCCATTACCAGCGGTGCTTCCTGTGCTGTGGCCGGATCAAGCCTTCACGGCGCTTCAGAGGGACCCTCTCCCCCATGTCAGCACCGCACCCCTGACTGTAAAATGTAAACTATATATATATATATATATATATATATATATAAAACCCCACCACCACTTATACTGTACAGTATATTTAATGGGCTTACTCATCATCTCCTATATAAAGCCACTCCTGCAACTGTCCCTCCCCCACCCACGGCACCCCCACCCCTCCCCCCATCCGCGGTGGCTCCAGACCCCCACCCATGGCACACCCGCACCCGGCCCTTCCCCACCAACCGCTCCACCGCAACCACACCTCCCCCACCTGCATCACCCCGCAACCGCCCTTCCCCCACCCACGGCACCCTTCCAACCCCCTCCTCCATCCACCCGCCCCTCCCTCCATCCGTTGCACCTTCTGACCCCCTACTCCAGCCGCAACACCCCCGCACCCGTCCCTACCCCACCCATGCCACACCTGCAACCGTCTCTCCCCCACATATGGCACCGTCGCACCTGCCCCTCCCCCATCTGCGGTGGCGCTGGACTCCCAACCCACGGCAAACCCGCACCCAGCCCTTCCCCACCCCTCCCCCACCCACATCACCGCTGCAACCGCCCCACCCCCGACCTTCTCCCCCATCCACATCTCCCCCCGCGCCCGGCCTTATCCGCGGCCCCTCCAGACCCTTTACCCCCCCGCGACACCCCTGCACCTGTCTCTCCTCCACCTGTGCCACCGCTGCAACCGTCCCTCCCCCACCCGCAGCACCCCTACACATGTTCCTCCCCCACCCGTGCCACCCCTGCAACCATCCCGCCCCCACCATCGGCACACCCGCACCCGGCCCTCCCCCACCCACTGCTCCACCACAACCGCACCTCCCCCACCCGCATCACCCCGGCAATCGCCCCTATGGGTGTCGTGGACACCCACGAGTGGGAATGGCTCTGGTGCACTGGGATTTAGGCTGCCGGCATTGCTGAATGCCGGGATCCCGACTTGCAAATTAACTGCATCCCATTTTTAAGAAAGTGACTTTACAATTTGCCAACCACAAGAGTATTTAGTTATAACAATAAAATGTGCAAGATATTATCACAGAATAAATGTTATCCTTGGACAAAAGTATTATAAACAGTATTATACAGAGTACATGAATAATTAATAGAAGACGGCTTTCTGCAACAATTTTGCACAGTCAACAGGTTTATGCCCAGTATTGTCTACAGTAGTATAAATGGGGCAAGTTCCTTTAGTCTGTTGTCTTCTGCTGGCACACTGATTCAGCCCCTCCTGTATTACTCTCTTCGCCTGGTGTGGCAGGTTGGGCTGTGCACAGCAACAAGCGGTATGCATGAGGCTATTGTTCCATGGGAAACTGGCTCCTTTTCTACTCTTCATCTGTCAGCAGTAGATTTTCAGAGAAAAAAAAAACCTTCCCAAATATGAACTGAATGCAGCGTACTGGGATGGTGTCTTTGCTAACAAACCCGGAGTTCAGCCATTATACCGAGAATGGTGACATGCACTTTAATGGTCTGCTAAGATACAGTAGAAATAAACTACCGTATCTAGTGAACTTTTAACCCCAGAAACTTTTTGGCTTTTGATTGCATGTATCTTAAAGGGTGGGTATAAAATGCTTGTGCTTACTATTACTTTTAATAAATATTTTGATGTTGGTCAATTTTAATCCTATGTAAGTCTCATGCAATGCTCTCAAAATCAGCGGTGGTCACACAAATTCACGGAAAGCATGTCAAATTCCAATTAATTCCAAAAGTTCTGCACATTACCTTTAATTTCAACAATAAAAGAAGAAAGGCACAAAACAACCTGTACACCCACACATCATTAAAAAGCTCTAAAATATCCTCACATATATAAAAGTGTTATCTCAAATTATCAGGTGAATCTGTAGAGTACGTATTTCGGCAGTACTACTTGGTATGTACTGAGAGCACACTCTAAAGCTGGGTACACACTGGAGCGATGTCACTCCTAAATGCCGTTTTGGAGTGACATATTGCACAGAATGCTCAGTGTGTACCCAGGATTGCGCGCTCCAACAGTTGCAAGCAACCTAGCTCCCGTTGCTAGTGTCCTTGTTTATTCTAATGGAGGATGGAACATTGTCGTTCCATTCTTCATAAACATCATGCCAGTGTATACTGGCAATCCTGAAACTAATGCCCATCGCTTCAGTGTGTAACTAGCCTTAAGCTTACACTATTAACATGCCCCCATTGGGCCTATGTATCCTTAGCTGTAGTTATCACTGACCGGACACATTTGGAGACACTGTGCCAAAATATCTTCTGCATTTTCTGAGAATGTTGTAATATTTTTCCCTATTTTGCTCATCACTGTTAAACCCTATAAAGAGAGCCGGCCCCACGCATGCGTGGGGTATGTGGCTGAGTAAGGAGCCACACTGAGTAGGGTGCCGGGTAGCAGGAGTCAGACATTGCGTCTACTCCTGATTGGAATCGGTGCCTTCCATGATGCCAGACACCAAACCCTCTCAGTGGCAGCGGAGCCTGGCGGGTGGAAAGCAACACTGCTGGGGCTGGGGGCATATGTGTACCTTGCACTGGGGGTATATGTGTATTCTGCACTGTGGGTTTATGTGTACCTGGCACTGAGGGCATATGTGTACCTGGCGCTGGAGGAATATGTGTATCTGGTGCTGAGAGTATATGTGTATCTGGCGCTAAGGGTATATGTGTATCTGGCGCTGGGGACATATGTGTATCTGGCACTGTGGGTATATGTGTATTTGGCAATTGGGGCATATGTGTATCTGGAAATATTACATTTAAACCAAAAATCCCAACATGCTGTCAAGAGCAGCCAGAAAAGGGGCTGTCAGCCCCAAAAATGTATGCCATAGATAATAAACTAAAACCGGCGCTAGGTTGTTTAACTAATATAATTGCATAAGATGGATGAGATTAAAAAAAAATTTTATATAGAATTTTATAAAAGAGATCAAAATACACATATATTAAAATACACAGATCTTATTAGTAATGAATTTACTCTACTATATGGACACTTAGTAAAACAAGCATCTGTTGTTACCCATCCACGTTGATTCAAATGCACAATCTTATAGACACAGGGTGTCTTGGCTGTAGTAGGTGGGTCAATGGGTTTCCCTATAGTTGCTGCTGGTAGGCAGAAGTGTGTCCCTTTTTGCACGTCAGTCCTTTAGGAGTATGATGTAACAAAAGTCCATGTACGGATTACTTTTAAATAATGGAGAGCAATTGTTCCCAGTGACAGAATACTGTTATTAATGCGTTTCCCTGGACACGGTCACCCAGCTTCATCAACAGTGATTCACAGTTAGATCTTCAGTCTATTTAAACTAGAGATGAGCGGGTTCGGATCCCTGAGATCTGAACCCTACCGAACCTCCCTACCCGAGTCCGGATCCGAGTCAGGCTTGGGTTTTCCCGCCTGACTCGGAAACCCGAAAGAAGCAAAACGTCATCATCCTGCTGTCGGATTCTCGTGGGATTTGGATTCCATATAATGAGCTGCGCATTGCGGCCATTTTCACTCCAGTTTCGGAGAGTGTATTGAGAGGACATGTCCTCAGTGTCTGTGTGGGCGGGAAAGTGGGGTGGCGAGTCTTGTGCTGTGTTGTGCTGCTCAGTTGTGTCCAGTGTAGTCAGTGTATTGTGCGGCATCAGTCCAGCCAGTCACAGTGTTGGTGTCCTCTGCTGCTATATGTCCCCAGTGCTGCTGGCTGCTGTATAAGTCCCTTGCATTTTTGCTGTGTTGTCTTGCATCAGACCAGGGGTAGTGTCTCTCTTGTGCAGCATCAGTGCAGTGACCAGTCACAGTGGTGGTGTCCTCTGATGCCATATATCCAGTGTAGCTGTATAAGTCCCTTTCAGAGGTGCTGTGTTGTCCTGCATTAGACCAGGGGAAGTGTCTTGTGCCGCATCAGTCCAGTGACCAGTCACAGTGGTGGTGTCCTCTGCTGCCATACATCCAGTGTAGCTTACAGTTTTGCTGTGTTGTGCTGCATCAGACCAGTGGTAGTGTCCTGGCCATCAGTCATTCCAGTGGCCAGGCAGTCACATTGGTATACGCTGCTGCTATATGTCCATTGCTGCCATATAATAATAATAATAATAATAATAATAATAGTAATAATAACAACAAGTCCCTTACAGTGTTGTTGTGTTGTGCTGCATCAGACCAGTGGTAGTGTCCTGGCCATCAGTCATTCCAGTAACGAGACAGTCACAGTGGTATACGCTGCTGCTATATGTCCACTGCTGCCGTATAATAATAATAAGAACAACAAGTCCCTTACAGTGTTGCTGTGTTGTGCTGTATCAGACCAGTGGTAGTGTCCTGGCCATCAGTCATTCCAGTGACGAGGCAGTCACATTGGTATACGCTGCTGCTATATGTCCACTGCTACAGTTTTATAATAATAATAATAATAATAATAATAACAACAACAAGTCCCTTAAAGTGTTGTTGTGTTGTGCTGCATCAGACCAGTGGTAGTGTCCTGGCCATCAGTCATTCCAGTGAAGAGGCAGTCACAGTGGTATACGCTGCTGCTATATGTCCACTGCTTCCGTATAATAATAGCAACAACAAGACCCTTACAGTGTTGCTGTGATGTGCTGCATCAGACCAGTGGTAGTGTCCTGGGCATCAGTCATTTCAGTGACCAGGCAGTCACAGTGGTATACGCTGCAGCTATATGTCCACTGCTGCCGTATAATAATAATAACAACAACATCAAGTCCTTTACAGTGTTGTTGTGTTGTGCTGCATCAGACCAGTGGTAGTGTCCTGACCATCAGTCATTCCAGTGACAAGGCAGTCACAGTGGTATACGCTGCTGGTATATGTCCACTGCTGCTGTATAATATTAATAATAATAATAATAATAATAATAACAACAACAACAAGTCCCTTAAAGTGTTGTTGTGTTGTGCTGCATCAGACCAGTGATAGTGTCCTGGCCATCAGTCATTCCAGTGGCCAGGCAGTCACAGTGGTACACGCTGCTGCTATATGTCCACTGCTGCCGTATAATAATAATAACAACAACAAGTCCCTTACAGTGTTGCTGTGTTGTGCTGCATCAGACCAGTGGTAGTGTCCTGGCCATCAGTCATTCCAGTAATGAGGCAGTCACAGTGGTATACGCTGCTGCTATATGTCCACTGCTGCCGTATAATAATAATAACAACAACAAGTCCCTTAAAGTGTTGTTGTGTTGTGCTGCATCAGACCAGTGGTAGTGTCCAGGCCATCAGTCATTCCAGTGGCCAGGCAGTCACATTGGTATGCGCTGCTGCTATATGTCCATTGCTGCCGTATAATAATAATAATAATAATAATAATAATAATAATAATAACAACAATTCCCTTACAGTGTTGTTGTGTTGTACTGCATCAGAATAGAGGTAGTGTCTTGGCCATCAGTCATTCCAATGACGAGGCAGTCACAGTGGTACACGCTGCTGCTATATGTCCACTTCTGCCGTATAATAATAATAACAACAACAACAACAACAGCAGCAGCAGCAGCAGCAAGTCTCTTACAGTGTTGCTGTGTTGTGCTGCATCACACCAGTGGTAGTATCCTGGCCATCAGTCATTCCAGTGACCAGGCAGTCACAGTGGTATACGCTGCTGCTGTATGTCCACTGCTACCGTATAATAATAATAATAACAATAACAACAAGTCCCTTACAGTGTTGTTGTGTTGTGCTGCATCAGACCAGTGGTAGTGTCCTGGCCATCAGTCAATCCAGTGGCCAGGCAGTCACATTGGTATACGCTGCTGCTATATGTCCACTGCTTCCATATAATAATAGCAACAACAACAAGTCCCTTAAAGTGTTGTTGTGTTGTGCTGCATCAGACCAGTGATAGTGTCCTGGCCATCAGTCAGTCCAGTGGCCAGGCAGTCACATTGGTATACGCTGCTGCTATATGTCCACTGCTTCCGTATAATAATAGCAACAACAACAAGTCCCTTAAAGTGTTGTTGTGCTGCATTAGACCAGTGGTAGTGTCCTGGCCATCAGTCATTCCAGTGGCCAGGCAGTCACATTGGTATATGCTGCTGCTAAATGTCCATTGCTGCCGTATAATAATAATAATAATAATAATAATAATAACAACAAGTCCCTTACAGTGTTGTTGTGTTGTGCTGCATCAGAATAGTGGTAGTGTCTTGGCCATCAGTCATTCCAGTGACGAGGCAGTCACAGTGGTATACGCTGCTGGTATATGTCCACTGCTGCTGTATAATAATAATAATAATAATAATAATAACAACAACAACAAGTCCCTTAAAGTGTTGTTGTGTTGTGCTGCATCAGACCAGTGGTAGTGGCCTGGCCATCAGTCATTCCAGTGACCAGGCAGTCACAGTGGTATACGCTGCTGCGGTATGTCCACTGCTGCCGTATAATAATAATAATAACAACAACAACAACAAGTCACTTACAGTGTTGTTGTGTTGTGCTGCATCAGACCAGTGGTAGTGTCCTGGCCATCAGTCAATCCAGTGGCCAGGCAGTCACATTGGTATACGCTGCTGCTATATGTCCACTGCTTCCGTATAATAATAGCAACAACAACAAGTCCCTTAAAGTGTTGTTGTGCTGCATCAGACCAGTGGTAGTGTCCTGGCCATCAGTCATTCCAGTGGCCAGGCAGTCACATTGGTATACGCTGCTGCTAAATGTCCATTGCTGCCGTAAAATAATAATAATAATAATAATAACAACAAGTCCCTTACAGTGTTGTTGTGTTGTGCTGCATCAGACCAGTGGTAGTGTCCTGGCCATCAGTCATTCCAGTAACGAGGCAGTCACAGTGGGATACGCTGCTGATATATGTCCACTGCTGCCGTATAATAATAATAACAACAAGTCCCTTACAGTGTTGCTGTGTTGTGCTGCATCAGACCAGTGGTAGTGTCCTGGCCATCAGTCATTCCAGTGACGAGGCAGTCACAGTGGTATACGCTGCTGGTACATGTCCACTGCTGCTGTATAATAATAATAATAATAATAATAACAACAACAACAACAACAAGTCCCTTAAAGTGTTGTTGTGTTGTGCTGCATCAGACCAGTGGTAGTGTCTTGGCCATCAGTCATTCCAGTGGCCAGGCAGTCACATTGGTATACGCTGCTGCTATATGTCCATTGCTGCCGTATAATAATAATAATAATAATAATAATAATAATATTAATAATAACAACAACAAGTCCCTTACAGTGTTGTTGTGTTATGCTGCATCAGACCAGTGGTAGTGTCCTGGCCATCAGTCATTCCAGTAATGAGGCAGTTACAGTTGTATACGCTGCTGCTATATGTCCACTGCTGCCGTATAATAATAATAACAACAACAACAAGTCCCTTAAAGTGTTGTTGTGTTGTGCTGCATCAGACCAGTGGTAGTGTCCTGGCCATCAGTCATTCCAGTGGCCAGGCAGTCACATTGGTATACGCTGCTGCTAAATGTCCATTGCTGCCGTAAAATAATATTAATAATAACAACAACAAGCCCCTTACAGTGTTGTTGTGTTATGCTGCATCAGACCAGTGGTAGTGTCCTGGCCATCAGTCATTCCAGTAATGAGGCAGTTACAGTGGTATACGCTGCTGCTATATGTCCACTGCTGCCGTATAATAATAATAACAACAACAACAAGTCCCTTAAAGTGTTGTTGTGCTGTGCTGCATCAGACCAGTGGTAGTGTCCTGGCCATCAGTCATTCCAGAGGCCAGGCAGTCACATTGGTATAAGCTGCTGCTATATGTCCATTGCTGCCGTATAATAATAATAATAATAATAATAATAACAACAAGTCCCTTACAGTGTTGTTGTGTTGTGCTGCATCAGAATAGTGGTAGTGTATTGGCCATCAGTCATTCCAGTGACGAGGCAGTCACAGTGGTACACGCTGCTGCTATATGTCCACTTCTGCCGTATAATAATAATAACAACAACAACAACAGCAGCAGCAGCAGCAAGTCTCTTACAGTGTTGCTGTGTTGTGCTGCATCACACCAGTGGTAGTGTCCTGGCCATCAGTCATTCCAGTGACCAGGCAGTCACAGTGGTATACGCTGCTGCTGTATGTCCACTGCTGCCGTATAATAATAATAACAACAACAACAAATCCCTTACAGTGTTGTTGTGTTGTGCTGCATCAGACCAGTGGTAGTGTCCTGGCCATCAGTCATTCCAGTAACGAGGCAGTCACAGTGGTATACGCTGCTGCTATATGTCCACTGCTGCCGTATAATAATAATAATAATAATAATAATAATAACAACAAGTCCCTTACAGTGTTGTTGTGTTGTGCTGCATCAGACCAGTGGTAGTGTCTTGGCCATCAGTCATTCCAGTGATGAGGCAGTCACAGTGGTACACACTGCTGCTATATGTCCTCTTCTGCCATATAATAATAATAACAACAACAAGTCCCTTAGAGTGTTGTTGTGTTGTGCTGCATCAGACCAGTGGTAGTGTCCTGGCCATCAGTCATTCCAGTGGCCAGGCAGTCACATTGGTATACGCCGCAGCTATATGCCAACTGCTGCCGTATAATAATAATAACAACAACAAGTCCCTTAGAGTGTTGTTGTGTTGTGCTGCATCAGACCAGTGGTAGTGTCCTGGCCATCAGTCATTCCAGTGGCCAGGCAGTCACATTGGTATACGCTGCTGCTATATGTCCATTGCTGCCGTATATTAATAATAATAACAACAAGTCCCTTACAGTGTTGTTGTGTTGTGCTGCATCAGACCAGTGGTAGTGTCCTGGCCATCAGTCATTCCAGTAACGAGGCAGTCACAGTGGTATACGCTGCTGCTATATGTCCACTGCTGCCGTATAATAATAATAATAACAACAACAACAAGTCCCTTAAAGTGTTGTTGTGTTGTGCTGCATCAGACCAGTGGTAGTGTCCTGGCCATCAGTCATTCCAGTGGACAGGCAGTCACAATGGTAAACGCTGCTGCTATATGTCCATTGCTGCCGTATAATAATAATAATAATAATAATAATAACAACAAGACCCTTACAGTGTTGCTGTGTTGTGCTGCATCAGACCAGTGGTAGTGTCCTGACCATCAGTCATTCCAGTGACAAGGCAGTCACAGTGGTATACGCTGCTGGTATATGTCCACTGCTGCTGTATAATAATAATAATAACAACAACAACAACAACAACAAGTCCCTTAAAGTGTTGTTGTGTTGTGCTGCATAAGACCAGTGATAGTGGCCTGGCCATCAGTCATTCCAGTGACCAGGCAGTCACAGTGGTATACGCTGCTGCGGTATGTCCACTGCTGCCGTATAATAATAATAATAACAACAACAACAACAACAAGTCACTTACAGTGTTGTTGTGTTGTGCTGCATCAGACCAGTGGTAGTGTCCTGGCCATCAGTCAATCCAGTGGCCAGGCAGTCACATTGGTATACGCTGCTGCTATATGTCCACTGCTTCCGTATAATAATAGCAACAACAACAAGTCCCTTAAAGTGTTGTTGTGCTGCATCAGACAAGTGGTAGTGTCCTGGCCATCAGTCATTCTAGTGGCCAGGCAGTCACATTGGTATATGCTGCTGCTAAATGTCCATTGCTGCCGTATAATAATAATAATAATAATAATAACAACAAGTCCCTTACAGTGTTGTTGTGTTGTGCTGCATCAGACCAGTGGTAGTGTCCTGGCCATCAGTCATTCCAATAACGAGGCAGTCACAGTGGTATACGCTGCTGCTATATGTCCACTGCTGCTGTATAATAATAATAACAACAAGTCCCTTACAGTGTTGCTGTGTTGTGTTGCATCAGACCAGTTGTAGTGTCCTGGCCATCAGTCATTCCAGTGACGAGGCAGTCACAGTGGTATACGCTGCTGGTATATGTCCACTGCTGCTGTATAATAATAATAATAATAATAATAATAATAATATTAATAACAACAACAACAACAACAACAAGTCCCTTAAAGTGTTGTTGTGTTGTGCTGCATCAGCCCAGTGGTAGTGTCTTGGCCATCAGTCATTCCAGTGGCCAGGCAGTCACATTGGTATACGCTGCTGCTATATGTCCATTGCTGCCGTATAATAATAATAATAATAATAATAACAACAACAAGTCCCTTACAGTGTTGTTGTGTTGTGCTGCATCAGACCAGTGGTAGTGTCCTGGCCATCAGTCATTCCAGTAATGAGGCAGTTGCAGTGGTATACGCTGCTGCTATATGTCCACTGCTGCCGTATAATAATAATAATAATAATAATAATAACAACAAGTCCCTTAAAGTGTTGTTGTGTTGTGCTGCATCAGACCGGTGGTAGTGTCCTGGCCATCAGTCATTCCAGTGGCCAGGCAGTCACCTTGGTATAAGCTGCTGCTATATGTCCATTGCTGCCGTATAATAATAATAATAATAATAATAATAACAACAACAAGTACCTTACAGTGTTGTTGTGTTGTGCTGCATCAGAATAGTGGTAGTGTATTGGCCATCAGTCATTCCAGTGACGAGGCAGTCACAGTGGTACACGCTGCTGCTATATGTCCACTTCTGCCGTATAATAATAATAATAACAACAACAACAACAGCAGCAGCAAGTCTCTTACAGTGTTGCTGTGTTGTGCTGCATCAGACCAGTGGTAGTGTCCTGGCCATCAGTCATTCCAGTGACCAGGCAGTCACAGTGGTATACGCTGCTGCTGTATGTCCACTGCTGCCGTATAATAATAATAATAACAACAACAAGTCCCTTACAGTGTTGTTGTGTTGTGCTGCATCAGACCAGTGGTAGTGTCCTGGCCATCAGTCAATCCAGTGGCCACGCAGTCACATTGGTATACGCTGCTGCTATATGTCCACTTCTTCCATATAATAATAGCAACAACAACAACAACAAGTCCCTTAAAGTGTTGTTGTGTTGTGCTGCATCAGACCAGTGGTAGTGTCCTGGCCATCAGTCATTCCAGTGGCCAGGCAGTCACATTGGTATACGCTGCTGCAATATGTCCATTGCTGCCGTATAATAATAATAATAATAATAATAATAACAACAAGTCCCTTACAGTGTTGTTGTGTTGTGCTGCATCAGACCAGTGGTAGTGTCCTGGCCATCAGTCATTCCAGTAACGAGGCAGTCACAGTGGTATACGCTGCTGCTATATGTCTACTGCTGCCGTATAATAATAATAACAACAACAACAACAACAAATGCAGCAGCAGCAGCAAGTCTCTTACAGTGTTGCTGTGTTGTGCTGCATCAGACCTGTGGTAGTGTCCTGGCAATCAGTCATTCCAGTGACCAGGCAGTCACAGTGGTATACGCCGCAGCTATATGCCAACTGCTGCCGTATAATAATAATAACAACAACAAGTCCCTTAGAGTGTTGTTGTGTTGTGCTGCATCAGACCAGTGGTAGTGTCCTGGCCATCAGTCGTTCCAGTGACCTGGCAGTCACAGAGGTATCCGCTGCTGCTATATGTCAACTGCTGCCGTATAATAATAATAATAATAATAATAATAATAATAACAACAACAACAAGTCCATTACAGTGTTGCTGTGTTGTGCTGCATCAGACCAGTGGTAGTGTCCTGGCCATCAGTCATTCCAGTCATTCCTGTGATGCATATTGTCTTATATAACTCCCAAGAAATAATTGAGAACAAAAATTTGGAGGATAAAATAGGGAAAGATCAAGATCCACTTCCTCCTAGTGCTGAAGCTGCTGCCACTAGCCATGACATAGACGATGAAATGCCATCAACGTCGTCTGCCAAGGCCGATGCCCAATGTGATAGTAGAGGGCATGTAAAATCCAAAAAGCCAAAGTTCATTAAAAAGACCCAAAAAAGAAATTTAAAGCGTCTGAGGAGAAACGTAAACTTGCCAGTATGCCATATACGACATGGAGTGGCAAGGAACGGCTGAGGCCCTGGCCTGTGTTCATGGCTAGTGGTTCAGCTTCACATGACGATGGAAGCCCTCAACCTCTCGCTAGAAAAATTAAAAGAGTTAAGCTGGAAAGAGCACAGAAAAGAACTGTGCGTTCTGAGATGGTATCACAAATCCCCAAGGAGAGTCCAAGTGTGTTGGCGGTTGCGATGCCTGACCTTTCCAACACTGGACGGGAAGAGGTGGCTCCTTCCACCATTTGCACGCCCCCTGCAAGTGCTGGAAGGAGCACCCACTGTCCAGTTTCAGAAATTGAAATTGAAGATGTCACTGTTGAAGTACAACAGGATGAGGATATGGGTGTTGCTGGGGCTGAGGAGGAAGTTGATGATGAGGATACTAATGGTGATGTGGTTTGTTTAATTCTGGCACAGGGGGAGACACCTGTTGTCCATGGGATGAAGAAGCCCATTGTGATGCCTGGGCAAACTACCAAAAAAGCCATCACTTTGGTGTGGAATTATTTCTTCACAAACCCGGACAACAGGTGTAAAGCCATCTGTTGCCTCTGTCATTCTGTAATAAGTAGGGGTAAGGATGTTAACCACCTTGGAACATCCTCCCTTATAAGTCACCTGCAGCGCATTCATCATAAGTCACTGTCAAGTTGTGGAATTTTGGGTAAGAGCGTAAGCAGTCCACTGACACCTAAATCCCTTATTCCTCCTGTACCCAAGCTCCTGCAAGCCATACCACCAACTCCCTCAATGTCAACTTCCTCCTCAATCAGGAACGTCAGTAGTCCTGCAGGCCATGTCACTGTCAAGACTGAGGAGTCCTCTCCTAACTGGGATTCCTCCGGAGGATCCTTGAGTGGTTCGCCTGCTGTTGCTGCCGCCGCCGCTGCTGTTGTTGCTGCTGGGAGTCGATCATCATCCCAGAGGGGAAATCGGAAGACCACTTGTACTACTTCCAGTAAGCAATTGACTGTCCAACAGTCCTTTGTGAGGAAGATGAAATATGACAGCAGTCATCCTTTTGCAAAGCGGATAACTGAGTCCTTACCAGCTATGTTGGTGTTAGACGTGCGTCCGGTATCCGCCATTAGTTCAGTGGGACTTAAATAATTTTTTAAGGTACTGTATCCCCGGTATCAAATCCCATCTAGGTTCCACTTCTCTAGGCAGACGATACCGAGAATGTACACAGACATCAGAAAAAGAGTCACCAGTGTCCTACAAAATGCAGTTGTATCCAGTGTCCACTTAACTGCAGACATGTGGACAAGTGGAGCAGCGTAGACTAAGGACTATATGACTGTGACAGCCCACTGGGTAGATGTATTGCCTCCCGCAGCAACAACAACAGCAGCGGCACCAGTAGCAGCATCCCGCAATTGCCAACTCGTTCCTATGCAGGCTACGCTATGTATCACCGCTTTCCGTAAGAGGCACACAGCTGACAACCTCTTACGGAAACTGAGGAACATCATTGCAGAATGGCTTACCCCAATTGGACTCTCCTGGGGATTTGTGATATCTAACAACGCCACCAATATTGTGCGTGCATTACATCTGGGAAAATCCCAGCATGTTCCATGTTTTGCACATACAATTAATTTGGTGGTCCTGAACCTGCCCTGCCATCAACTGAAGCAAGAGGTGGTAACAAGGTGGAATTCAACACTCTATTTGCTTCAGATGATGGAGGAGCAGCAAAAGGCCATTCACGCCTATACATAACCTACGATATAGGCAAAGGAGGGGTAATGCATCTGACTCAAGCACAGTGGAGAATGATTTCCGTGTTGTGCAAGGTTCTCCAACCCTTCGAACTTGCCACACGTGAAGTCAGTTCAGACACTACCAGCTTGAGTCAGGTCATTCTCCTCATCAGGCTTTTGCAGAAGCAGCTGGAGAAATTGAAGGAGGAGCTAAGACGAAGCGATTCCACAAAGTATGTGGGACTTGTGGATGGAGCCCTTCATTCGCTTTTCCAGGATTCAAGGGTGGTCAATCTGTTGAAATCATAGCACTACATTTTGGCCACCATGCTCCATTTCCAGCAGACACAAGTGTGCAGAGGTGTAAAGACCTGCTGGTTAGTAAATTGTCAACTCAAGCGGAACGTGACCCGTCAATAGCTCATCCTTCAATTTCTCCAGCCACTGGGGCTGCAAGGAAAAGGATAGAATTTCCTAGCCCACCCACTGGCGGTGATGCAGGGCAGTCAGGAGCGAAAGCTGACATCTGGTGCGGACTGAAGGACCTGCCAATGATTACTGACATGTCTACTGTCACTGCATATGATTCTGTCACCATTGAAAGAATGGTGGAGGATTATATGAGTGACAGCATCCAAGTAGGCATGTCAGACAGTCCGTATCTATACTGGCAGGAAAAGGGGGACCCTGCCTAATGTGTAAAAAATGGGGACTCTCCTGATGTAATGTGTAAACAAAAGGTGGAATCTGCTTGCTTAATGTGTAAAAAAGGAGGACTCTGCTACTGTAATTTGTAAAAAAGGGTATTTTACTGCCATAACGTGTAAAAAAAGGGTGACTCTCCCTACCTAATGTGTAAAAAAGGGGGACCCTGCCTAATGTGTAAAAAATGGGGACTCTGCTAATGTAATGTGTAAAAAAAAAGTGCACTCTGCTTCCTTAATGTGTGAAAAAGGGGGACTGTGCTACTGTAATGTGTAAAAAAGGGGGACTCTACTGCCATCATGTGTAAAAAGGGGGGACTCTGACTGCCTAATGTGTAAAAAAGGGGGACTGCCTGATGTAAAAAAGGGGGACTCTTCCTGCCTAATGTGTAAAAAAAGGGGACTCTGCTGCCGTAATGTGTAAAAGGGGGCTCTGCCTAACGTAATGTGTAAAAGGGAACTCTGTGACCACGCCCCTTCCCCATAAATCCATGCCCCTATATTTTTGGCATGCACATTGACCCTGTTTTGTATATGGGTGGGGGAGGCTCCTATGCTGTTTCTTGCACACAGCGCTAAAATGTCTAGTTACGGCACTGCCGGAACATACCGAGTGCATGCTGGGACTACAGTCACGAGCCACGTGACCGGCATCCGGAACCTGATTGAAGAGGAGAGACATGCTGGTGGGAAATGGGGAGTGGGATTCGGTCTGTTGCTAGGAAACGCCAGAAGCAATAACAACATTATCCAAATGAGCAGATGGTATGCCCAAGTCTTATTTATGCATTTACATATTATTAACCACATGGTAAAAAATAATAATAGTAACTAATACACAGTAGTAGTAAAAAATGCAACAATCTTAATCATATTGTGTTTATAGAGGAATATGATGGATAGATAGATAGATAGATAGATAGATAGATAGATAGATAGATAGATAGATAGATAGATACTGTAGATATGATGTATTGAGCTTAAGTTCATATCCATCAGACATCATAATTGGACAATCAATACTATTTGTGTACATATTAATTAAGGTCCAGTGCAAGAGTAAATATATATATATATATATATATATATATATACACACACATGTATGTATGTATTAAAAACTATATAACATAAGAAGAAGATAAATAATAAAATAAACTGAAATAAAAAAGAGAGACAAAATACATTTTGTAAATAGAATACTATCTGGCAATGTAAGAGTGACACCTTCACTTATAGATTCGCAATATAATCATTTTTTCTTTTTTTTTCCCTCTCTCTTAATCCCTAATGATTCATATAATCACATTTATTTCCATACTTTCATTGAGACCAGTTGGGTGCAGGCAGTTATATTGTAGCATCCAGTACACTTCTCTCTTACAGAGGTTCGTAAACCTATCTCCTCCCCTGTCTGTTGGGGAAATGTATTCTAATGTTACAATTGTTAGATTTTTAGGGTCGCCTTCATGTGCTTGGTGAAAGTGTTGTGATACACTGTGTTTCATAAAGTGCTTCGTTATATTTCTTCTATGTTCCATAAAACGTGTTCGTAAAGATCTTGTGGTGTATCCCACATACTGGTGACAACAACTACAGGATAGACGATAGATAACATATTTTGAGTCACAATTCATAAAGGTCTTAACTTTATAGGGCTCTGTTTTGGTTGGTATTTTCAATGCAGTAGTCATTCTTGGCATATGTTGACACAAAACACATCTATCCTTGCTGCTTTTAAAAAAAAACTTGTTTTTTTTTTAGTCAACCAGTCTTATCCATTTATATTAATTGGTTCTTTTATTCGGCTCAGATGACTTGGGGCTAATATGGTTATATGGTTATATGTTCCTTGGTTAGTGTTAAGAACTTTTCTTGTTGCTCCCATGGGGCGATTTGGAGTTCTGATGTGATTTTCCGAATTGTCTTGTAGGACTTCAAACCTATTTCTATGTGTAAAATGACCTTCTCAGTTAGTTTTTTGCTGTGAATTGGAGGTTTTATGGCCCCTTTGTCTATATGTGGAGTCTGAGTTCTTCCTATATTGATGTTTATGTTTGGATCTATATGATCTAATTTGGTTATTCCTTTATTCATAAAGGTCCCTCTTAAAAAATTTTTGTTTAGTCTCCAATATATTTCTTTCAAATTTAATTATCCTCTTACTTACTAATTTATCCCTCTCCTTAAACTCAGTTGACGATGCATATTTATCCATAGTTTTTTTTCAGCACATTAATTTCTTTTTCAATGCATTATACCTTATAGGATCTGAATCTATGATCAACTTTATAAGAGATAATGGACAATTATCTAACAGATCATCCTGCTTCTTTTGGAAATCTGCATTATCATTAAAAATAGAGGTTTTGAATATTCTTAAATCGCTAGGGATCATGTGTTTATCAATATATTGTTGTAAATTAGTACTATCAAGCCAATTTTTTGACTCATCTTTAAGTGGGTCTTCTAATTTGTAAAAAAATCTTTATGTAAATCAGACACATCAGATTCAGATCTATCAATTGTTGGTTCATCCCAATGGGAGATATAGGATTGCCTCCTATTGTTCCAACTCATGACTGCAGCGTATAGGAACTGACAAAAAATAGATACATGTATATTAAATTGAAACCAAAAATCCCAATGCACTGTCAAGAGCAGCTGGAAAAGGGGGTGTCAGCCCCAAAAATTTATACAATAGATGCCTCCTGGACATGATTTTTTAAATTACTATTAAGAAAGATGGATGAGTTGATTAGAATTATAACACCTGATAACTACTAACCCATTAAGGGGGTTTAATTAGACTGAAGGTCTAACTGAGAATCACGTTTGATGAAGCTGGGTGACCGTGCCCAGGAAAACGTATAGAGAATAGTATTCTGTCACTGAGAGCAATTGATCACTATCTAAAATGGATCTGTACAGTATATGGACTTTTGTTACATCATACTCCTAAAGAACTGATGTGCACAAAGGGACACACTTCTGCCTACCAGCAGCAACTACAGGGAAACCCATTGAACCACCTACTACAGTCAAGACACCCTGCCTGTGTCTAAAAGATTGTTTTATTAAGTGTCCATAGAGTGGACTAAATTCATTACTAATAAGTCCGGGATCCAAGGTGTGGATATTACCTATGTGCCAGAACTGTTCATTTTTTCTTTATTTGATTCTCAGATCTGTGTATTTTAATATACTGTATGTGTATTTTGATCACTTTTATAAAATTCTAGATAAAATCTTTTTTTTATCTCATCCATTTTATGCAATTATTTTAGTTAAACAACCTAGTGCCGGTTCTAATCTATTATCATATGTGTATCTGGTGCTGGGACATATGTGTATCTGGCACTGGCGGTATATGTGTATCTGGCATTGTGGACATATCTGTATCTGACACTGGGGGCATATGTGCACCTGGCACTGGGGCATATGTATATCTGGTACTGGGGCATATGTGTATCTGGCACTGGGGGGGTATATGTGTTTCTGGCACTGGGGACATATGTGTATCTGGCACTGGGGGGGTATATGTGTTTCTGGCACTGGGGACATATGTGTACCTAGCACGGGGGTTATATGTGTATCTGGCACTGCTGGGGGCATATGTGTGTCTGGCACTGCAAATTGTCTTGCCACACCCATGTATATCTGGCACTGCAGATTGGGGTAAAATTGTCAGGCCCGTCCCTTTCTTGTGAGACCACACCACTTTTTGTGGCGCAGGCTGTCCCTTTAAGAAGATTATCCCATCAAAGGGCGCCAACATTTTTATTTGCATAGTAAAAATAAATAGGCTCTGGCTGGCCCTCCTTATAACTAATGTTACATTGTATTTCTTTTGTAGCAAATAAAAAAATCATAAAAAAAAAAACTTGTGCCAATTGGCTACAGTAATTGCACCTTTGTAGGGTATCTTTTGCACCTAGAAAATACTAATTCTTTGTGACATGGACTTAGGAAGGTACTGGAAACATCCATTAGAGCAGATATTTTCATCCTTTCTCAACTCATAGCACAGTGAACAAAATATGCAAATGGTCAAGGCCCATCTCTCTCTCTCTCTCTCTCTGAACCCCTCTCTCTCGTCTGCACCCCTTGCAACCCCCTCTCTCTCTTATCCACACCCCTCTCTCTCTTATATCCACCCCCTCTCTCTCTCTTATCCACACCCCTCTCTCTTATATCCACCCTCACTCTCTCTCTCGTCCACACCATTCACCTTTAAGTTGTCTTTTTTTTGTTATGTTGATGCATTAAGAAAACATTATAGAACATTTGAATTATTATTTCTGTTAACACAAATTCTTCAGAGCAAAAACATTAATCCACAATTGCCATTTGCTGAAATTAACAAATTTATATAATTAAAAAATAACTGGTGAAGACAATTCCATTGCATATATACTCTTACAATTTTTGCCTCTACTACTCCCTTTAGGCGAAAATGCTGGGTTGCACCCAAGATTTTGTACACAGGTCCAACCTGGATGCAACCCGGCTGAGACCCCTTTCAGGGTGGTGGGGGAACCCAGCTTATTTTCGGGTCAGCAACATCACTGGACATGTGAGCAGTGCCAGCGCTTGGCGATGAGATCTCTCCCTATGCCGGCTCTCCCTATGCTGTAAACGGGTGCCGAGTCGCATTGAACCTTCTTACCCATTTACACAGCACCGCAACCCAGGTCCTTCCAAGGACCAACCCTGCAAGCTAGCTGGGTTGAATACCTGGGTCACTGGACCCAGGTTACCCTTTTTCACTGAGCCACTCCCAGATTATTGCAGCTATAACCCAGGTTTTAGCGGCAGTGATAAAAGGGTATGAAGGTGGTCAAATGTTTACACATGCCACACAGACCCAGATTTCCCACAAGGCAACCTACAGTAGGCCCCATTATCCATCATAAAGGTTGTCTTCTACTTAAGTGTTTTACAGAGGCTCAGTAATGGGACTTAGACCTGTATCACTAATACTGACACTGAGCCTCGTTACTGTGCCTCTATAAAACGTTCCCAGAGGAGCACTGCGTGACCACCGTGTGACATCATGACACAGTGAGATTACGCAGTTGGACGTCCTCGCGTAAATAAACTCTCATCACAACTGCCATTTGGAGAGTTTCCAGGACAGGACTTGCATGAGAGCCCTGCTAGGTCATTGGCCGGTTAAGGCAGATGATTCTTTTTTTGTTTTTGTCACTACAACTTATTTTTTTTATTTTGTTACTGGTGAGGTCAGTAACTTGTGGTGGTGGAGGGGAAGTGAAGCTAATGCTGCTTTGGCAGCCGGGAGGTACCAAAATGAAGGGGGCAGTGACATTAAGGAGGGTGACCAATAATGCTGTTGCTAGGGGCAGCCTAATCCTTAAATTCGCTCCTGGTTGTACCTTATATATAGTCACCGACCTCTTGTCCCACTTTGTGTGCGAGCTAAGTCTCTGGCTCCCCCCAAATGAGCATGAGGAGCTTTTATAAACTTGCTCCTTGGGTTTACTTTCCCACTTTACCCCAGAAGCTGTCAAAATGAATTACTCATGTTATTGGAATCTCAACCGATGTCCTGTAATGTGTTGGTTATCTCTGTTGGTATAATGTGATCCAATCTATATATCATGATAAGTATCCTATGATTAATTTTTTTAGGAACGACATCAGTGTAAAATAATGAGCATCTTTGCTGTTGCTCTATTTGCATGTGGCACCACTACTGGTGTAATGTGAAGGGATACACATCCAATATAAAATGATAAGCTTCCCGGGTAGTTGATTATAATGGGCACCTTTACTGGTATTATATGTAGCCCATCACAGCAGCTGGTATAATATAGTGTGTTTGTTTGTTTGTTTGTTTGTTTTTTCCTGTTGGGGGCCATTGTGGTGTTTTTTCCCCTGTTGGGGTCAATGTGCTTTATTTATTCCTGTGGGGGAAAATGTGTACCTGTTGGGGGCCAAAGTGTTTTCTTTTATCCTATCGGGCGTCACTTTGTTTTATTTTTTCTCTATTGAGGCCAATGCATTTTATTGTTTTCTCTATAAATCCTATAGTATATAACAAACAAAAAAAGGGATGGGGGCAAACCAGTATCTTGCATAGGACCCTACAAGATCTAAATCCGACTCTGATGCCACATTCACTTTTATTTTTTCCAATCAGATATAACATGTGCACAGAGAGTTAGATTTGAGTGGGTACCCTGCATAGAAACAACATAACCCGCCCAAATCTAACTCTCTCTCCAAATGTTATATCTGCCCCCCCCCCCCCCTGCAGTGCACATGGTTTTGCCCATTTAGCTAACAAATTTGCTGCTGTGATCAGATCTGAATTACCCCCTCAGTTCATTATATTAATTCCAGGTCTAGTTCCAGAATCATCACAGTAGCTACAACTAATCCCTACCTGGCATCCTAGAAATCCTATTGACCATCATCTTGTACTTCAGAAGATCCAATGTTGCTCCAGCCATGTGCTCAGTACCTTGATAGTACCCTAACCTTCTGAAGTAATAGTTTCACTTCAAGCCAGTACAAACTCCAAGTATCTCCTAGCCATCTTCGCTGGTTCTAATATTCTGTGAGGAGGTATTACCTACACCTGCCTAGTTTCCAGCATGCGAAACAGACATCAGATTTTCTCCAAATCAAACAAATTCCTGAAAACCTGATACTCATCATCGGGCCCAGCCCCCTAGGTTGGAGCCCCACCTAGGAAATACTGGCCTAAAAATAATTAGCACTGGGCCTCTCCTGGTACCCTCTTAGATTAAATAATTATTAACTGCACATAGGGATGATGTATTAATGAACTGTGCACCTTAGATGAATAAAGGTTCTGTATAAATATTATGACCACAGTATTGTATTCAATATTATATTGCTCCTAATGTGTTCTGTAGTACAGTAGTTTTTATATTACCTACTATCTTTTCTATTTTACTGGATGGATTCGGAAGAAAACTTCACAGAGTGGAATATTGGATTCCATAATACGTACTAGGGGATTCTGGTCCCTGTTAGACCTCCTGAAATCTAATGTGCAGTGTAAAAATAAACAGCCAGCAGTATTTACCCTACACAGAAACAAAATAACTATACATCTGCAAAATGTTACTGAAATAATAGGATAAAAAGATTCAGAACTCAGTAAAAATAAACAAAAAATTTTACAACTACTATATAATCTTCTAAAAACTTGTACCAAATAGTATGCTCACTCATTTTTTATTGTATTTATATGTAAATATTTTTATTATGAGCAATTATTGGATATAAGTAATTTTACTGAATTTTATATTCTGAAGTATTTCATATGTGGATCATGATTTTTCATTTAAATCATTGCATGAAATGTATTAATTTAGTAGTTAAAAAAAAGTAATAATGTCATCTTTGTTGAATCCCATTTTTTTAATGCATAGCTAATAAACAGTGACCATTTTTTTTTTACTTTCAACATCTGAAATGGTATAGACAACCGAAGGGAAACCAGATTTAAAAAAAACCTTGGTACAGTGTGAGATATTCTGAAGGTGAAAACTGAGATAGCCATGTTACGTTTCACCATTCTCGTCTGCACTAATCCCTCTGATTTTCTCAACCTTAAAAAAAAAACTTAAATAAAACAGGCTGTTCATAAAGCCAGAGGATTTCTGTGATTAATTAATTCAGGATTTGCAGGGAGTCATAAGGTCATCCTCATTGCATTGTGTTGGTCCTTCTCTGCAGGTTTGCAGTATTTAAGCTTGGTGCTGCTGGCAGCAGGTGATTATTAACCCACTCAGTGCTAGAGGGCGCTCCACATAAACTCAGATCTCAAGAAGTTTTTTTTTTTTATTTTTATGTTTATTCAGTAAATTTAAGCAACTTTAATTATTTTAACATGATAATCATATTTTCAACATTTATTTATTAACTGTTTCTAATAAAGCGCACAATATTCCATTGTGCTTAACAATTGGAATAACAGTAAAAGAACAGTAATAACAGTAAAGGTGGGTACACACTAATAGATATATCTGCAGATCAATTGATCTGCAGATATATCTATGGGCGGATCGAGCAGTGTGTTCAGCATACACACTGCCCGATCCGTCGGGGACTGACGTCATGAACTGGGCGGGCGTGTACACATGCCCGCCCAGTTCAGCTGTCAATCACCGCCGGCAGCCACAGCATGTGTACGGGCGGTCGGCCGACAGCCCCGTACACACACAGCGACGCACCAATATATCGGTAGATATATTGGCCGTCGGCTGTGCTGCGGGGCCGACGCGATACGTCTGTGAACGACGAAGTTCACAGACGTATCGGCCGTACACACTGGCCGACGGTCCCGCGATATATCGGCCGTTCAAGAGAACGGCCGATATATCGACCAGTGTGTACAGGCCGTAAGAGAAACACAGGGGAAGGGCATCAGTACCGGATTACCAAATAGGCAGAGTAGATACCAACCTATTGGCCCGCGCCTTTTAGGGACCCCGCGACAACAGATCAAAATAATACTGATTTGATCTTGAAAGAAAATTACTATCAAGCTTACTTAAATTGTTTCCAAAAGATAGAAAAAAAATAAACAACTCAAAGAAACAAAAATTTACATTAAAGTCTCTATAGAAAAATACTGTATTAATGTAATGTACCATTAACTTCCAATTACACAAACTATAGACATCAGATTCACATTACAGTTTCCAGATCATAAACTACTGGTTGGTAAAATTAAAAACATATGAGGAGATACTTTGCGAGGGGGTCCACAAAATTTCAACTGCCTCGGGGCCTCCACAGTTGCTTAATCCGGCACTGAAGCCCTGCTTGTAAGATTACAATCTATAGGGAAATAGGCATTGATACACAAGGGGGGTCATTCCGAGTTGTTCGCTCGTTGCCGATTTTCGCAACGGAGCGATTAAGGCAAAAATGCGCATGCGCATGGTACGCAGTGCGCACGCGCTAAGTATTTTAGCACAACACTTAGTAGATTTACTCACGTCCGAACAAAGAATTTTCATCGTTGAAGTGATCGGAGTGTGATTGACAGGAAGTGGGTGTTTCTGGACGGAAACTGACCGTTTTCAGGGAGTGTGCGGAAAAACGCAGGTGTGTCAGGAAAAAACGTGGCAGTGTCTGGAGAAACGGGGGAGTGGCTGGCCGAAAGCAGGGCGTGTGTGTGACGTCAAACCAGGAACGAAACGGGCTGAGCTGATCGCAGTGTAGGAGTAAGTCTCGAGCTACTCAAAAACTGCTAAGAATTTTCTATTCGCAATTCTGCTAATCTTTCGTTCGCTATTTTGCTAAGCGAAGATACACTCCTAGAGGACGGCGGCCTAGCGTGTGCAATGCTGCTAAAAGCAGCTAGCGAGCGAACAACTCGGAATGACCCCCAAGGATAGGTGCTACCTGTTGCATAATGGTCAACCAGATTGTAAAGGTAGTTAATGGCAGAGGCGTAACTGTGGGAGGCAGGTGTAGTATGAGTGGCCGGTGGCCGGGATCCTGACCGTTGGCATACCGACCGCTGTGCGAGCGCTAATGAGCCCCTTGCAGGCTCACTGCGGGCACGGTGGTGCGCTACTTGCGCCACGCTATTTATTCTCCCTACAGGGGGGTCATAGACCCACAAGAGGGAGAATATGTGTCGGCATGCCGGTGGTCGGGATCCCGGCGCCGGTATGCTGGTCGCCGGGATCCCTGCCGGCTGTATACTGAAAAACACCCGTGGGAGGCAACAGAGTAAGCTGCCGCCGGGCTCCTGCTCTGAAAGGTGGCACTTATCCTTCATTTTCTCCTGTTCCATGTGTATCCTTTTCTCTATTTAGGTATTTCCTGCTAAAGCAGCGACACCAATTAACTGTTTTAATCAGTTAATTGATAGCCACCGCTATCTTTGCCATAGCCAACTCCCCCACTAGTCCCTGCACCTTAGAAGTCACTCCCTCGTTATTATAGAAATACATTTTGCAAGTGTCATTCCCAGGATTAGTACCCACGACCTATTACAGTGCATCCGGAAAGTATTCACAGTGCTTCACTTTTTCAACATTTTGTTATGCTACAGCCTTATTCCAAACTGGAATAAATAATTTTTTTCCCTCATAATTCTGCACACAATACCCCATAATAACTACGTGGAAAAAGGTGTTTTTGAGATTTTTGCAAATTTATTAAAAATAAAAAACTAAGAAATAACATGTAAAATACATAAGTATTCACAGCTTTTGCTCAATATTTTTGTTGATGCACCTTTGGCAGCAATTAGAGCCTTAAGTCTTTTTGAATATGATGCCACAAGCTTGGCACACCT
The DNA here is from genome assembly GCF_028390025.1 of Pseudophryne corroboree. Taxonomy (NCBI): domain Eukaryota; kingdom Metazoa; phylum Chordata; class Amphibia; order Anura; family Myobatrachidae; genus Pseudophryne; species Pseudophryne corroboree. Next base: position 182,346,221 of record NC_086453.1, on the reverse strand, counting down.
ATCTTTGGGAAGTTTCGCCCATTCCTCTTTTCAGCACCACTCAAGCTCCATCAGGTTGGATGGGAAGCGTTGGTGCACAGCCATTTTCAGATCTCTCCAGAGATGTTCAATCGGATTCAAGTCTGGACTCTGGCTGGGCCACTCATGGACATTCACAGAGACATCCTGAAGGCACTCCTTTGATATCTTGGCTGTATGCTTAGGGTCATTGTCCTGCTGAAAGATGAACCGTCGCCCCAGTGTGAGGTCATGAGTGCTGTGAAGCAGGGTTTTATCCAGGATGTCTCTGTACATTGCTGCATTCATCTTTCCCTCTATCCTGACTAGTCTCCCAGTTCCTGCCTCTGAAAAACATCCCCACAGCATGATGCTGCCACCATCTTGCTTCACTGTAGGGATGGTATTGGCCTGGTGATGAGTGGTGCCTGGTCTCCTCCAAACATGACGCCTCTCATTCACTCCAAAGAGTTCAATCTTAGTCTCAACAGACCAGAGAATTTTGTTTCTCATGGTCTGAAAGTCCTTCAGGGGCATTTTGGCAAACTCCAGATGGGCTGCCAAGGGCTTTTTTATTAAGGAGTGGCTTCCATCTGGCCACTCTATTATACAGGCCTGATTGGTGGATTACTGCAGAGATGGTGTCCTTCTGGAAGGTTCTCCTCTCTCCACAGAGGAATGCTGTAGCTCTGACAGAGTGACCATTGGGCTCTTGGTCACCTCCCTGACTAGGGCCCTTTTCCCCTGATCGCTCAGTTTAGATGGCCAGCCAGCTCTAGGAAGAGTCCTGGTGGTTCCGAACTTCTTCCGTTTACAGATGATGGAGGCCACTGTGCTCATTGGGACCTTCAAAGCAGCAGATATTTTTCTATACCCTTACCCAGATTTGTGCCTCAAAACAATCCTGTCTCGGAGGTCAACAGACAATTCCTTTGACTTCATGCTTGGTTTGTGCTTAGACATGCACTGTCTAGTGTGGGACCTTATGTAGACAGGTGTGTGCCTTTCCACATTATGCCCAATCAACTGAATTTACCACAGGTGGACTCCAGTTATGCTGTAGGAACATCTCAATGATGATCAGTGGAAACAGGATGCACCTGAGCTAAATTTTGAACTTCATGACAAAGGCTGTGAATACTTATGTACATGTGATTTCTTAGTTTTTTATTTTTAATAAACTTGCAAATATCTCAAAGATCTTTTTTCACACAGGCATTATGGGGTATTGTGTGTAGAATTTGGAGGGAAAAAATGAATTTATTTCGGATGCACTGTTCACTGGAAGCAAACACCTTACTAATGGAGCTATTTGCTCCTGTACAGGAAGTATGAGAATTTTAACTATATATGCTTAATATGCAGGAGCAAATAGCCCCATCAGTAAGGTGCTTGCTTCCAGTTTTCTCCATAAATCCGGACGATAAGTGTCAAGCCATGTGTTGCCTTTGTCAATTCATAATAAGTAGGGGTAAGGACGTTAACCACATAGGAACATCCTCCCTTATACATCACCTGCAGTGCATTCATCATAAGTCATTGTCAAGTCAGCACATTCATAAGTCATTGTCAAGTTCAGAAACTTTGGGTTAGAGCGTAAGCAGTTCAGTGACACCTAAATCCTTTTTTCCTGTCCTGCAATCTGCACCACCAACTCCCTCATCATCAATTTCCTCTTCAGTCAGGATCGGAAGTATTCCTGCAGGCCATGTCACTGGCATGACTGATGAGTCCTTTCCTATCCGGGATTCCTCCGGAGGGTCCTTGAGTGCTAAGCCTACTGCTGCCGCTGCTGTTGTTGCTGCTGGGAGTAAATAGTCGAGCCTATTTCAAACCTGATCGTAGCAGCAAATTTGTTAGCAGAAGGGAAAAACCATGTGCACTGCAGGGGGGACAGATATAACATGTGCAAGCGATTCCTGGACTGTACAGGGACATTAAGAAAAGTGTCCTCAGTGTCCTAAAAAATGCAGTTGTACCCACTGTGCACTTAACCACGGACATGTGGACAAGTGAAGCATGGCAAACTAAGGACTACATGACTGTGACAGCACACTGGGTAGATGTATTGCCTTCCCAGCAACAACAGCAGCGGCACCAGCACCAGCATCTCATAAACGCCAACTCATTCCTAGGCAGGCTATGCTGTGTATCACCAGTTTCTGTAAGAGGCACACCACTGACAACCTCTTACAGAAACTGAGGGACATCTTCGCACAATGCCTTACCACACTTAGACTCTCCTGGGGATTTGTGATATCTGACAAAACCACCAGTATTGTGCGTGCATTACATCTGGGCAAATTCCAGCATGTCCCATGTTTTGCTCACACAATTAATTTGGTGGTGCAGAATTTTTTGAAAAATGACAGGGGTGTGCAGGAGATGCTGTCGGTGGCCTGAATAATTGCAGGCCACTTTCGACATTCAGAGACTTTGTGCCGAAGACTGGTACGCCAGCAAACACTCTTGAACCTGCCCTGCCATCAACTGAAGCAAGAGGTGGTAATGAGGTGGAATTTAACCCTCTATATGCTTCAGAGGATGGAGGAGCAGCAAAAGGCCATTCAAGCCTATACATCCACCTATGACATAGGCAAAGGAGGGGGAATGCACCTGACTCAAGCAAAGTGGAGAATGATTTCCGTGTTGTGCAAGGTTTTCCAACCCTTCGAACTTACCACACGTGAAGTCAGTTCAAACACTGCCAGCTTGAGTCAGGTCATTCCCCTCATCAGGCTTTTGCAGAAGCAGCTGGGTAATTGAAGGTGGAGCTAAAATGGAGCAATTCCACTAAGTATGTGGGACTTGTGGATACAGCCCTACATTCACTTTGCCAGGATTCAAGGGTGGTCAATCCGTTGAAATCAGATCACTACATTTTGGCCACCGTGCTCGATCCTAGGTTTAAAGCCTACATTGTGTAAAGACCTGCTGATGAGAAAATTGTCAACTTAAGCAGAACATGACACGTTAACAGCTCCTCCTTTATTCTCTCCCGCAACTAGGGCTGCAAGGAAAATAGCCGACCCACTGGCGGTGATGCATGGCAGTCAGGAGCAAGTTTTGACATCTGGTCCAGACTGAAGGAGCTGGCAACAATTACTGACATAAACAGAAAAAAACCCTTGCGCTATTTAGACTCAATTAGAGGCAACAAAGCATGAATGAACTCAAGAAGATTATAATTACAAGATAATTTTATTATCTATAAAATTGATCAAATGTGAACACATATATAGTTAATTAACAACTGTAATATGCGCATATAAATATAACTAAAACATTACTAATAATAAAACTACTATTGAGCATAAGAGGTGGATCATATAACTAGCAGTGACCACAGAGGGCTAAACATTGATAACGTCCTTGTTTTTAATTTTCAAGTAGGACATTCTCATCAGATGTGCTCATGAATAATTCATGATTAGATATCATGTGGTGTAATATATTTGAAGCCTTTGTTTATATATCTCTCGATGAATAAACTTATCCAATTGCTCACATAGACTGATGGTTCTTTACTTGTGGGATAACCGCTCAAAAGTCATGGAGGAATTGATACACACCCGGGACTCTAGTGCATCGCAAGCACCTGTATATACAAAGCTCCCGTCTCAATTACCACGAATGGCGTCCTCCATCTCCCACTGAAACTGGCTCTCGTGCACACACCTTTACTGATTTTGGAGAGAGAAGTAACAGTCCGGCTCCCGGAGCTCTGCGCACTGCAGGCGCTGGAGGTTGATTCAGCTCCCGTCTTCAAGCCGCCGCGTATAGCGTCCTCTCGTCTCCTGCTTGTCAGTCTCAGATACCACTGCACTTCAATGCGGGCAAACAGCCAAGGTCCACCGGGTCACAAATAGGGAACTTTCTCTGACGCGTTTCACTTCTAATTGAAGCTTCCTCATAGAGTAAAAAACTTTATAGCAATGTAGCCCTTTTTAAATAGCAGCCTCATGTTGGATTGGTGTAATCATCCACCTAGATATATAGCACCTGTCTTAGATCCACCTCCTGATCCACCTCCTTGCTCACCTATTCCTTAATTAAATGAATATTGCTATTAACTATTAACTTCTCATATGCCCGCCTGTCTATATAGAAACACCTATTTTAAACTGTGTTAGCAGTATATATACACATATATAAATAGAAATGTCTGCTGGTAATAAAACATCCTTTTCTTTCCCGATAATTAATCACAGTCATAAACAATAATCCTAATAATAATAATATATAAAAATAAAGCGTGATAAATAAATAATAAAAAATAATAATTAATGATAAATAAATGATGAATAAACTGTCAAACTGTTTGAGGATGTTTAGTCTATGCTCCCTAAATCTAGTTTTGAGCGAACGAGTAGTGCGACCCACGTACTGCAGGCCACAAGGGCACTGCAGTACGTAGATGCAGTATGTGGTGTCACAGTTGATAAATTCACGTATCTCAAATTTCTCTTTTGTGGTATTGGATTCGATACTCAGAGCTCTGTTATCTATAAAACCACATGTAATACAACGACTTTTGCCGCATTTAAAGCATCCTAATGTGGGGGTTGCCAGCCACAGATTACTAGAGGAGACTACTGGGTTACTTTCTTTTCTTTTCTTCAAAGCACTTGGTGCTAATATATTTTTTAAATTCTTATTTTTCTTAAAAATAATTCTAGGAGTCAAAGTGATTGCTGATTGTAATATAGCATCCTGTTGTAAAATCTTGAAATTACTTTTTATTATTTTCTTGATTTCATGTGATTGACTATTATACTTGGAAACATAACACATTTTGGTCAAATCGCCATTTTTATCAGTATTGAACATTTGTGGTTTCTTTTTTATTTCCATTAATTGTTTCCTATCAATGGTCTCTACTTTTTTATGAGCTATCTTCACTAGAGCTTTAGGATATCCTCTATCAATAAAATCATTAGCCATAGTATCCGCCTGATTTTTATAATCACCTAGGGAAGAACAATTCCTACGAAGTCGACTGAATTGACTAAACGGCACATTTTTTAACCACGGTTTATAGTGATTACTGGAATAATGTAAAAAATTGTTTGTATCAACAGTTTTTTTTATAATTTTTAGTGGTAATCTGTCCGCCCTCAGAGGAGATAGTGAGATCCAAATAATTAACGGTGTCTCTACTGTATGAATGTGTAAATTTTAAATTATAATCATTTTTATTAAGATATGTGACAAAATTAAGTGCAGAATTCTCATCCCCATCCCAAATAAAAAACAAATCATCTATGTAACGGCCATAGAATACTAGGTTCGTGCCATAAGGGCCTCCCCATATAAACTGATCCTCAAACATGCCCATATATATGTTGGCAAAGCTCGGCGCGAACCTAGTACCCATGGCCGTCCCCAGTATTTGAAGAAAATACTCACCCTCAAATAAAAAATAATTGTGTTTTAAAATAAATGTGATAGAAGAAAGTATGAATTCTTTGAGGTTCCTTGGGAATCCCACATCCTTACTGAGACACTGGTCCACTTAATCCTTTTTCATGGGGTATATGTGTATATAGCGCTTGCACATCCAATGATATGAAAGCATAGCTTGACTTCCATTCTAAATTATTAATGGAGTTCAATAATCCCGTCGTGTCTCGGATGTGAGATCTCAAAGAAACAACAAAGCTCTGTAAAAAATAATCAATATACTGTGATAAATTAGAAGTGAGGGACCCTATACCAGAAATAATTGGACGACCCGGGGGTGCAGTGAGGGATTTGTGAATTTTAGGGATGTGATAAAATATCGGAATAACAGGGTGCTCAATAAACAAAAATTTGTATTTGTCTTTGGAAATCACTTCCTCCCCGAGGGCATCATCCAGCAGTCTCCTAAGTTGTATTTGAAAATTCAATGTAGGATCTTTTTCAATTTTTTCATAAAAATCAGCATTATAAAGTTGACTATAAGCCTCAGATAAATAATAATCTCGCTCTAATAAAACAACCCCCCCCCCTTTATCAGCACTTCTAATTACTAATGACTGGTCACTTTCCAATTCTTTTAGTGCCAGACTCTCCTTCCTGTTTAAATTGGAGAATCTTGATTTTTTGGCACAAATATTTTGAAAATCATCCATAGTTTTTTTATAAAAATACATTATTGTGCTCGATTTATGATTTATCGGATTGAAGGATGATTTTTTCTTAAAGGGGGTACCTTTTTTCATATCAATCTGACTACCTCTTATATCAAACACTTGTACAGGTGTATTGGTAGTATCAACATGATTTTCATCCCATAAACTTTCCAACTGTATTAGACATTCCATATCCATTTTACCTAAAACTATTGGAGACATTAGATCATCATTCAATTTTTTAGAGGCAAAATACCTCTTTCGGCATAAATCACGAGTGAAGTGATTCAACTCGACAAACAGGTCAAATAGGTTAGGGCCCTGTGTTGGAGCAAAATTAAGGCCCTTTTTTAGAAGAATAATTTGTTCATCTGATAGTTCTCTGTTTGTCAAGTTGAATATACCTTGTTTATCTCATATAATCTGGCTTTTCTTGTGTAACCTCCTTCCACCTCTTCTTCCTCTTGATCTCTTTGTCTTTTGGCGGTATCTCTGGTTAGAGGTGTGAACCTGTTGTGTGTTGTAAGCGGCCCTTGTCTTGGGTTTCCCCCTAAAAAATGATGTTCATTTGTGGGGTCCTGATAATCTGAACTATACCTGCGAGGTCTCCTTCCACTGTAAGACCTATTGAACACTGGAGTATCATTCCTAGGGGTATCCTTCGCCCTAGGATCTCCCCTATAGGCAGGTGACCTGTAATGTTGTCCTTTGAAATTATACTGCTTTCCATTTCTTTCAAATTCCGACTGAGGTCTATACTTCCCCTGTCGGTCTCTGAAGTTAGTGGAAGGTGGATGCTTTCTATAGGTACGAACTTTCCCATCTTTATAGTCATTGTCATCTCTCAGCAATTTTTTATTTTTTGTTTCCACTAATTCTTTTTCAAACTGTTCTACTCGTTTACTGACATGTCTACTGTAGAGATGAGCGGGTTTGGTTCGTCGGGATCCGAAACCCCCCCCCCCCCCCCCCTGGAACTTCACGTGGTTTACACGGGTCTGAATCAGCCTCGGTTCTTCCCGCCTTATACGCAAAACCCGAATGGGGGAAAACGTCATCATCCCGCTGTAGGATTCTCGCGAGATTCGGATTCCATTTAAAGAGCCTCGCGTCGCTGCCATTTTCACTCGTGCATTGTCGAGATAGAGAGAGGACGTGGCTACGTTCTCTGCCCGAATAGCCCAATATCAGCAAATCTCAGCTCAATATCTGTGCTCAGTATCAGTGCTGCATTGTGGAGACCAGTATATGGTAGTACAGTACAGTAGCCCAGTGCTGTTTTCGCTGCCCAGTGTCACTCAGTTCTATAATCCTGAACAGTGCACAGTGTATCTGTGCTCATTATTATTAGTGCTGCATTGTGGTGACCACTGACCAGTATATGGTGGTACAGTACAGTAGTCCAGTGCTGTTCTCACTGCCCAGTGACACTCAGTTCTATTATCCTGAACAGTGCACAGTGTATCTGTGCTCATTATTATCAGTGCTGCATTGTGGTGACCACTGACCAGTATATGGTCATACAGTACAGTAGTCCAGTGCTGTTCTCGCTGCCCAGTGTCACTCAGTTCTATTATCCTGAACAGTGCACAGTGTATCTGTGCTCATTATTATCAGTACTGCATTGTGGTGACCACTGACCAGTATATGGTAGTACAGTACAGTACAGTAGTCCAGTGCTGTTCTCGCTGCCCAGTGTCACTCAGTTCTATTATCTTGAACAGTGCACAGTGTATCTGTGCTCATTATTATCAGTGCTGCATTGTGGTGACTAAATGTTCAGTGTCTTGTGCTGCATCTTGCTGCTGTAGGGTGCTGTGGTAGTGTCCTGTCACTGTGCATAGGTCATCATCATTCCAGTCACAGTGGTATCTGGTATCTATCTAGTGGTATCTAATTCCAGACATTACTACCATCTAATTCCAGATATATTACTGGCATATAATTCCACACATAAAAAAATGGAGAACAAAAATGTGGAGGGTAAAATAGGATACGATCAAGATCCACTTCCACCTAGTGCTGAAGCTGCTGCCACTAGTCATGGCAGAGACGATGAAATGCCTTCAACGTCGTCTGCCAAGGCCGATGCCCAATGTCATAGTAGAGAGCATGTAAAATCCAAAAAACAAAAGTTCAGTAAAATGACCCAAAAATCTAAATTAAAAGCGTCTGAGGAGAAGTGTAAACTTGCCAATATGTAATTTACGACACGGAGTGGCAAGGAACGGCTAAGGCCCTCTCCTATGTTTCTCATGACTAGTGGGTCAGCTTCACATGAGGATGGAAGCACTCATCCTCCCACTAGAAAAATGAAAAGAGTTAAGCTGGCAAAAGCACAGCAAAGAACTGTGTGTTCTTCTAAATAACAAATCCCCAAGGAGAGTCCAATTGTGTCGGTTGCGATGCCTGAACTTCCCAACACTGGACGGGAAGAGGTGGCTCCTTCCACCATTTGCACACCCCCTGCAATTGCTGCAAGGAGCACCCACAGTCCTGATATTCAAATTGAAGATGTCACTGTTGAAGTACACCAGGATGAGGATATGGGTGTTGCTGGCGCTGAGGAGGAAATTGACAAGGAGGAATCTGATAGAGAGGTGGTTTGTTTAAGTCAGGCACCCGGGGAGACACCTGTTGTCCGTGGGATGAATAAGGCCATTGACATGCCTGGTCAAAATACCAAAAACATCACCTCTTCGGTGTGGAATTATTTCAACCAAAATGCGGACAACTGGTGTCAAGCCGTGTGGTGCCTTTGTCAAGCTGTAATAAGTAGGGGTAAGGACGTTAACCACCTAGGAACATCCTCCCTTATACGTCACCTGGAGCGCATTCATCAGAAGTCATTGACAAGTTCAAAAAGTTTGGGTGACAGCGGAAGCAGTCCACTGACAACTAAATCCCTTCTTCCTCTTGTACCCAAGCTCCTGCAAACCACACCACCAACTCCCTCAGTGTCAATTTCCTCCTTAGACAGGAAAGCCAATAGTCCTGCAGGCCATGTCACTGGCAAGTCTGACGAGTCCTCTCCTGACCGGGATTCCTCCGATGGATCCTTGAGTGTAATGCCTACTGCTCCTGGCTTTGCTGTTGTTGCTGCTGGGAGTCGATCATCATCCCAGAGGGGAAGTCGGAAGATCACTTGTACTACTTCCAGTAAGCAATTGACTGTCCAACAGTCCTTTGCGAGGAAGATGAAAGATCACAGCAGTCATCCTGTTGCAAAGCGGATAAATCAGGCCTTGGCAGCTGTGTTGGTGTTAGACGTGCGTCCGGCATCCGCCGTTAATTCACAGGGACTTAGAGAATTTCTTGAGGTAGTGTGTCCCCGGTACCAAATGCCATCTAGGTTCCACTTCTCTAGGCAGGCGATACCGAGAATGTACACAGACGTCAGAAAAAGAGTCACCAGTGTCCTAAAAAATGCAGTTGTACCCAATGTCCACTTAACCACGGACATGTGGACAAGTGGAGCAGGGCAGACTAAGGACTATATGACTGTGACAGCCCACTGGGTAGATGTATTGCCTCCCGCAACAACAACAGCAGCGGCGGCACTAGTAGCAGCATTTCACAAACGTCAACTCGTTCCTAGGCAGGCTACGCTTTGTATCACCGCTTTCCAAAAGAGGCACACAGCTGACAACCTCTTACGGAAACTGAGGAACAATATCGCAGATTGGCTTACCCCAATTGGACTCTCCTGGGGATTTGTGACATCGGACAACGCCACCAATATTGTGCGTGCAAAACATGTGGGCAAATTACAGCACGTCCCATGTTTTGCACATACAATGAATTTGGTGGTGCAGAATTTTTTTAAAAACGACAGGGGCGTGCAAGAGATGCTGTCGGTGGCCCAAAGAATTGCGGGCCACTTTCGGCATTCAGCCACCGCGTGCCGAAGACTGAAGCACCAGCAAACACTCCTGAACTTGCCCCGCCATCAGCTGAAGCAAGAGGTGGTAACGAGGTGGAATTCAACCCTCTATATGCTTCAGAGGATGGAGGAGCAGCAAAAGGCCATTCAAGCCTATACATCTGCCTACGATATAGGCAAAGGAGGGGGAATGTACCTGACTCAAGCGCAGCGGAGAATGATTTTAATGTTGTGCAAGGTTCTGCAACCCTTTGAACTTGCCACACGTGAAGTCAGTTCAAACACTGCCAGCCTGAGTCAGGTCATTCCCCTCATCAGGCTTTTGCAGAAGCAGCTGGGGAGATTGAAGGAGGAGCTAAGACAGAGCGATTCCGCTAGGCATGTGGGACTTGTGGATGGAGCCCTTCATTCGCTTAACCAGGATTCACTGGTGGTCAATCTGTTGAAATCAGAGCACTACATTTTGGCCACCGTGCTCGATCCTAGGTTTAAAGCCTACGTTGTATCTCTCTTTCCGGCAGACACAAGTCTGCAGATGTTCAAAGACCTGCTGGTGAGACACTTGTCAAGTCAAGAGGAACGTGACCCGCCAACAGCTCCTCCTTCATTTTCTACCGCCACTGGAGCTGCCAGGAAAAGGATCAGATTTCCAAAACAACCCGCTGGCGGTGATGTAGGGCAGTCAGGAGCGAAAACTGACATCTGGTCCAGACTGAAGGACCTGCCAACGAATCCTGACATGTTGTCTACTGTCACTGCGTATGATTCTGTCACCATTGAAAGAATGGTGGAGGATTATATGAGTGACAGCATCCAAGTAGGCACGTCAGACAGTCCGTACGTATACTGGCAGGAAAAAGAGGCAATTTGGAGGCCCTTGCACAAACTGGCTTTATTTTACCTAAGTTGCCCCCCCTCCAGTGTGTTCTCCGAAAGAGTGTTTAGTGCAGCCGCTCACCTTGTCAGCGATTGGTGTACGAGGTTACTTCCACAAAATGTGGAGATGAAGATGTTCATCAAAATGAATTATAATCAATTCCTCCGTGGAGACATTTACCAGCAATTGCCTCCAGAAAGTACACAGGGACCTGTGATGGTGGATTCCAGTGGGGATGTACACCGTGAAAGGGGTGAGGAATCAGAGGATGATGATGAGGTCGACATCTTGCCTCTGTAGAGCCAGTTTGAGCAAGGAGAGATTGATTGCTTCTTTTTTTGGTGGGGGCAAAACCATCCAGTCATTTCAGCCACAGTCGTGTGGCAGACCCTGTTGCTGAAATTATGTGTTTGTTAAAGTGTACATGTCCTGTTTATACAACATAAGGGTGGGTGGGAGGGCACAAGGACAATTCCATCTTGCACCCCTTTTTTTTAATCTTTGCATCATGTGATGTTTGGGGCCAATTTTTTTAAGTGCCATCCTGTCTGACACTGCAGTGCCACTTCTAGATGGGCCAGGTGTTTGTGCCGCCCACTTGGGTCGCTTAGCTTAGTCATCCAGCGACCTTGGTGCAAATTTTAGGACTAAAAATAATATTGTGAGGTGTGAGGTGTTCAGAATAGACTGGAAATGAGTGGAAATTATGGTTATTGAGGTTAATAATACTATAGGATCAAAATTACCCCCAAATTCTATTATTTAAGCTGTTGTTGAGGGGGTTTTTGAAAAAAAAAAACACCCGAATCCGACAAAAAAATTTAAGGGAGGTTTTGCCAAAACGCGTCCGAATCCAAAACACGGCCGCGGAACCGAATCCAAAACCAAAACACAAAACCCGAAAAATTTCCGGTGCACATCTCTAGTCTGCATACATCTCTAAAATTAATGAGGTATCTGAATTGTTAGCAAATATTTATTTTGTTGGTCTGTAGTTTAGTAACATAATAGTAAAAATAATACACTAGTTAAATTTGAGTCTATTGATTCATACAGCATAGTGATTTGAAAAACCCCCCATAGTTTTAAGTAACCAGCTATTTTGTTCAAGTGTCATTGTCTGTGAGAAATTTGTGTTTTACTTGTATAAGTCAAGTCCACAAATCCTGATCCTGGTTAACCCTCTATGCCACCTGTCCCACCTTAGCATTTTTGGTGGAGACCTTAGAAATAATGCTCATTTTGGCAAAAATCCTGGTTTGATAACTATGTGTGTCTGGAAGCAACAAAAGACTGCTGAAGAGAAGAAATGGGTCAAGTCACTTCTTCCTAATGCGCCATAAGAAATAGTATCAGGGCTTTGATAAACTTTTTTTTACACAACATCATACACAAATATATTTATCCTATGTACCACATTTATACAACTATATTAAGATCACAGTCACTTTTAAAGAGATTGGTAGAAAAGACAGCACTGAAATATCACCCTTAACACAATCATTAGTAGCTGCTGGTACTAGGAATTTATAATGTTTTTTCAGTTTTTTGTGTTTGTATAATCTACTGTAGCTACATTATTGACATCCAGGCTAAGAATGCCCTGCACATTAACCAGTACTTTATTCCAAGTAGAGATGAGCGGGTTCGGTTCCCTGAGAACCGAACCCTACCGGACTGCACTACCCGAGCAGGCGACCCCGGATCCGAGCGGGTTTTCCCGCCTGACTCGGAAACCAGAACGAAGCAAAACGCCATCATCCTGCTGTCGGACTCTCGCAGGGTTTGGATTCCACTCTGACATTGGAAAGTGTAGCGAGAGGACGTGTCTCCATCCTCAGTGTCTGTGGAGGGAAAGTGGGGTGGTGATTCCAGTGCTGTCTTGTGCAAATGAATGCAATATACATATATATATATATACTAGGTGATTCATCGCGCCCTATGGGCGCTATTCACACCGTTGTTTGGGGCTACGCCCCGTTAACCCCTGCACACCTTTGGACATACGCAGGCCGGTAGATAACAGAATCAGAAACACAGGGCAGTATAGAGGGCATACAGAAATGGTGTCTGGTTGAGAAAAGATAGAGAGGCGTAGGGGGGGGGGGAGAAAGGGAATGTACAGAAATGCGGTGCGATCGGTAAAGGATAGGAAGAGTCAGGGTGGTAGGGAGAGGATAAAGAGAGGGAAGGTGTTAGATAGAAAATACCGTTGCAAGAGGCTACGACCCGTTAACCCCTGCACGGGCTTCAGCTGTGCTATAATTGTTATTATATGGAGTTTTACCTGCAAAAAAGTTTATGCTATTGGGTAAATATTGCAAGGGGGAAGGGCGTGTGATTGTCAAGGGGGCGTAGCCCTTTGTGAGGGCGTAAAGAGTGGCCGCAGGGCACAATGAATAACATAGTGTAGTATATACTGCTAGTGTATGCAGCGCAGCTTATACACACAGTGGCCACAGGTATCAGAGCCGCGTATACACACAATGGACACAGGTAGCTGAGCCGCTTATACACACAATGGCCACAGGTAACGGAGCCACGTATCCACACAGTGGCCAGAGGTAGCAGGGCAGCTTATACACACAATACCCACAGGTAGCAGAGCCGCTTATACACACAGTGCCCACAGGTAGCAGAGCTGCTTATACACACAGTGCCCACAGGTAGCAGCGCAGCTTATACACACAGTGGACACAGGTATCAGAGCCTCGTATCCACACAGTGGCCAAAGGTAGCAGGGCAGCTTATACACACAATAGCCACAGATAGCAGATCCGCTTATACACACAGTGCCCACAGGTAGCAGAGCCGCTTATACACACAGTGCCCACAGGTAGCAGAGCCGTTGATACACACAGTGCCCACAGGTAGCAGAGACGTTGATACACAACATGCCCACAGGTAGCAAAGCAGTTTATACACACAATGACCACAGGTAGCAGTGTTGCTTATACACACAATGAATCCCGGTAGCAGTGCCACTTCTACACACAATTCCCATAGGTAACAGAGGCTCTTATACACACAGTGGCCACAGGTAGCTGAGCCGCTTATACACACAATGGCCACAGGTAGCAGCACCACTTATACACACAATGGCCACTTTTAGCAGCACCGCTTATACACACAATGGCCACTGGTAGCAGTGTCACTTATACACACAATGGCCACAGGTAGCAGCACCACCACACAATGGCCACAGGTAGCAGTGGCGCTTATACACACAATGGCCACAGGTAGAAGTGTCACTTATACACACACAATGGCCACTGGTACCAGAGCCGCGTATACACACAGTGGCCACAGGGAGCTGTGCCACTTATACACAATGGCCACAGGTAGCAGTGTCGCTTAGACACATAATGGCCACAGTATTACTTTTTTTGTATTAATCCAATGTCCATTGGTAGCAACTATACTCACAGAAGTTCAGTGTGTGTGTGGGGGGTTTGGAAAGAGGGTGGGTTCAGTGAGGTGGAGGTGCCTATCCATGCCGCTGATCACCCCGATTCAGGGAATCACTTGTAGCGGCTGCGGATGGTGTCCGAGGTGCTATGTGTGGTGGAGGGGTGGGTGCGGGAGGGGGTCCAGAGGTGTTGCGGGTGGTGGAGGGGTGGGTGCAGTGACACGGATGGCGGAAAGGGTGCAGAGGTGCTGTGGGTGGGGGAGGCGTAGGTGTGGAGGGGGCGCGGATGGGGGAGGGGGTCTAGAGGTGCTGCGGGTGGGGGAGGTGCAAGTGCGGAAGGGGAGTGTAGATGCTGTTGGTGGGGGAGGGGTGGGTGCGGGGGGCTGTGGATGAAGGAGGGGGTCTGGAGGTGGTGTGCATGGGGGAGGGGCGATGTAGTGGCGGGGTGTTTAGGGAGGTCGGGTTGCAGGGGGGGTGAGGTTGGGTGATAGGTTCTAGAAGTGCTGCGGGTGGAGGAGTGGCTGCAGGGGAGCCGTGGATGGGGTCTGGAGGTGCTGCGGGTTGGGAAAGTGTGGTAGGTCTACGAATGGGGAAAGGTGTCTATAGATGATGTGGGAGGGGGAGGGGGCCAGAGGTGCTGTGGTTGTGGGAGTGGCGGCTGCGGGGGTGTGGTGGGGGTCCAGATGCGCTGTGGGCAGGGGAGGGGGCGGGGGGTACTGCGGGTGTGGGTGCTACGGGTGGGGGAGGAAGCGGGAGTGCCGCGGGTGGGAGGGGGATGTAGTGGATGCTGTGGGTGGTAGGGGGGCATGTGCAGCGGTTGGGGGGCAGATGTGGTTGATGCTGTTGGTGCGGCGGGTGAAGTGGAGGATGCGGGGGTGTAGTGGGGGGGAGAGGTGGGTATAGGGGTGCGGGGGTGCCGCGGGTGGGGGAGGGGTGGTGGGTGCTGCGGGTGTGGGTGCTACGGGTGGGGGAGGTGCGTGTGCCGCGGGTGGGGGTGGATGTGGTGGATGCTGTGTGTGCCGCGGGGGGGGGAGAGGTGGGTATGGGGGTGGGTTGGGGGAGGGGCTTGTACTGTGGGTGCGGGACAGATGTGGTGGGTGCTGTGTGTGCCGCGGGTGGGGGAGGGGCGGGGGGTGCTGCGGATGGGGGAGGGTGCGGGAGTGCGGCGGGTGGTGCTGCAGGTGTGGGTGCTATGGGTGGGGGAGGGGGTGGGAGTGCCGTGGGTGGGGGAGGGGCGTGTGCTGCGGGTGGGGGAGGGGTGGGAATGCCGTGGGTGGGAGAGGGGCATCTGCTGCTGGTGGGGGAGGGGCGGGAGTGCCTCGGGTGGGGGAGGGGTGGGGGGTGCTGCAGATGTGACTGCTATGGGTGGGGGAGGGGGTGGGAGTGTTGCGGGTGGGGGAGGGGCGGTAGTACCGCGGGGGGGTGCTGCAGATGTGGCTGCTATGGGTGGGTGAGGGGGTGGGAGTGCCGCGGTTGGGGGAGGGGCAGGAGTGCCGTGGGTGGGGGAGGGGCGGGGGGTGCTGCAGATGTGGGTGCTATGGGTGTGGGAGGGCCACGGGTGGGGGAGGGGCGAGAGTGCCGCGGGTGGGTGAGGAATGGGGGGTGCAGCAGATGTGGCTGCTGTGGGTGGGGGAGGGGGCGGTAGTGCCGCGGGTGGGGGAGGGGCGGGGGGGTGCTGCAGATGTGGCTGCCATGGGTGGGGGAGGGTCGGGAGTGCCGCGGGACGTGGAGGGGTGGGTGGTGCTGCAGATGTGTGTGCCATGGTGGGGGAGTGAGTGCCGCGGATGGGGGGTGCTGCAGGTGTGGGTGCTGCGGGTGGGATGGTGCGGGGCGTGTGCCGCGGGTGGGTGGCGGATGTTGTGAAGGCTGTGGGTGCCGCGGGTGGGAGGGGGGCCGCAGTCAGTGGTTGTCCACGGCATTCTCCTCCGGACTGTGCGGCAGCTGAGCAGTCACCGGCTGCAGTATCACCAGGGTGCAGGGAGTGTACGGGAAGCGGGGAGAGAGGGGGAGTTGGCGGAGATTGGGAGGGGACTGGGCAGGGATGGGCGGACCGAGGGAGTGGACTTTTCCTGGCCTGCATCCAGCCACCCAGATCCCAGATCTGTGACTGTGACTCCGCCCAGCGTTAGCAAATGAATCACAAAGTCACAGATCTGGGCTATTATATAGGAGATATTGTAACAAGCTAACTTCCACCAGACAAGACGCTGACACAGTTGTATGAAAGAAATGCAGACCACAGCATAGTAAACAGAGTTTTAACAGCAAGTTTCAATGGGTACCTTAATTAGGCACCAGTTCACAAACAGCATGTACACAATCTCAGACTCCCTGTCTCTAACCCACTGGCCCGCCCTCTATCGCCTGGCCACTTGTTGACATCAGGAGCCCTTGCCCTAACGAGCTTTATAAAAGTGTGGCACAGGTGTGCCTGATTGCTGGGAGCAAAGCTCCAATACATGAACCGGACCTACATGGATGGGATCTCATGTATGAAATTGCAGGGTATTTCTGTGTATCAACACCAATACAATACTATAATTTCCATCTGCCAGATAATCTTTGACACAAAATTAAAGAGGCAACCTGCTGCGTCCCAACACCTCCCTGGACTTCCTCTTGGTTCAGCCCTAAACCCAGGTCACCTTAGCTCAGGGCACCCAAATTGTTGTGCCCTGTCCTGAAAACACCCGGGGTGGCATCCGGACTGGACTGCTACATATCCTCCTCCTAAGCTTCGAGCCTACGGGTGAAGCTGAGTCCTTCTTTGGCGCACATACCTGCTCGCCAATCTTAGCAGGCGTACCCCTTTTGAGGTTGGTCTCTCTCAGAGTCCTCCTCCCCCCCTCTAGCTTCACCCCACAGAGCTCTGCACCTTTTGAGGAGAGGAACTTCCTTGAAAGGGCATCAGCGTTGTCCTGTGATCCTCCTGCTCTGTGCTGGACCTTGAAGCGGTATGGCTGGATGGCAAGGAACTACCATGTTACCCGGGCATTGGTCTCCTTATTTAGGCACATCCATTGGAGCGGAGCGTGATCAGTGATTAAGGTGAACTCCCGTCCCAGGTGATAGTACCTCAGAGTCTCCACTGCCCACTTGATAGCTAGGCATTCCTGATGTACCATGGCATATTGCTGTTCCCTAGGCAGTTGTTTCTTGCTGAGGCAGAGGACTGGTTTCTCTTCCCCACCTACCTCCTGAGACAACACTGCACCGAGGCCTGATCCTGAAGCATCCGTCTGCAGGATGAACCTTCTACCGAAGTCTGGGGCTATCAACACAGGGCACTTTTTAAGTATTTCCAGGTCTCATGTACCTGGAACGTCCACACAAGCTTGTCCGGACCTTGCTTTTTCAAACAATCAGTGAGCGGGGCTGCTCTTGTGGCAAAGTTTGGGATAAACTTGCGGTAATATCCCACCAGGCCTAAAAAGGCCCTGAGTTGGGTTTTCCTCTCAGGCTTTGACCAGGCAGCAACCGCCTCCACCTTATTGACCTGAGGTTTGATTTGTCCCCGGCCCACCACGTACCCCAAGTACTTGGCCTCGACATACCTATCACACATTTCTCTGGGTTGCCCGTGAAGCAGTGGAAGCGCAGAGTCTTTAATACGGCTTCCATTTTGTCTTGATGAGACTCCCAGTCGTCGCTGAAGATAACAATGTCATCTAGGTACGCGGCTGCGTACTTTCGGTGGGGTTGGAGGAGCTTATTCATAGCCCATTGGAATGTGGCCGGGGCCCCGTGAAGACCACATGGCAAGACTCGATACTGAAACAGGCCATCTGGGGTGGAAAAAGCCGTTTTCGCCTTTGGCAGCCTCGGTGAGGGGAATCTGCCAATAGCCTTTAGTAAGGTCAGGAGTGGTCAAGTATTTGCTTTGGGCCAGTTGCTTGATCATCCCATCAACATGTGGCATGGGGTAGGCATAAAATTTAGATACTTGGTTCAACCTGCGGAAGTCATTGCAGAACCGCAGTGCTCCGGACGGCTTGGGAACCAGCACTGTGGGGTTATTACACCCACTGGTGGACTCTTCAATAACCCACAGGCATAATATTTCCTCCACTTCCTTGTGTACTGCGTCCCTCTTTGCCTCGGGTATCCGGTACGTCCGCAGATTGACCACTACCCCCGGAGGAGTAATGATATCAATCTCGATGATCTTAGTCCTCCCTGGAATTGCAGAAAAGACATCTACATTTCTCTTGACCATACCTTGAGCTTGATGCATCTTGACCTCGTCGAGAAATCTGTAAATCGGGACCGCGCATGCTGAGATCTTGGCCACTCTTGCAGTTGCTGTCTCTGAGCTTTCCTTCCAAGGCTTCAGCAGATTTATAAGATAGATCTGTGTAAGCTTTCGCTTTCCTGGTTGGCTCACATGATAAGTCACAGGTCCCACAGCCTTGAGCACTGTATATGGCCCTTGCCAAAGGGCATAAAGCTTGCCCTCCACTGTGGGTACCAGGACCAAGACCTTGTCTCCAGGGTTAAAACTCTGTTTCTCAGCAGGGACATCATAATGACATTTATGTCTAGACTGGGCCTGGGTCATATGGTCCCTGACCAATTGAGCTATCTGCTGGAACCACCTGTAGAGCTGGTGAACGAACTGAACTACATTTGGTTCTGGGGACATCTGTTGTTCCCATCTCTCCTTTGGGAGGTCCAGGATTCCCCGGGGCTGTCTGCCATACAGCAGCTCAAAGGTACTGAAGCCCATAGAGGACTGGGGAACCTCTCGGATGGTAAACATCAGAAAAGGTAGGAGCTGGTCCCAATCCCTTTTGTCCTGGGCAACTGCCCTCCTGAGCATCTGCTTAAGTGTGCGGTTAAAACGCTCCACCAAGCCATCAGTCTGGGGATGATACAATGAGGTGCGAATCTTCTTAACCCCCAGCAGCCGATATAAGTCACTCATCAGCCGGGACATGAGGGGGGTCTCGTGGTCAGTGAGGACCTCCTTGGGAATGCACAGGCGGGAGAAGATCAGCAATAGTTCTTTGGCAATGGTTGCTGTCTTCATATTTCTTAGAGGGATGGCTTCAGGTTATCGTGTGGCATAATCAAGGAGGACTAAGATATACTGATGTCCCCTTGCTGAGTTTTCTACTGGCCCCACAATATCCATCCCAATCCTTTCAAAGGGAACGTAAATTACCGGAAGAGGGATTAGGGGAGCTCTGTATTGGGGCTTTGGTGTGGTACGCTGGCAGATGGGACACCCCTGACAGTACTTTGCTACTGACGCTCGGATTTCTGGCCAGAAAAAACACTGCTGTATCCTCTGCAGAGTTTTCTCCTACCCCAAATGTCCTCCCCACAACTGTGAATGGGCAGCTTCCAGTACCAGAGGCTGATGGACCTGTGGTACTATAAGCTGCTCAACTTCCTTGCCCCATTCCTCGACAACCCAATTTAGTAAATCCTTCTCTACTATGAAATAAGGGCTGCCCCCTTGGTAAGGGTGAACACATTTTCCCATTATAAGTACAAATCTTCTGGAAAGCATTCGCGAGGTTTGGGTCATCCTGCTGGTCTCGTCCGAAATCCTTAAGCGACATGACAGTTCTTAATGTCCTTTTGTCACTCGCCTCCTCTGGATCGGTTGGCTCTTCTGGCATAGACGTACCGACTCCACACACACACACGGTTACCAAAAACTTACTTGACCTTCGAGCCACGAAGCTGGGAGAGGAAGGCAGCTCCTTGAGTCGAAGCGCCAACAGTTCCGATAGGCGCAGGGAAATCTTGCCCCAGGATCAAAGGATAGGGCAAGCACAGGGCGACGGCTGCCACCAGCTGGATTGTCCACCCCCGATGTTGTACTGGAAACCGCACTCTGGGGTACTTGCGAGTGGCACCATGGACGCAGAGCACCTCAACCGCAGGTAAGACCTGGTCAGCGCCTTCAGGGACCGGCCCCGTAGAGATAATTGACAATTCACTCCCGGTATCAACTAGCGCCTGGATTGGCCGTGCTGCGATCTGGAAGGTCACCTGGAATCGGGAGGGCACAAATGAACCCTTGCTTTCAACACAGCTGTAGGCTGGTTGCCCTGATTTCCCTGCTCCGCACTCCATAGGCTCAGGTTGTTTGGTACAGTCCTTTTGGATGTGGCCCTGTTCCCCACACTCATAGCAGATGACCGGATTGGTTCGGGCCCCCGTTTCCGGAGGTTGACGGGTCCAGGGTCTTGGGACTGGTCGAGTCTCTCAGTCTGAGGGCTTAGCCATTTTCCCCAGCACAGTGTATCTCTCCATTGAGGCGGCTAGGTCCTCCATATTTTGAGGGTCAGCCTGGAGAATCCACCTCTGCATGCCTCTGTCTAAGACCCGCACACAGTGGTCTATGGCTATGGTCTCCACCACTTGGGCAGCCGTATTCTTTTCCAGCCAGCTGGATTCGAGAATTCTCTGTCGAGGTCCAACGTCAGTCCTGGAACCGCTGAGCTTTGCAGGCCTTGGTTACGCCGATGCGACCCAGTATGAAAGCTTTAAGCTGCGAATAGGTAGATGCCTGATCATGGTACTTTTCTGGGGATCCCCCATCAAATATGGGACTAGCTTATTCGCCCAACTATACTCTGGCCATCTCAGGCATGCGGCTGCGCACTCAAAGCTCAACAGATAGGCTTCTACATAATCTGAGGGACACATCTTTTGCAACGACCTAGGCTCCTGTTGATGCTGTCGCAAGAGACCCACTTCATCATGAATCAGGAACAGGATTTCCTGCTGAGCTTGTACTTGTGTTTGGAGAAGCTGCATCTGGGATTGTTGCCCCGCAGCCACATTAGTTAGGGTCCTTAACAACTCCTCCATGGTGGACGGAACGGATGCACGATATATGAATCTTGCATCCCTTAACATACACCACCAAACCACAGTTCAACTAATTGACACACACACTCTGGCTGGTTACTAACCTGAGCAGAGGAAGTTTGCAGAGTATGTGGAGACTGTCACGGCCCCCTGGCATACTTGCCTACCTGACCCTCTCCATGAGGGAGAAAATGCTCTGTTCCTGGACTTTCCTGGTAATGTATGATTGACATCACCTGTGGAGAGCTAGTTAATTGATAAGAAAGGTGTTTCACCACAGGTGATTGAAATCATACATTACCAGGAAAGTCCAGGAACAGAGCATTTTCTCCCTCATGGAGAGGGTCAGGTAGGCAAGTATGCCCCCTGGGTTCCCACTGTGCTTGGTGCATCCAGCAGAGGTTCCCTGTTCAGCGCCAATTTGTAACAAGCGACCTTCCACCAGACAAGACACTGACACAGTCGTATGAAAGAAATGCAGACCGTTTACTTCCACTGCAACGTAAACAGAATTTTCACAACAAGTTTCAATGGGTACCTTAATTAGACACCAGTTCATAAACAGCATGTACACAATCTCAGGCTCCCTGTCTCTAACCCACTGGCCCGCCCTCCATCACCTGGCCACTTGTTGGCATCAGGGGCCCTGAGCCCTTGCCCTAACGAGCTTTATAAAAGTGTGGCACAGGTATGGCTGATTGCTGGGAGCACTTGCTCCAATACCTGAACCGGACCTACATGGATGGGATCTCATGTATGAAATTGCAGGATATTTCTGTGTATCAACACCAATACAATACTATAATTTCCATCTGCCAGATAATCTTTGACACAACATTAAAGAGACAACCTGCTGTGTCCCAACACCTCTCTGGGCTTCCTCTTGGTCCAGCCCTAAACCCAGGTCACCTTAGCTCGGGGCACCCGAACTGTTGTGCCCTGTCCTGCAAACACCCGGGGTGGTATCCGGACTGGACTGCCACTATATATATATATATATATATATATATATATATATACAGGTTGAGTATCCCTTATCCAAAATGCTTGGGACTAGAGGAATTTTGGATATGGGATTTTTCCGTATTTTGGAATAATTGCATAACATAATGAGATATCATGGTGATGGGACCTAAGTCTAAGCACAGAATGCATTTATGTTTCATATACACCTTATACACACAGCCTGAAGGTCATTTTATCCAATATTTTTTATAACTTTGTGCATTAAACAAAGTGTGTGTACATTCACACAATTAAATTATGTTTCATATACACCTTATATACACAGCCTGAAGGTCATTTAATACAATATTTTTAATAACTTTGAGTATTAAATAAAGTTTGTGTACATTGAGCCTTTAGAAAACAAAGGTTTCACTATCTCAGTCTCACTCAAAAAAGTCCGTATTTCAAATGGGATACTCAACCTGTATATATATATATATATATATATATATATATATAGTGTCTATATAGTCCACACACGCGTGATGTATGCACTCACCAGTGCTCATATCATAACACACAGTTTGCAAAGTGAATGAACAGAACAGAGATATAAATCAGATCAATATTTAGGGTGTCCATCCTTTGCCTTCAAAACAGCATCACTTCTTCTAGGTACACTTGCACACAGTTTTTGAAGGAACTCGGCAGGGAGGTTCTTCCAAATATCTTTGAGAACTGTATATACACTGTAGTTCCTTTGCTCTTTAACCAAGGTTTAGTGGGAAAAACAGTCATGAAAACCAATGTATAATGAATCAATGTCAATACTTCAGCATTTTAGATTTCTTTGTATCTGAAAATAATAATGATGAAGCAAAGTTCATTTAAAACTTTATATAGACCATTTAAAATATAAATTACATGAGATACAGTATGTATAGTCACTTTTTCTCGGTGGTGTGCAATACTTCCAAAACACACACATCCATCAAAATCTTCACGGGAACAATTTTTCACACAGCTTAAAAAATAGTCCTGGTTCTTCCAATTTAGTACGTCTTCAACACAAAACAGATGCCCAAAGGTGTCCACTGCACCTCAGATTATATACATAAAAGACAGAGCCGTGTGTGTGTGGTGGGGGGGTTGTCAAAGTGTAAACTACTGTAGTACAAATTCATCAACATAAAAGCACAGGTGATACAAATAGCTGTGTACCATAGATGACCTTTTAGAAAAAAGCACAAAACAGAGCATATAGGGGAATTATAGCTTCCCCTATTAAGCTGTTCCTTCCTCCCTCAGGTTCCAAGTGGCAGCATTTCCAGAAGATACACGACACATTACACCACACATTTCAACCTATAAAAGGTTTTTATTAAGGTGTACCTGTTTGTTGGGGAAACATATTTATAGTTAAATGTGTTTGATTGCCGCCTACTTCCTATTTTACTGGGCAGGGCTAAGTAATTATACATGAAACTCCCTCTTTGGGAGCTCTATAGAGATCCAGTGGGGAGGCCTTCAATTTACCGGTTGTCAGGATCCCAGCTGTCAGGAGACCAACGCCAAAATCCCCACTTGGGTGGTAGTCCATAACACCACCCTAGGGGGAATATAACCTTGTGGCAACCGAAGTCACCACTGGGCCCGAAGCGCGGTGAGTGCAACAAGCCTGCAAGGGGACACTCTGCGCTCGCCGATGGTATTCTGGTTCTCGGGATTCCGGCATCGGTCTTCTGACCACCGGGATCCCAACAGCCGGGATATCATACTGATCCTGATCCAGTGAGCTATATTTATATATTATACGTAGAAAGGCACTTTAGCAATCTATGCCTTCATTATTTGAGTGCTCATCTCATATCTAAATTGGGGACCACGTTTGCCATGCATTCTACCAGCTATATCTCATTTAATTAATATTTTATACTAGGTGATTCATCGCGCCCTACGGGCGCTCTTCACACCATCGTAAGGGGCTACGCCCCCTTAACCCTTGCACACTCTTGCGGCATGCAATATTTTTATTATATTAAGTATTGCTTCCAAACATAAACGTGTGAGTGGTTAAATATTGCACGGACAAAGGGCGTGCGATGGTTAAGGGGTCGAAGCCCCTTGCAACGGCGTGAACAGCGCACGCAGATCCTGATAAATCACCTAGTAGGTGCTGTGGTTGGGGGAGTGGCAGGTGCGGGGGAGATGTGTATGGGGTTTGGGGGTGCCACGGGTGGGGGAAGGGCTGGTGCAGTGGTGCCGTGTATGGGGGAGGGGGCATGGGTGCCACGGGTGGGGGTCCAGAGCCACCGCAGGTGGGGGAGGAGTGGTTGCGGGGTTGCGGCGGTTGGTAAAGGGGCGGGTGTGGTGGGTGGGGGAGGGGTGGGTAATGCTTTTCCTGCTTCTCCTCCTGGAAGCAGCTAAGCATATGTCCTCCCTTTGGTAATGGCTCTCCCAGAGACTCGCACAGCAGCCAAGCAGCCAGTCACTATTGTTAGCATCGGTGTCCCAACGTGCCGCATTACAGGGAAGAAGATGCACTCAATAAACTACAGCTCCCAGCAGCCCTAAATGCCGGAATGCTTCGGCGCGAAGGCCTGTTGGGAGTAGTGATGAGCGAGGTTCGGTTTTACTCGGTTTTACTCGGTTTTACTCGGTTCTCAAAACGGCATCTTATTGGCTATCCAAAACACGTGACATCCGTGAGCCAATAAGATGCCGTTTTGAGAACCGAGTAAAACCGAGTAAAACCGAGTAAAACCGAATCCGCTCATCACTAGTTGGGAGCTGTAGTTTATTTAGTGCATCTACTTTCCTGTAATGCACCGTTGCTAACAATAGTGACTGGCTGGCAGAACTGACTGACTCGCTGAATCAATGTAAAAGGTGAGAGTGCTGTGCAGTGTCAGTGACACTGCACACCCACTGCACTGCACAGCACAGTCACTTTTACATTGATTCAGCATCCAGACATTACCTTCCACGATATCACCCACTCTATCTGGTACATTAGCCATCTTGGGGCTTCCAGGCTGGCAGGCCAGGTGCTGTGTTGTAGAGTCAGGGCCTCTGGGGATCTGGGCGTGGCTGTGGCGGGGAGGCACTACTGTAACATCACGTGCAGAGGAGGCTCCGGGACTCATAGAGTATGCGGCACAGGGAGGGCTATGAAAGCCTTCTGCTGTGCCGCTTTCATACACATCTATGCCAGTGGCTGCAGAAGCTTTTGTTCCACCTGCGCCGTGGTTATGGAGTGGGGATTGTTGATGCTGGAGGGGGCAGGCGGCCTGGCAGCAGGACATAGGACGCTGCAGAAAAAGGATTTGATTTTTCCCCTATCTACAGCGCAGAGACTTGCTGCAGATTCAGGGGCATACCCTCCAGCTGTATCTTTTTGGCAGGTTTTGGAGTGTGGGCCTGGAGCTGCAGCTCCATCAGCCCATACTTGCATCAGCCCCATTGTTAATCCTGCTCTGGGAACACACAGCAGCCAAAGGGCAGAGCCTCCCATTGGATGCAACCTGTGTGGGAGGGCGTTTCTCGCCTAATCAGCTGTGGACTGGGTGTGATAGACCTGACACTAACCCAATGAGAGCTCCTAGACACGCCCAGCGTTAGTCACACAGGCACAGAGTCACAGATCTGGGCAATTATATAGGAGATGGAATATATATATTTTTAAGTGGACTTTGCTTCATAAATTTTATTTTCTGATCCAAAGAGATCTAACCAGCTGAAATATTGAAATTGATTTATTATACAGAAGGTTTTTATGACCCTTTTTACCTCCTATACCTTGGATAGAGAGCACAGGAACTACTGTGTATATATTGTCTGTGCAATTTGTGATTCAATAAAAATAATAAAAATAATAATAATAATAATAATAATAATAATAATAATTTTATTTATATAGCGCTCTTTCTCCAATAGGATTCAAGGCGCTTAACAGATACAAAGCATAATATAGTACAGAAAATAATGAAGTACATTTTCATAAAATACAGAAGCATGAAGATTCTAAAAGGGACACTATGGAAATGCTTGAGTAAACAGAAAAGTCTTGAGTCTACTTTTGAAGGATTCTATAGTTGGGGCCTCTCGCACTGTGCGGGGAAGTGAGTTCCATAGAGTCGGAGCCGCATAACTAAAAGCTCGACCCCCAGATGAATTACGGTAGATTCTAGGTACTGCTAAAAGTCCTTCATCTACAGATCGCAGTAATCGAGTGGGGCAGTATGGGGTCAGAAGCTGTTTCAGGTACCTTGGGCCTTGGTCATGTAATGCTTTGAAACTCAGTAAGCCAATCTTGAAGATGATTCGCCATCTTACAGGCAGCCAGTGAAGGGAGTAGAGGATGGGTGTTATGTGGCTAGAACTGGGCTGGTTGGTTAATAGCCTGGTAGCTGTGTTTTGCACCAGCTGTAAGCGTTGCAATTCTTTTGCTGGGAGACCAAGGTAGAGGGCATTACAGTAGTCTAATCGAGAAGATACAAATGCATGTATGACTTTTGGCGTATCATCTGAGGGAATTAAGTGCTTGATTCTGGCTATGTTCCTCAGGTGAAAGAATGAGGATTTGATTGTGGCTGATATCTGATGTTTAAGTGTCAAGCCACCATACAGGGCAACGCCAAGATTCCGCACACGATCACTGGTCTGTAATTCTGAATCCCCGAGGGTAAGTCCAGTTGGTTGGCTATGCTGCAGTCTTGTCGTTTGATGTTGCGGTCGTATCATAAGGACCTCTGTTTTATCTGGGTTCAGTCGCAGCCAACTGGTGCTCATCCACTCCTGTAGTTCAGCCAGACAGCCATTTAGGGTTGCTATTGGGTTATCAGTGCCCGGAGCAAAGGACAAGTACAGTTGTGTATCATCTGCATAGCAGTGGTAGACCAGGCCATGGCACCTGATTATTTCGCTCAATGGGAGCATGTATACTGCAAAAAGCATGGGGGATAGTATAGAACCTTGTGGGACACCACATGGCAATGGCACTGGTGGTGATGAGTATAATCCAGATGATACTCTCTGTGACCTGCCTGTGAGAAATGATTTGAACCAGCTTAGGACTGTGCCATCCAGACCACAGAAATGTATCAGTCGCTCAATCAGAAGCCCATGGTCCACGGTATCAAATGCTGCCAAGAGATCCAGAAGGATTAATATTGAACAGTCACCTCTGTCTTTTGCCATCAGAAGATCATTTAACACACACACCAGGGCTGTTTCAGTGCTATGTCTTCTCCTGAATCCTGATTGAAATGGATCATAAATATCATGGGTTGTCAGGCGGGTTTCCAGTTGATTTGCAACGACTTTCTCAATAACCTTTCCTAGGAAAGGAAGGTTTGATACCGGTCTGTAGTTGGTCATGCAGTCGGGATCTAAATTAGTTTTTTTAAGAAGCGGTCTAACAATTGCTTCCTTTAGGGGTCAAGGAAAAATGCCTGTCTGCAAAGAGCATTGAACAATTTTTGTAAAGACAGGACCAATTATATCCATACAACCTATTAGAAGCTTGGTTGAGGCTGGGTCCAGATCACAGGTGGTGGGACGCAAAATCCGAGCAATTTCAGCAGTGTCCTTTACATCCACTGGTTCAAAGCTGGTCCATGAAGGCAGGTAGCTTATACTGGCAGGCTTTGTAGTTTGGCACTCCTTTGATGGCACTGTGGAGATTCCAGCCCAGATGGTGGATATTTTATCTGCAAAGAAGTTGGCAAACTCGTTGCATCATGCCTGGGAGAGGGTCTCATCAGTCTGCAGGCATGCTGGCTTGCAAAGCATCTCCACTGTGCGGAAAAGTTGAGCTGGCCTATTGTTTGCTGCTGTGATCTCATTTGACATTAACTGTGATTTCTTACGAGTGATTGTCGATTGATATTCTTCGTTATGCTTTATTAGTTTTATTTTGTCATCCACTAGGTTAGTCTTCCTCCATCGTCTTTCCAGTCTACGCCCCCTTTTCTTGAGCTCACTAACACTGTTGTCGAACCATGGAGCTTGACGTTGTGGTTTACGAGGTCTTAAACGCACAGGGGCGATAATATCAATTGCAGACATAACATCCCTATTATAATAACGGACTACGGAACAGGGATCTTCACAGGCACCCAGTATAGCAGAGAGATCCAGATTTGCTGCAAGAGCCTGGGGAGTCATACCCCTCCTTGGACGATACCTGGTCAACTCCACGGGCAGAGATATTATTTGAGGGGTTGCAACTCAGAACCAGAGGGAGTAGTGGTCTGACCAGATGACTGGGTTTATTTTTAGGTCAGTGACTTCTAATCCAATCTGAAAGACAAGGTCGAGAGTGTGACCACTTTTATGTGTGGCGCACACATAAAAGTGTGTGCGCCACACATCACACTTAAATCACACTTAATTCCTGCAGCCTTTTATGTGTGGTGCACAGGAGTTCACTATTTACACTGTCTATCTTGGAGAACTAACCACAGATCTCTTGTGGATGTAGGCTTGCTCAAATCCTTCTGTCTATTCATGTAATCCCAGACAGGCTCGATGATGTTGAGATCAGTGCTCTGTGGAGCAATATCATCACTTCCTGGGCTCCTTGTTACGTTAAAGATAGTTCTTAATGACAAGGGGGGTAATTAAGACCCAATCGTAGCAGCAAATTTGTTAGCAGTTGGGCAAAACCATGGGGGTCATTCCGAGTTGATGGCTCACTAGCAACTTTTTGCAGCGCTGCGATCAGATAGTCGCCGCCTATGGGGGAGTGTATTTTAGCTTTACAAGTATGCGAACGCTTGTGGAGCCGATGGCACAAAAAAGTTTTTTGCAGTTTCTAAGTAGCTCTGGACTTACTCAGCTGCTGCGATCACTTCAGTCTTTTTGGTCCCGGAATTGACGTCAGACACCCGCCCTGCAAACGCTTGGACATGCCTGCGTTTTTCCAAACACTCCCAGAAAATGGTCAGTTGACACCCAGAAACACCCTCTTTCTGTCAACCACCTTGCGATCGGCTGTGCGAATGGATTTTTCGTTAAATCTATCGCCCAGCACCGATCCTCTTTGTATCCGTATGACACGCCTGCGCATTGCGGTGCATAAGCATGCGCAGTTTTGCAGAGATTTAACCTGATCGCAGAGCTGCAAAAAGTTGCTAGCGAGCGATCAACTCGGAATGACCCCCCCATGTGCACTGCAGGTGTGGCAGATATAACATGCACAGAGAGAGTTAGATTTGGGTGGGGTGTGTTCAAACTGAAATCCAAATTGCAGTGTAGAAATAAAGCAGCCAGTATTTACCCTGCACAGAAACAAAATAACCCACCCAAATCTAACTCTCTCTGCACATGTTATATCTGCTACACCTGCAGTGCACATGGGAGGTCATTCCGAGTTGTTCGCTCGTTGACGATTTTCGCTATATTGTGATTAGTCGCTTACTGCGCCTGCGCAAGGTTCGCAGAGCGCATGCGGTTAGTTATTTTACACAAAAGTTAGGTATTTTACTCACGGCATAACGAGGATTTTTCATCGTTCTGGTGATCGTAGTGTTATATACAGGAAGTGGGTGTGTCTGGGCGGAAACTGGCCGTTTTGTGGGCGTGTGCGAAAAACGCTGGCGTTTCTGGGAAAAATGCGGGAGTGTCTGACGAAACGGGGGAGTGTCTGGGCGAACGCTGGATGTGTTTGTGACGTCAAACCAGGAACGAAACTGACTGAACTGATCGCAATGGCTGAGTAAGTCTGGAGCTACTCAGAAACTGCTAAGAAATTTCTATTTGCAATTCTGCGAATCTTTCGTTCGCAATTCTGCTATGCTAAGATTCACTCCCAGAGGGCGGCGGCTTAGCGTGTGCAATGCTGTTAAAAGCAGCTAGCGAGCGAAACAACTCGGAATGAGGGCCATGGTTAACCCAACTGCTAACAAATTTGCTGCTACGATCAGGTCTGAATTACCCCCACTGGCTGCATGTTTGGGGTCGCTGTCCTGCTGCAGAATAAATTTGGAGCCAATCAGATGCATCCCTGATGGTTTTGCATGATAGATAAGTGCCTGCCTGTATTTCTCAGCGCATGGGACCCATGTCATCAGTGAATAGTGCTAATGTGATTAGGAGCGGAATGCATGACATCACTTTCAGTAATGCCTACTTCCGGTAAGTGGAGATCGGAGTATGGCACTAAGGGGTCTATTTACTAAGCCTTGGCTGGAGATAAAGTTGCTGGAGATAAAGTACCAGCCAACCAGCTCCTAACTGACATGACACAGGCTGTGTCTGAAAAATGACAGTTAGGAGCCGATTGGCTGGTACTTTATCTCCTAAGACTCCTGAATGTGTAACAGACATAGACATGCAGGGGAGTAAACCAATGGTGAATATCCTCACTTGGGCACAACCAAAATCAAATCAAACACAGGTTTACTGCATAGAAAAAGAGCAGGAACAAATGGTGAGTGACTGGGGAGCACTGCATGTATGAATGAAAAGCCCAAGAAATACATACTTACCAGTGAGACAATGAAGAAATGGATATTATTTCACCTAAGCTGCCTCCCTCCTAGTAAATATCCTTTCAACACACACTTCAGACAAATGCCAAACTACTCCATTATATATCAAATGTGTAACTGGACATTTGAATCTTATTGGCAGTGCCAATTAATTCTGATGCGTTTCCATAATTAGCATCTGATGTGTACGCATTGTGTAACGTTGCAAAGCACACGCAAATTGTGCCTAAGAGGAAGAAAAATCCCATTGCACAACGTTTGGCCAAGATAACAGCTAACTTGTGTGCTAGGTCTGAGAGAGGGAGGATAGCAGAGGCAGCAGCTGCTGCACAAGTGTCACAACAGCCATCTGCTGCACAAAAGCCTGAAGAACCATCTGGGCAACAAGTGAATGTACATAAATCAGGGCATGTTGAGGAGGAGGACGCTGGACCCTGTAATGCACAAGAGAACCAGCAGAGAGAGTTGTGATAAGAAGACGGCCCCACTTTGTGAGGAGGGAACTGGACATCCTAGTCCCCCAGGCATTGGAGCACTTTGTTCATGGGCCGAAGAATATGACTGCTACAGCTAAAGAGCGAATCTGGAGAGACATTACTGATGCTGCAAATGCAGAGGTGCCCATTGTCCGGGAGTGGACAGAAGTGAAAAGACAGTATGTGTATATATTATGGACACATGTTGGTTGTTGTGTTGTGAACTTAAATGTTTAAACTTATTTTTAATAGCAAAAATAGGAATTTAATACCTACCGGTAATTCCTTTTCTCGTAGTCTGTAGTGGATACTGGGGTTCTGTACTTTAGTACCATGGGGGTATAGATCGGGTCCACTGGAGCCTGGCACTTTAAAAACCTTTAGTGTGTATGTGTGTGCTGGCTCCTCCCCTCTATGCCCCTCCTACCAGACTCAGTCTAGGAAACTGTGCCCGAGGAGATGGACATACCACAAGAGAAGGAATAATACAACAGTGGTGATGCAACAAGCCAACACACAACCATAACCGAAAAGAGAGCGCTAACCAGAACTGAGGATAGCAACACCAACCGAACCAGGATAGCAAGGCTATCTCAACAACACTGGGACCGCAACGGCGGGCCAACCAAATACTTAGGTAAGCAGGAGTGAAGCAATGATGCGGGCGCCCAGTATCCACTACGGACTATGAGAAAAGGAATTACCGGTGGGTATTGCATTTTTATTTTCTCTAAAGTCCTAGTGGATACTGGGGTTCTGTACTTTAGTACCATGGGGAAGTCCCAAAGCTCCCAAACGAGTGGGAGAGTGCTGACTGAGACCCCTGTAAAACTGCCTGACAAAATTGAAGGTCATCCGTGGCCCAGGTGTTGAACCTATAAAATTTAACAAACGTGTTCGAAGCCGACCAAGTTGCGGCTTGGCACAATTGTAAGGCCGAGACACAACGGGCAGCTGACCAGGAAGAACCCATAGACCTCATCGAGTGGCCCTAAACAGACGGCGGCAAAGGCAGAGCCACCGAAGTATAGGCCTGTTGAATAGTCAACCGGAGCCAGAAAGCAATAATTTGCTTAGAAGCCGGCTGACCAATCTTAGAGGTGTCATAAAGGACAAACAGTGAGTCAGATTTCTGATGACGGGCTGTCCTTTTAACATAAATCTTGAGAGCACTGACCACATCCAAGGACTCAGGACCAACAGAAGCGTCAGACAACACTGGAACCGCAATAGGTTGATTCACATGAAACGCTGACACCACTTTAGGCAAAAATTGAGGATGGGTCCTAAGTTCTGCCCTGTCTTCATGAAAAATCAAATAAGGGCTCTTACAGGATAAGGCCCCTAATTCAGAGATACGTCTGGCAGACGCCAATGCCAATAACATCACCGTCTTCCAGGTGAGAAATTTTTACTAGACCCTATGTAAGGGTTCAAACTAGTGATGAGCGGGTTCGGTTTCTCGGAAACCGAACCCCCCCGAACTTCACCCTTTTTACACGGGTCCGAGCCATACTCGGATTCTCCCGTATGGCTCGGGTAACCCGAGCGCGCCCGAACGTCATCATCCCGCTGTCGGATTCTCGCGAGATTCGGATTCTATATAAGCAGCCGCGCATCGCCGCCATTTTCACTCGTGCATTGGAAATGTTAAGGAGAGGACGTGGCTGGCGTCCTCTCCGTTTATGTTGATGCATTGCAAATATTTTGTGCTTGCTTATTACTTAATTGTGGGGACTGGGGAGCAGCTGTATATAGGAGGAGTACAGTGCAGAGTTTTGCTGACAGTGACCACCAGTAATACGTTGTCTGCCTGAAAAACACTCCATATCTGTGCTCAGTGTGCTGCATATATCTGTGCTCACACTGCTTAATTGTGGGGACTGGGGAGCAGCTGTATTATATAGCAGGAGTACAGTGCAGAGTTTTGCTGACAGTGACCACCAGTATACGTTGTCTGCCTGAAAAACACTCCATATCTGTGCTCAGTGTGCTGCTTTATTGTGGGGACTGGGGACCTCCAGTATAATATTATATAGGAGGAGTACAGTGCAGAGTTTTGCTGACCAGTGACCACCAGTATATAATATATAGCATTACGGTACAGTAGGCCACTGCTGTACCTACCTCTGTGTCGTCATTAAGTATACTATCCATCTAGATTCTATACCTGTGGTGCATTTCAGTTGTGCAGTTTGCTGACACAGTGACCACTAGAGATGAGCGGGTTCGGTTTCTCTGAATCCGAACCCGCACGAACTTCATGTTTTTTTCACGGGTCCGAGCAGACTCGGATCCTCCCGCCTTGCTCGGTTAACCCGAGCGCGCCCGAACGTCATCATGACGCTGTCGGATTCTCGCGAGACTCGGATTCTATATAAGGAGCCGCGCGTCGCCGCCATTTTCACACGTGCATTGAGATTGATAGGGAGAGGACGTGGCTGGCGTCCTCTCCATTTAGATTAGGGTTGAGAGAGAGAGAGAGAGATTGACCTGAGGCTGTGATACTGTAGAAGAGAGTGCAGAGTTTAGTGACTGACGACCACAGTGACCACCAGACAGTGCAGTTGTTTGTTTTATTTAATATATCCGTTCTCTGCCTGAAAAAAACGATACACACAGTGACTCAGTCACATACCATATCTGTGTGCACTGCTCAGCCCAGTGTGCTGCATCAATGTATATATATATCTGACTGTGCTCAGCTCACACAGCTTATAATTGTGGGGGAGACTGGGGAGCACTGCAGTGCCAGTTATAGGTTATAGCAGGAGCCAGGAGTACATAATATTATATTAAAATTAAACAGTGCACACTTTTGCTGCAGGAGTGCCACTGCCAGTGTGACTAGTGACCAGTGACCTGACCACCAGTATATATAATATTAGTAGTATACTATCTCTTTATCAACCAGTCTATATTAGCAGCAGACACAGTACAGTGCGGTAGTTCACGGCTGTGGCTACCTCTGTGTCGGCACTCGGCAGCCCGTCCATAATTGTATATACCACCTAACCGTGGTTTTTTTTTTCTTTCTTTATAGTCATACTAGTTACGAGTATACTATCTCTTTATCAACCAGTCTATATTAGCAGCAGACACAGTACAGTGCGGTAGTTCACGGCTGTGGCTACCTCTGTGTCGGCACTCGGCAGCCCGTCCATAATTGTATATACCACCTAACCAAATAGGCAGAGTAGATACCAACCTATTGGCCCGCGCCTTTTAGGGACCCCGCGACAACAGATCAAAATAATACTGATTTGATCTTGAAAGAAAATTACTATCAAGCTTACTTAAATTGTTTCCAAAAGATAGAAAAAAAATAAACAACTCAAAGAAACAAAAATTTACATTAAAGTCTCTATAGAAAAATACTGTATTAATGTAATGTACCATTAACTTCCAATTACACAAACTATAGACATCAGATTCACATTACAGTTTCCAGATCATAAACTACTGGTTGGTAAAATTAAAAACATATGAGGAGATACTTTGCGAGGGGGTCCACAAAATTTCAACTGCCTCGGGGCCTCCACAGTTGCTTAATCCGGCACTGAAGCCCTGCTTGTAAGATTACAATCTATAGGGAAATAGGCATTGATACACAAGGGGGGTCATTCCGAGTTGTTCGCTCGTTGCCGATTTTCGCAACGGAGCGATTAAGGCAAAAATGCGCATGCGCATGGTACGCAGTGCGCACGCGCTAAGTATTTTAGCACAACACTTAGTAGATTTACTCACGTCCGAACAAAGAATTTTCATCGTTGAAGTGATCGGAGTGTGATTGACAGGAAGTGGGTGTTTCTGGACGGAAACTGACCGTTTTCAGGGAGTGTGCGGAAAAACGCAGGTGTGTCAGGAAAAAACGTGGCAGTGTCTGGAGAAACGGGGGAGTGGCTGGCCGAAAGCAGGGCGTGTGTGTGACGTCAAACCAGGAACGAAACGGGCTGAGCTGATCGCAGTGTAGGAGTAAGTCTCGAGCTACTCAAAAACTGCTAAGAATTTTCTATTCGCAATTCTGCTAATCTTTCGTTCGCTATTTTGCTAAGCGAAGATACACTCCTAGAGGACGGCGGCCTAGCGTGTGCAATGCTGCTAAAAGCAGCTAGCGAGCGAACAACTCGGAATGACCCCCAAGGATAGGTGCTACCTGTTGCATAATGGTCAACCAGATTGTAAAGGTAGTTAATGGCAGAGGCGTAACTGTGGGAGGCAGGTGTAGTATGAGTGGCCGGTGGCCGGGATCCTGACCGTTGGCATACCGACCGCTGTGCGAGCGCTAATGAGCCCCTTGCAGGCTCACTGCGGGCACGGTGGTGCGCTACTTGCGCCACGCTATTTATTCTCCCTACAGGGGGGTCATAGACCCACAAGAGGGAGAATATGTGTCGGCATGCCGGTGGTCGGGATCCCGGCGCCGGTATGCTGGTCGCCGGGATCCCTGCCGGCTGTATACTGAAAAACACCCGTGGGAGGCAACAGAGTAAGCTGCCGCCGGGCTCCTGCTCTGAAAGGTGGCACTTATCCTTCATTTTCTCCTGTTCCATGTGTATCCTTTTCTCTATTTAGGTATTTCCTGCTAAAGCAGCGACACCAATTAACTGTTTTAATCAGTTAATTGATAGCCACCGCTATCTTTGCCATAGCCAACTCCCCCACTAGTCCCTGCACCTTAGAAGTCACTCCCTCGTTATTATAGAAATACATTTTGCAAGTGTCATTCCCAGGATTAGTACCCACGACCTATTACAGTGCATCCGGAAAGTATTCACAGTGCTTCACTTTTTCAACATTTTGTTATGCTACAGCCTTATTCCAAACTGGAATAAATAATTTTTTTCCCTCATAATTCTGCACACAATACCCCATAATAACTA
Source organism: Pseudophryne corroboree (assembly GCF_028390025.1). NCBI lineage: Eukaryota > Metazoa > Chordata > Amphibia > Anura > Myobatrachidae > Pseudophryne > Pseudophryne corroboree. The sequence goes on along the minus strand of NC_086453.1, from coordinate 182,310,309 downwards.
CGTGGAAAAAGGTGTTTTTGAGATTTTTGCAAATTTATTAAAAATAAAAAACTAAGAAATAACATGTAAAATACATAAGTATTCACAGCTTTTGCTCAATATTTTTGTTGATGCACCTTTGGCAGCAATTAGAGCCTTAAGTCTTTTTGAATATGATGCCACAAGCTTGGCACACCTATCTTTGGGAAGTTTCGCCCATTCCTCTTTTCAGCACCACTCAAGCTCCATCAGGTTGGATGGGAAGCGTTGGTGCACAGCCATTTTCAGATCTCTCCAGAGATGTTCAATCGGATTCAAGTCTGGACTCTGGCTGGGCCACTCATGGACATTCACAGAGACATCCTGAAGGCACTCCTTTGATATCTTGGCTGTATGCTTAGGGTCATTGTCCTGCTGAAAGATGAACCGTCGCCCCAGTGTGAGGTCATGAGTGCTGTGAAGCAGGGTTTTATCCAGGATGTCTCTGTACATTGCTGCATTCATCTTTCCCTCTATCCTGACTAGTCTCCCAGTTCCTGCCTCTGAAAAACATCCCCACAGCATGATGCTGCCACCATCTTGCTTCACTGTAGGGATGGTATTGGCCTGGTGATGAGTGGTGCCTGGTCTCCTCCAAACATGACGCCTCTCATTCACTCCAAAGAGTTCAATCTTAGTCTCAACAGACCAGAGAATTTTGTTTCTCATGGTCTGAAAGTCCTTCAGGGGCATTTTGGCAAACTCCAGATGGGCTGCCAAGGGCTTTTTTATTAAGGAGTGGCTTCCATCTGGCCACTCTATTATACAGGCCTGATTGGTGGATTACTGCAGAGATGGTGTCCTTCTGGAAGGTTCTCCTCTCTCCACAGAGGAATGCTGTAGCTCTGACAGAGTGACCATTGGGCTCTTGGTCACCTCCCTGACTAGGGCCCTTTTCCCCTGATCGCTCAGTTTAGATGGCCAGCCAGCTCTAGGAAGAGTCCTGGTGGTTCCGAACTTCTTCCGTTTACAGATGATGGAGGCCACTGTGCTCATTGGGACCTTCAAAGCAGCAGATATTTTTCTATACCCTTACCCAGATTTGTGCCTCAAAACAATCCTGTCTCGGAGGTCAACAGACAATTCCTTTGACTTCATGCTTGGTTTGTGCTTAGACATGCACTGTCTAGTGTGGGACCTTATGTAGACAGGTGTGTGCCTTTCCACATTATGCCCAATCAACTGAATTTACCACAGGTGGACTCCAGTTATGCTGTAGGAACATCTCAATGATGATCAGTGGAAACAGGATGCACCTGAGCTAAATTTTGAACTTCATGACAAAGGCTGTGAATACTTATGTACATGTGATTTCTTAGTTTTTTATTTTTAATAAACTTGCAAATATCTCAAAGATCTTTTTTCACACAGGCATTATGGGGTATTGTGTGTAGAATTTGGAGGGAAAAAATGAATTTATTTCGGATGCACTGTTCACTGGAAGCAAACACCTTACTAATGGAGCTATTTGCTCCTGTACAGGAAGTATGAGAATTTTAACTATATATGCTTAATATGCAGGAGCAAATAGCCCCATCAGTAAGGTGCTTGCTTCCAGTTTTCTCCATAAATCCGGACGATAAGTGTCAAGCCATGTGTTGCCTTTGTCAATTCATAATAAGTAGGGGTAAGGACGTTAACCACATAGGAACATCCTCCCTTATACATCACCTGCAGTGCATTCATCATAAGTCATTGTCAAGTCAGCACATTCATAAGTCATTGTCAAGTTCAGAAACTTTGGGTTAGAGCGTAAGCAGTTCAGTGACACCTAAATCCTTTTTTCCTGTCCTGCAATCTGCACCACCAACTCCCTCATCATCAATTTCCTCTTCAGTCAGGATCGGAAGTATTCCTGCAGGCCATGTCACTGGCATGACTGATGAGTCCTTTCCTATCCGGGATTCCTCCGGAGGGTCCTTGAGTGCTAAGCCTACTGCTGCCGCTGCTGTTGTTGCTGCTGGGAGTAAATAGTCGAGCCTATTTCAAACCTGATCGTAGCAGCAAATTTGTTAGCAGAAGGGAAAAACCATGTGCACTGCAGGGGGGACAGATATAACATGTGCAAGCGATTCCTGGACTGTACAGGGACATTAAGAAAAGTGTCCTCAGTGTCCTAAAAAATGCAGTTGTACCCACTGTGCACTTAACCACGGACATGTGGACAAGTGAAGCATGGCAAACTAAGGACTACATGACTGTGACAGCACACTGGGTAGATGTATTGCCTTCCCAGCAACAACAGCAGCGGCACCAGCACCAGCATCTCATAAACGCCAACTCATTCCTAGGCAGGCTATGCTGTGTATCACCAGTTTCTGTAAGAGGCACACCACTGACAACCTCTTACAGAAACTGAGGGACATCTTCGCACAATGCCTTACCACACTTAGACTCTCCTGGGGATTTGTGATATCTGACAAACCACCAGTATTGTGCGTGCATTACATCTGGGCAAATTCCAGCATGTCCCATGTTTTGCTCACACAATTAATTTGGTGGTGCAGAATTTTTTGAAAAATGACAGGGGTGTGCAGGAGATGCTGTCGGTGGCCTGAATAATTGCAGGCCACTTTCGACATTCAGAGACTTTGTGCCGAAGACTGGTACGCCAGCAAACACTCTTGAACCTGCCCTGCCATCAACTGAAGCAAGAGGTGGTAATGAGGTGGAATTTAACCCTCTATATGCTTCAGAGGATGGAGGAGCAGCAAAAGGCCATTCAAGCCTATACATCCACCTATGACATAGGCAAAGGAGGGGGAATGCACCTGACTCAAGCAAAGTGGAGAATGATTTCCGTGTTGTGCAAGGTTTTCCAACCCTTCGAACTTACCACACGTGAAGTCAGTTCAAACACTGCCAGCTTGAGTCAGGTCATTCCCCTCATCAGGCTTTTGCAGAAGCAGCTGGGTAATTGAAGGTGGAGCTAAAATGGAGCAATTCCACTAAGTATGTGGGACTTGTGGATACAGCCCTACATTCACTTTGCCAGGATTCAAGGGTGGTCAATCCGTTGAAATCAGATCACTACATTTTGGCCACCGTGCTCGATCCTAGGTTTAAAGCCTACATTGTGTAAAGACCTGCTGATGAGAAAATTGTCAACTTAAGCAGAACATGACACGTTAACAGCTCCTCCTTTATTCTCTCCCGCAACTAGGGCTGCAAGGAAAATAGCCGACCCACTGGCGGTGATGCATGGCAGTCAGGAGCAAGTTTTGACATCTGGTCCAGACTGAAGGAGCTGGCAACAATTACTGACATAAACAGAAAAAAACCCTTGCGCTATTTAGACTCAATTAGAGGCAACAAAGCATGAATGAACTCAAGAAGATTATAATTACAAGATAATTTTATTATCTATAAAATTGATCAAATGTGAACACATATATAGTTAATTAACAACTGTAATATGCGCATATAAATATAACTAAAACATTACTAATAATAAAACTACTATTGAGCATAAGAGGTGGATCATATAACTAGCAGTGACCACAGAGGGCTAAACATTGATAACGTCCTTGTTTTTAATTTTCAAGTAGGACATTCTCATCAGATGTGCTCATGAATAATTCATGATTAGATATCATGTGGTGTAATATATTTGAAGCCTTTGTTTATATATCTCTCGATGAATAAACTTATCCAATTGCTCACATAGACTGATGGTTCTTTACTTGTGGGATAACCGCTCAAAAGTCATGGAGGAATTGATACACACCCGGGACTCTAGTGCATCGCAAGCACCTGTATATACAAAGCTCCCGTCTCAATTACCACGAATGGCGTCCTCCATCTCCCACTGAAACTGGCTCTCGTGCACACACCTTTACTGATTTTGGAGAGAGAAGTAACAGTCCGGCTCCCGGAGCTCTGCGCACTGCAGGCGCTGGAGGTTGATTCAGCTCCCGTCTTCAAGCCGCCGCGTATAGCGTCCTCTCGTCTCCTGCTTGTCAGTCTCAGATACCACTGCACTTCAATGCGGGCAAACAGCCAAGGTCCACCGGGTCACAAATAGGGAACTTTCTCTGACGCGTTTCACTTCTAATTGAAGCTTCCTCATAGAGTAAAAAACTTTATAGCAATGTAGCCCTTTTTAAATAGCAGCCTCATGTTGGATTGGTGTAATCATCCACCTAGATATATAGCACCTGTCTTAGATCCACCTCCTGATCCACCTCCTTGCTCACCTATTCCTTAATTAAATGAATATTGCTATTAACTATTAACTTCTCATATGCCCGCCTGTCTATATAGAAACACCTATTTTAAACTGTGTTAGCAGTATATATACACATATATAAATAGAAATGTCTGCTGGTAATAAAACATCCTTTTCTTTTCCGATAATTAATCACAGTCATAAACAATAATCCTAATAATAATAATATATAAAAATAAAGCGTGATAAATAAATAATAAAAAATAATAATTAATGATAAATAAATGATGAATAAACTGTCAAACTGTTTGAGGATGTTTAGTCTATGCTCCCTAAATCTAGTTTTGAGCGAACGAGTAGTGCGACCCACGTACTGCAGGCCACAAGGGCACTGCAGTACGTAGATGCAGTATGTGGTGTCACAGTTGATAAATTCACGTATCTCAAATTTCTCTTTTGTGGTATTGGATTCGATACTCAGAGCTCTGTTATCTATAAAACCACATGTAATACAACGACTTTTGCCGCATTTAAAGCATCCTAATGTGGGGGTTGCCAGCCACAGATTACTAGAGGAGACTACTGGGTTACTTTCTTTTCTTTTCTTCAAAGCACTTGGTGCTAATATATTTTTTAAATTCTTATTTTTCTTAAAAATAATTCTAGGAGTCAAAGTGATTGCTGATTGTAATATAGCATCCTGTTGTAAAATCTTGAAATTACTTTTTATTATTTTCTTGATTTCATGTGATTGACTATTATACTTGGAAACATAACACATTTTGGTCAAATCGCCATTTTTATCAGTATTGAACATTTGTGGTTTCTTTTTTATTTCCATTAATTGTTTCCTATCAATGGTCTCTACTTTTTTATGAGCTATCTTCACTAGAGCTTTAGGATATCCTCTATCAATAAAATCATTAGCCATAGTATCCGCCTGATTTTTATAATCACCTAGGGAAGAACAATTCCTACGAAGTCGACTGAATTGACTAAACGGCACATTTTTTAACCACGGTTTATAGTGATTACTGGAATAATGTAAAAAATTGTTTGTATCAACAGTTTTTTTTATAATTTTTAGTGGTAATCTGTCCGCCCTCAGAGGAGATAGTGAGATCCAAATAATTAACGGTGTCTCTACTGTATGAATGTGTAAATTTTAAATTATAATCATTTTTATTAAGATATGTGACAAAATTAAGTGCAGAATTCTCATCCCCATCCCAAATAAAAAACAAATCATCTATGTAACGGCCATAGAATACTAGGTTCGTGCCATAAGGGCCTCCCCATATAAACTGATCCTCAAACATGCCCATATATATGTTGGCAAAGCTCGGCGCGAACCTAGTACCCATGGCCGTCCCCAGTATTTGAAGAAAATACTCACCCTCAAATAAAAAATAATTGTGTTTTAAAATAAATGTGATAGAAGAAAGTATGAATTCTTTGAGGTTCCTTGGGAATCCCACATCCTTACTGAGACACTGGTCCACTTAATCCTTTTTCATGGGGTATATGTGTATATAGCGCTTGCACATCCAATGATATGAAAGCATAGCTTGACTTCCATTCTAAATTATTAATGGAGTTCAATAATCCCGTCGTGTCTCGGATGTGAGATCTCAAAGAAACAACAAAGCTCTGTAAAAAATAATCAATATACTGTGATAAATTAGAAGTGAGGGACCCTATACCAGAAATAATTGGACGACCCGGGGGTGCAGTGAGGGATTTGTGAATTTTAGGGATGTGATAAAATATCGGAATAACAGGGTGCTCAATAAACAAAAATTTGTATTTGTCTTTGGAAATCACTTCCTCCCCGAGGGCATCATCCAGCAGTCTCCTAAGTTGTATTTGAAAATTCAATGTAGGATCTTTTTCAATTTTTTCATAAAAATCAGCATTATAAAGTTGACTATAAGCCTCAGATAAATAATAATCTCGCTCTAATAAAACAACCCCCCCCCCCTTTATCAGCACTTCTAATTACTAATGACTGGTCACTTTCCAATTCTTTTAGTGCCAGACTCTCCTTCCTGTTTAAATTGGAGAATCTTGATTTTTTGGCACAAATATTTTGAAAATCATCCATAGTTTTTTTATAAAAATACATTATTGTGCTCGATTTATGATTTATCGGATTGAAGGATGATTTTTTCTTAAAGGGGGTACCTTTTTTCATATCAATCTGACTACCTCTTATATCAAACACTTGTACAGGTGTATTGGTAGTATCAACATGATTTTCATCCCATAAACTTTCCAACTGTATTAGACATTCCATATCCATTTTACCTAAAACTATTGGAGACATTAGATCATCATTCAATTTTTTAGAGGCAAAATACCTCTTTCGGCATAAATCACGAGTGAAGTGATTCAACTCGACAAACAGGTCAAATAGGTTAGGGCCCTGTGTTGGAGCAAAATTAAGGCCCTTTTTTAGAAGAATAATTTGTTCATCTGATAGTTCTCTGTTTGTCAAGTTGAATATACCTTGTTTATCTCATATAATCTGGCTTTTCTTGTGTAACCTCCTTCCACCTCTTCTTCCTCTTGATCTCTTTGTCTTTTGGCGGTATCTCTGGTTAGAGGTGTGAACCTGTTGTGTGTTGTAAGCGGCCCTTGTCTTGGGTTTCCCCCTAAAAAATGATGTTCATTTGTGGGGTCCTGATAATCTGAACTATACCTGCGAGGTCTCCTTCCACTGTAAGACCTATTGAACACTGGAGTATCATTCCTAGGGGTATCCTTCGCCCTAGGATCTCCCCTATAGGCAGGTGACCTGTAATGTTGTCCTTTGAAATTATACTGCTTTCCATTTCTTTCAAATTCCGACTGAGGTCTATACTTCCCCTGTCGGTCTCTGAAGTTAGTGGAAGGTGGATGCTTTCTATAGGTACAAACTTTCCCATCTTTATAGTCATTGTCATCTCTCAGCAATTTTTTATTTTTTGTTTCCACTAATTCTTTTTCAAACTGTTCTACTCGTTTACTGACATGTCTACTGTAGAGATGAGCGGGTTTGGTTCGTCGGGATCCGAACCCCCCCCCCCCCCCCCCCTGGAACTTCACGTGGTTTACACGGGTCTGAATCAGCCTCGGTTCTTCCCGCCTTATACGCAAAACCCGAATGGGGGAAAACGTCATCATCCCGCTGTAGGATTCTCGCGAGATTCGGATTCCATTTAAAGAGCCTCGCGTCGCTGCCATTTTCACTCGTGCATTGTCGAGATAGAGAGAGGACGTGGCTACGTTCTCTGCCCGAATAGCCCAATATCAGCAAATCTCAGCTCAATATCTGTGCTCAGTATCAGTGCTGCATTGTGGAGACCAGTATATGGTAGTACAGTACAGTAGCCCAGTGCTGTTTTCGCTGCCCAGTGTCACTCAGTTCTATAATCCTGAACAGTGCACAGTGTATCTGTGCTCATTATTATTAGTGCTGCATTGTGGTGACCACTGACCAGTATATGGTGGTACAGTACAGTAGTCCAGTGCTGTTCTCACTGCCCAGTGACACTCAGTTCTATTATCCTGAACAGTGCACAGTGTATCTGTGCTCATTATTATCAGTGCTGCATTGTGGTGACCACTGACCAGTATATGGTCATACAGTACAGTAGTCCAGTGCTGTTCTCGCTGCCCAGTGTCACTCAGTTCTATTATCCTGAACAGTGCACAGTGTATCTGTGCTCATTATTATCAGTACTGCATTGTGGTGACCACTGACCAGTATATGGTAGTACAGTACAGTACAGTAGTCCAGTGCTGTTCTCGCTGCCCAGTGTCACTCAGTTCTATTATCTTGAACAGTGCACAGTGTATCTGTGCTCATTATTATCAGTGCTGCATTGTGGTGACTAAATGTTCAGTGTCTTGTGCTGCATCTTGCTGCTGTAGGGTGCTGTGGTAGTGTCCTGTCACTGTGCATAGGTCATCATCATTCCAGTCACAGTGGTATCTGGTATCTATCTAGTGGTATCTAATTCCAGACATTACTACCATCTAATTCCAGATATATTACTGGCATATAATTCCACACATAAAAAAATGGAGAACAAAAATGTGGAGGGTAAAATAGGATACGATCAAGATCCACTTCCACCTAGTGCTGAAGCTGCTGCCACTAGTCATGGCAGAGACGATGAAATGCCTTCAACGTCGTCTGCCAAGGCCGATGCCCAATGTCATAGTAGAGAGCATGTAAAATCCAAAAAACAAAAGTTCAGTAAAATGACCCAAAAATCTAAATTAAAAGCGTCTGAGGAGAAGTGTAAACTTGCCAATATGTAATTTACGACACGGAGTGGCAAGGAACGGCTAAGGCCCTCTCCTATGTTTCTCATGACTAGTGGGTCAGCTTCACATGAGGATGGAAGCACTCATCCTCCCACTAGAAAAATGAAAAGAGTTAAGCTGGCAAAAGCACAGCAAAGAACTGTGTGTTCTTCTAAATAACAAATCCCCAAGGAGAGTCCAATTGTGTCGGTTGCGATGCCTGAACTTCCCAACACTGGACGGGAAGAGGTGGCTCCTTCCACCATTTGCACACCCCCTGCAATTGCTGCAAGGAGCACCCACAGTCCTGATATTCAAATTGAAGATGTCACTGTTGAAGTACACCAGGATGAGGATATGGGTGTTGCTGGCGCTGAGGAGGAAATTGACAAGGAGGAATCTGATAGAGAGGTGGTTTGTTTAAGTCAGGCACCCGGGGAGACACCTGTTGTCCGTGGGATGAATAAGGCCATTGACATGCCTGGTCAAAATACCAAAAACATCACCTCTTCGGTGTGGAATTATTTCAACCAAAATGCGGACAACTGGTGTCAAGCCGTGTGGTGCCTTTGTCAAGCTGTAATAAGTAGGGGTAAGGACGTTAACCACCTAGGAACATCCTCCCTTATACGTCACCTGGAGCGCATTCATCAGAAGTCATTGACAAGTTCAAAAAGTTTGGGTGACAGCGGAAGCAGTCCACTGACAACTAAATCCCTTCTTCCTCTTGTACCCAAGCTCCTGCAAACCACACCACCAACTCCCTCAGTGTCAATTTCCTCCTTAGACAGGAAAGCCAATAGTCCTGCAGGCCATGTCACTGGCAAGTCTGACGAGTCCTCTCCTGACCGGGATTCCTCCGATGGATCCTTGAGTGTAATGCCTACTGCTCCTGGCTTTGCTGTTGTTGCTGCTGGGAGTCGATCATCATCCCAGAGGGGAAGTCGGAAGATCACTTGTACTACTTCCAGTAAGCAATTGACTGTCCAACAGTCCTTTGCAAGGAAGATGAAAGATCACAGCAGTCATCCTGTTGCAAAGCGGATAAATCAGGCCTTGGCAGCTGTGTTGGTGTTAGACGTGCGTCCGGCATCCGCCGTTAATTCACAGGGACTTAGAGAATTTCTTGAGGTAGTGTGTCCCCGGTACCAAATGCCATCTAGGTTCCACTTCTCTAGGCAGGCGATACCGAGAATGTACACAGACGTCAGAAAAAGAGTCACCAGTGTCCTAAAAAATGCAGTTGTACCCAATGTCCACTTAACCACGGACATGTGGACAAGTGGAGCAGGGCAGACTAAGGACTATATGACTGTGACAGCCCACTGGGTAGATGTATTGCCTCCCGCAACAACAACAGCAGCGGCGGCACTAGTAGCAGCATTTCACAAACGTCAACTCGTTCCTAGGCAGGCTACGCTTTGTATCACCGCTTTCCAAAAGAGGCACACAGCTGACAACCTCTTACGGAAACTGAGGAACAATATCGCAGATTGGCTTACCCCAATTGGACTCTCCTGGGGATTTGTGACATCGGACAACGCCACCAATATTGTGCGTGCAAAACATGTGGGCAAATTACAGCACGTCCCATGTTTTGCACATACAATGAATTTGGTGGTGCAGAATTTTTTAAAAAACGACAGGGGCGTGCAAGAGATGCTGTCGGTGGCCCAAAGAATTGCGGGCCACTTTCGGCATTCAGCCACCGCGTGCCGAAGACTGAAGCACCAGCAAACACTCCTGAACTTGCCCCGCCATCAGCTGAAGCAAGAGGTGGTAACGAGGTGGAATTCAACCCTCTATATGCTTCAGAGGATGGAGGAGCAGCAAAAGGCCATTCAAGCCTATACATCTGCCTACGATATAGGCAAAGGAGGGGGAATGTACCTGACTCAAGCGCAGCGGAGAATGATTTTAATGTTGTGCAAGGTTCTGCAACCCTTTGAACTTGCCACACGTGAAGTCAGTTCAAACACTGCCAGCCTGAGTCAGGTCATTCCCCTCATCAGGCTTTTGCAGAAGCAGCTGGGGAGATTGAAGGAGGAGCTAAGACAGAGCGATTCCGCTAGGCATGTGGGACTTGTGGATGGAGCCCTTCATTCGCTTAACCAGGATTCACTGGTGGTCAATCTGTTGAAATCAGAGCACTACATTTTGGCCACCGTGCTCGATCCTAGGTTTAAAGCCTACGTTGTATCTCTCTTTCCGGCAGACACAAGTCTGCAGATGTTCAAAGACCTGCTGGTGAGACACTTGTCAAGTCAAGAGGAACGTGACCCGCCAACAGCTCCTCCTTCATTTTCTACCGCCACTGGAGCTGCCAGGAAAAGGATCAGATTTCCAAAACAACCCGCTGGCGGTGATGTAGGGCAGTCAGGAGCGAAAACTGACATCTGGTCCAGACTGAAGGACCTGCCAACGAATCCTGACATGTTGTCTACTGTCACTGCGTATGATTCTGTCACCATTGAAAGAATGGTGGAGGATTATATGAGTGACAGCATCCAAGTAGGCACGTCAGACAGTCCGTACGTATACTGGCAGGAAAAAGAGGCAATTTGGAGGCCCTTGCACAAACTGGCTTTATTTTACCTAAGTTGCCCCCCCTCCAGTGTGTTCTCCGAAAGAGTGTTTAGTGCAGCCGCTCACCTTGTCAGCGATTGGTGTACGAGGTTACTTCCACAAAATGTGGAGATGAAGATGTTCATCAAAATGAATTATAATCAATTCCTCCGTGGAGACATTTACCAGCAATTGCCTCCAGAAAGTACACAGGGACCTGTGATGGTGGATTCCAGTGGGGATGTACACCGTGAAAGGGGTGAGGAATCAGAGGATGATGATGAGGTCGACATCTTGCCTCTGTAGAGCCAGTTTGAGCAAGGAGAGATTGATTGCTTCTTTTTTTGGTGGGGGCAAAACCATCCAGTCATTTCAGCCACAGTCGTGTGGCAGACCCTGTTGCTGAAATTATGTGTTTGTTAAAGTGTACATGTCCTGTTTATACAACATAAGGGTGGGTGGGAGGGCACAAGGACAATTCCATCTTGCACCCCTTTTTTTTAATCTTTGCATCATGTGATGTTTGGGGCCAATTTTTTTAAGTGCCATCCTGTCTGACACTGCAGTGCCACTTCTAGATGGGCCAGGTGTTTGTGCCGCCCACTTGGGTCGCTTAGCTTAGTCATCCAGCGACCTTGGTGCAAATTTTAGGACTAAAAATAATATTGTGAGGTGTGAGGTGTTCAGAATAGACTGGAAATGAGTGGAAATTATGGTTATTGAGGTTAATAATACTATAGGATCAAAATTACCCCCAAATTCGATTATTTAAGCTGTTGTTGAGGGGGTTTTTGAAAAAAAAAAACACCCGAATCCGACAAAAAAATTTAAGGGAGGTTTTGCCAAAACGCGTCCGAATCCAAAACACGGCCGCGGAACCGAATCCAAAACCAAAACACAAAACCCGAAAAATTTCCGGTGCACATCTCTAGTCTGCATACATCTCTAAAATTAATGAGGTATCTGAATTGTTAGCAAATATTTATTTTGTTGGTCTGTAGTTTAGTAACATAATAGTAAAAATAATACACTAGTTAAATTTGAGTCTATTGATTCATACAGCATAGTGATTTGAAAAACCCCCCATAGTTTTAAGTAACCAGCTATTTTGTTCAAGTGTCATTGTCTGTGAGAAATTTGTGTTTTACTTGTATAAGTCAAGTCCACAAATCCTGATCCTGGTTAACCCTCTATGCCACCTGTCCCACCTTAGCATTTTTGGTGGAGACCTTAGAAATAATGCTCATTTTGGCAAAAATCCTGGTTTGATAACTATGTGTGTCTGGAAGCAACAAAAGACTGCTGAAGAGAAGAAATGGGTCAAGTCACTTCTTCCTAATGCGCCATAAGAAATAGTATCAGGGCTTTGATAAACTTTTTTTTACACAACATCATACACAAATATATTTATCCTATGTACCACATTTATACAACTATATTAAGATCACAGTCACTTTTAAAGAGATTGGTAGAAAAGACAGCACTGAAATATCACCCTTAACACAATCATTAGTAGCTGCTGGTACTAGGAATTTATAATGTTTTTTCAGTTTTTTGTGTTTGTATAATCTACTGTAGCTACATTATTGACATCCAGGCTAAGAATGCCCTGCACATTAACCAGTACTTTATTCCAAGTAGAGATGAGCGGGTTCGGTTCCCTGAGAACCGAACCCTACCGGACTGCACTACCCGAGCAGGCGACCCCGGATCCGAGCGGGTTTTCCCGCCTGACTCGGAAACCAGAACGAAGCAAAACGCCATCATCCTGCTGTCGGACTCTCGCAGGGTTTGGATTCCACTCTGACATTGGAAAGTGTAGCGAGAGGACGTGTCTCCATCCTCAGTGTCTGTGGAGGGAAAGTGGGGTGGTGATTCCAGTGCTGTCTTGTGCAAATGAATGCAATATACATATATATATATATACTAGGTGATTCATCGCGCCCTATGGGCGCTATTCACACCGTTGTTTGGGGCTACGCCCCGTTAACCCCTGCACACCTTTGGACATACGCAGGCCGGTAGATAACAGAATCAGAAACACAGGGCAGTATAGAGGGCATACAGAAATGGTGTCTGGTTGAGAAAAGATAGAGAGGCGTAGGGGGGGGGGGAGAAAGGGAATGTACAGAAATGCGGTGCGATCGGTAAAGGATAGGAAGAGTCAGGGTGGTAGGGAGAGGATAAAGAGAGGGAAGGTGTTAGATAGAAAATACCGTTGCAAGAGGCTACGACCCGTTAACCCCTGCACGGGCTTCAGCTGTGCTATAATTGTTATTATATGGAGTTTTACCTGCAAAAAAGTTTATGCTATTGGGTAAATATTGCAAGGGGGAAGGGCGTGTGATTGTCAAGGGGGCGTAGCCCTTTGTGAGGGCGTAAAGAGTGGCCGCAGGGCACAATGAATAACATAGTGTAGTATATACTGCTAGTGTATGCAGCGCAGCTTATACACACAGTGGCCACAGGTATCAGAGCCGCGTATACACACAATGGACACAGGTAGCTGAGCCGCTTATACACACAATGGCCACAGGTAACGGAGCCACGTATCCACACAGTGGCCAGAGGTAGCAGGGCAGCTTATACACACAATACCCACAGGTAGCAGAGCCGCTTATACACACAGTGCCCACAGGTAGCAGAGCTGCTTATACACACAGTGCCCACAGGTAGCAGCGCAGCTTATACACACAGTGGACACAGGTATCAGAGCCTCGTATCCACACAGTGGCCAAAGGTAGCAGGGCAGCTTATACACACAATAGCCACAGATAGCAGATCCGCTTATACACACAGTGCCCACAGGTAGCAGAGCCGCTTATACACACAGTGCCCACAGGTAGCAGAGCCGTTGATACACACAGTGCCCACAGGTAGCAGAGACGTTGATACACAACATGCCCACAGGTAGCAAAGCAGTTTATACACACAATGACCACAGGTAGCAGTGTTGCTTATACACACAATGAATCCCGGTAGCAGTGCCACTTCTACACACAATTCCCATAGGTAACAGAGGCTCTTATACACACAGTGGCCACAGGTAGCTGAGCCGCTTATACACACAATGGCCACAGGTAGCAGCACCACTTATACACACAATGGCCACTTTTAGCAGCACCGCTTATACACACAATGGCCACTGGTAGCAGTGTCACTTATACACACAATGGCCACAGGTAGCAGCACCACCACACAATGGCCACAGGTAGCAGTGGCGCTTATACACACAATGGCCACAGGTAGAAGTGTCACTTATACACACACAATGGCCACTGGTACCAGAGCCGCGTATACACACAGTGGCCACAGGGAGCTGTGCCACTTATACACAATGGCCACAGGTAGCAGTGTCGCTTAGACACATAATGGCCACAGTATTACTTTTTTTGTATTAATCCAATGTCCATTGGTAGCAACTATACTCACAGAAGTTCAGTGTGTGTGTGGGGGGTTTGGAAAGAGGGTGGGTTCAGTGAGGTGGAGGTGCCTATCCATGCCGCTGATCACCCCGATTCAGGGAATCACTTGTAGCGGCTGCGGATGGTGTCCGAGGTGCTATGTGTGGTGGAGGGGTGGGTGCGGGAGGGGGTCCAGAGGTGTTGCGGGTGGTGGAGGGGTGGGTGCAGTGACACGGATGGCGGAAAGGGTGCAGAGGTGCTGTGGGTGGGGGAGGCGTAGGTGTGGAGGGGGCGCGGATGGGGGAGGGGGTCTAGAGGTGCTGCGGGTGGGGGAGGTGCAAGTGCGGAAGGGGAGTGTAGATGCTGTTGGTGGGGGAGGGGTGGGTGCGGGGGGCTGTGGATGAAGGAGGGGGTCTGGAGGTGGTGTGCATGGGGGAGGGGCGATGTAGTGGCGGGGTGTTTAGGGAGGTCGGGTTGCAGGGGGGGTGAGGTTGGGTGATAGGTTCTAGAAGTGCTGCGGGTGGAGAAGTGGCTGCAGGGGAGCCGTGGATGGGGTCTGGAGGTGCTGCGGGTTGGGAAAGTGTGGTAGGTCCACGAATGGGGAAAGGTGTCTATAGATGATGTGGGAGGGGGCCAGAGGTGCTGTGGTTGTGGGAGTGGCGGCTGCGGGGGTGTGGTGGGGGTCCAGATGCGCTGTGGGCAGGGGAGGGGGCGGGGGGTACTGCGGGTGTGGGTGCTACGGGTGGGGGAGGAAGTGGGAGTGCCGCGGGTGGGAGGGGGATGTAGTGGATGCTGTGGGTGGTAGGGGGGCATGTGCAGCGGTTGGGGGGCAGATGTGGTTGATGCTGTTGGTGCGGCGGGTGAAGTGGAGGATGCGGGGGTGTAGTGGGGGGGAGAGGTGGGTATAGGGGTGCGGGGGTGCCGCGGGTGGGGGAGGGGTGGTGGGTGCTGCGGGTGTGGGTGCTACGGGTGGGGGAGGTGCGTGTGCCGCGGGTGGGGGTGGATGTGGTGGATGCTGTGTGTGCCGCGGGGGGGGGAGAGGTGGGTATGGGGGTGGGTTGGGGGAGGGGCTTGTACTGTGGGTGCGGGACAGATGTGGTGGGTGCTGTGTGTGCCGCGGGTGGGGGAGGGGCGGGGGGTGCTGCGGATGGGGGAGGGTGCGGGAGTGCGGCGGGTGGTGCTGCAGGTGTGGGTGCTATGGGTGGGGGAGGGGGTGGGAGTGCCGTGGGTGGGGGAGGGGCGTGTGCTGCGGGTGGGGGAGGGGTGGGAATGCCGTGGGTGGGAGAGGGGCATCTGCTGCTGGTGGGGGAGGGGCGGGAGTGCCTCGGGTGGGGGAGGGGTGGGGGGTGCTGCAGATGTGACTGCTATGGGTGGGGGAGGGGGTGGGAGTGTTGCGGGTGGGGGAGGGGCGGTAGTACCGCGGGGGGGTGCTGCAGATGTGGCTGCTATGGGTGGGTGAGGGGGTGGGAGTGCCGCGGTTGGGGGAGGGGCAGGAGTGCCGTGGGTGGGGGAGGGGCGGGGGGTGCTGCAGATGTGGGTGCTATGGGTGTGGGAGGGCCACGGGTGGGGGAGGGGCGAGAGTGCCGCGGGTGGGTGAGGAATGGGGGGTGCAGCAGATGTGGCTGCTGTGGGTGGGGGAGGGGGCGGTAGTGCCGCGGGTGGGGGAGGGGCGGGGGGGTGCTGCAGATGTGGCTGCCATGGGTGGGGGAGGGTCGGGAGTGCCGCGGGACGTGGAGGGGTGGGTGGTGCTGCAGATGTGTGTGCCATGGTGGGGGAGTGAGTGCCGCGGATGGGGGGTGCTGCAGGTGTGGGTGCTGCGGGTGGGATGGTGCGGGGCGTGTGCCGCGGGTGGGTGGCGGATGTTGTGAAGGCTGTGGGTGCCGCGGGTGGGAGGGGGGCCGCAGTCAGTGGTTGTCCACGGCATTCTCCTCCGGACTGTGCGGCAGCTGAGCAGTCACCGGCTGCAGTATCACCAGGGTGCAGGGAGTGTACGGGAAGCGGGGAGAGAGGGGGAGTTGGCGGAGATTGGGAGGGGACTGGGCAGGGATGGGCGGACCGAGGGAGTGGACTTTTCCTGGCCTGCATCCAGCCACCCAGATCCCAGATCTGTGACTGTGACTCCGCCCAGCGTTAGCAAATGAATCACAAAGTCACAGATCTGGGCTATTATATAGGAGATATTGTAACAAGCTAACTTCCACCAGACAAGACGCTGACACAGTTGTATGAAAGAAATGCAGACCACAGCATAGTAAACAGAGTTTTAACAGCAAGTTTCAATGGGTACCTTAATTAGGCACCAGTTCACAAACAGCATGTACACAATCTCAGACTCCCTGTCTCTAACCCACTGGCCCGCCCTCTATCGCCTGGCCACTTGTTGACATCAGGAGCCCTTGCCCTAACGAGCTTTATAAAAGTGTGGCACAGGTGTGCCTGATTGCTGGGAGCAAAGCTCCAATACATGAACCGGACCTACATGGATGGGATCTCATGTATGAAATTGCAGGGTATTTCTGTGTATCAACACCAATACAATACTATAATTTCCATCTGCCAGATAATCTTTGACACAAAATTAAAGAGGCAACCTGCTGCGTCCCAACACCTCCCTGGACTTCCTCTTGGTTCAGCCCTAAACCCAGGTCACCTTAGCTCAGGGCACCCAAATTGTTGTGCCCTGTCCTGAAAACACCCGGGGTGGCATCCGGACTGGACTGCTACATATCCTCCTCCTAAGCTTCGAGCCTACGGGTGAAGCTGAGTCCTTCTTTGGCGCACATACCTGCTCGCCAATCTTAGCAGGCGTACCCCTTTTGAGGTTGGTCTCTCTCAGAGTCCTCCTCCCCCCCTCTAGCTTCACCCCACAGAGCTCTGCACCTTTTGAGGAGAGGAACTTCCTTGAAAGGGCATCAGCGTTGTCCTGTGATCCTCCTGCTCTGTGCTGGACCTTGAAGCGGTATGGCTGGATGGCAAGGAACTACCATGTTACCCGGGCATTGGTCTCCTTATTTAGGCACATCCATTGGAGCGGAGCGTGATCAGTGATTAAGGTGAACTCCCGTCCCAGGTGATAGTACCTCAGAGTCTCCACTGCCCACTTGATAGCTAGGCATTCCTGATGTACCATGGCATATTGCTGTTCCCTAGGCAGTTGTTTCTTGCTGAGGCAGAGGACTGGTTTCTCTTCCCCACCTACCTCCTGAGACAACACTGCACCGAGGCCTGATCCTGAAGCATCCGTCTGCAGGATGAACCTTCTACCGAAGTCTGGGGCTATCAACACAGGGCACTTTTTAAGTATTTCCAGGTCTCATGTACCTGGAACGTCCACACAAGCTTGTCCGGACCTTGCTTTTTCAAACAATCAGTGAGCGGGGCTGCTCTTGTGGCAAAGTTTGGGATAAACTTGCGGTAATATCCCACCAGGCCTAAAAAGGCCCTGAGTTGGGTTTTCCTCTCAGGCTTTGACCAGGCAGCAACCGCCTCCACCTTATTGACCTGAGGTTTGATTTGTCCCCGGCCCACCACGTACCCCAAGTACTTGGCCTCGACATACCTATCACACATTTCTCTGGGTTGCCCGTGAAGCAGTGGAAGCGCAGAGTCTTTAATACGGCTTCCATTTTGTCTTGATGAGACTCCCAGTCGTCGCTGAAGATAACAATGTCATCTAGGTACGCGGCTGCGTACTTTCGGTGGGGTTGGAGGAGCTTATTCATAGCCCATTGGAATGTGGCCGGGGCCCCGTGAAGACCACATGGCAAGACTCGATACTGAAACAGGCCATCTGGGGTGGAAAAAGCCGTTTTCGCCTTTGGCAGCCTCGGTGAGGGGAATCTGCCAATAGCCTTTAGTAAGGTCAGGAGTGGTCAAGTATTTGCTTTGGGCCAGTTGCTTGATCATCCCATCAACATGTGGCATGGGGTAGGCATAAAATTTAGATACTTGGTTCAACCTGCGGAAGTCATTGCAGAACCGCAGTGCTCCGGACGGCTTGGGAACCAGCACTGTGGGGTTATTACACCCACTGGTGGACTCTTCAATAACCCACAGGCATAATATTTCCTCCACTTCCTTGTGTACTGCGTCCCTCTTTGCCTCGGGTATCCGGTACGTCCGCAGATTGACCACTACCCCCGGAGGAGTAATGATATCAATCTCGATGATCTTAGTCCTCCCTGGAATTGCAGAAAAGACATCTACATTTCTCTTGACCATACCTTGAGCTTGATGCATCTTGACCTCGTCGAGAAATCTGTAAATCGGGACCGCGCATGCTGAGATCTTGGCCACTCTTGCAGTTGCTGTCTCTGAGCTTTCCTTCCAAGGCTTCAGCAGATTTATAAGATAGATCTGTGTAAGCTTTCGCTTTCCTGGTTGGCTCACATGATAAGTCACAGGTCCCACAGCCTTGAGCACTGTATATGGCCCTTGCCAAAGGGCATAAAGCTTGCCCTCCACTGTGGGTACCAGGACCAAGACCTTGTCTCCAGGGTTAAAACTCTGTTTCTCAGCAGGGACATCATAATGACATTTATGTCTAGACTGGGCCTGGGTCATATGGTCCCTGACCAATTGAGCTATCTGCTGGAACCACCTGTAGAGCTGGTGAACGAACTGAACTACATTTGGTTCTGGGGACATCTGTTGTTCCCATCTCTCCTTTGGGAGGTCCAGGATTCCCCGGGGCTGTCTGCCATACAGCAGCTCAAAGGTACTGAAGCCCATAGAGGACTGGGGAACCTCTCGGATGGTAAACATCAGAAAAGGTAGGAGCTGGTCCCAATCCCTTTTGTCCTGGGCAACTGCCCTCCTGAGCATCTGCTTAAGTGTGCGGTTAAAACGCTCCACCAAGCCATCAGTCTGGGGATGATACAATGAGGTGCGAATCTTCTTAACCCCCAGCAGCCGATATAAGTCACTCATCAGCCGGGACATGAGGGGGGTCTCGTGGTCAGTGAGGACCTCCTTGGGAATGCACAGGCGGGAGAAGATCAGCAATAGTTCTTTGGCAATGGTTGCTGTCTTCATATTTCTTAGAGGGATGGCTTCAGGTTATCGTGTGGCATAATCAAGGAGGACTAAGATATACTGATGTCCCCTTGCTGAGTTTTCTACTGGCCCCACAATATCCATCCCAATCCTTTCAAAGGGAACGTAAATTACCGGAAGAGGGATTAGGGGAGCTCTGTATTGGGGCTTTGGTGTGGTACGCTGGCAGATGGGACACCCCTGACAGTACTTTGCTACTGACGCTCGGATTTCTGGCCAGAAAAAACACTGCTGTATCCTCTGCAGAGTTTTCTCCTACCCCAAATGTCCTCCCCACAACTGTGAATGGGCAGCTTCCAGTACCAGAGGCTGATGGACCTGTGGTACTATAAGCTGCTCAACTTCCTTGCCCCATTCCTCGACAACCCAATTTAGTAAATCCTTCTCTACTATGAAATAAGGGCTGCCCCCTTGGTAAGGGTGAACACATTTTCCCATTATAAGTACAAATCTTCTGGAAAGCATTCGCGAGGTTTGGGTCATCCTGCTGGTCTCGTCCGAAATCCTTAAGCGACATGACAGTTCTTAATGTCCTTTTGTCACTCGCCTCCTCTGGATCGGTCGGCTCTTCTGGCATAGACGTACCGACTCCACACACACACACGGTTACCAAAAACTTACTTGACCTTCGAGCCACGAAGCTGGGAGAGGAAGGCAGCTCCTTGAGTCGAAGCGCCAACAGTTCCGATAGGCGCAGGGAAATCTTGCCCCAGGATCAAAGGATAGGGCAAGCACAGGGCGACGGCTGCCACCAGCTGGATTGTCCACCCCCGATGTTGTACTGGAAACCGCACTCTGGGGTACTTGCGAGTGGCACCATGGACGCAGAGCACCTCAACCGCAGGTAAGACCTGGTCAGCGCCTTCAGGGACCGGCCCCGTAGAGATAATTGACAATTCACTCCCGGTATCAACTAGCGCCTGGATTGGCCGTGCTGCGATCTGGAAGGTCACCTGGAATCGGGAGGGCACAAATGAACCCTTGCTTTCAACACAGCTGTAGGCTGGTTGCCCTGATTTCCCTGCTCCGCACTCCATAGGCTCAGGTTGTTTGGTACAGTCCTTTTGGATGTGGCCCTGTTCCCCACACTCATAGCAGATGACCGGATTGGTTCGGGCCCCCGTTTCCGGAGGTTGACGGGTCCAGGGTCTTGGGACTGGTCGAGTCTCTCAGTCTGAGGGCTTAGCCATTTTCCCCAGCACAGTGTATCTCTCCATTGAGGCGGCTAGGTCCTCCATATTTTGAGGGTCAGCCTGGAGAATCCACCTCTGCATGCCTCTGTCTAAGACCCGCACACAGTGGTCTATGGCTATGGTCTCCACCACTTGGGCAGCCGTATTCTTTTCCAGCCAGCTGGATTCGAGAATTCTCTGTCGAGGTCCAACGTCAGTCCTGGAACCGCTGAGCTTTGCAGGCCTTGGTTACGCCGATGCGACCCAGTATGAAAGCTTTAAGCTGCGAATAGGTAGATGCCTGATCATGGTACTTTTCTGGGGATCCCCCATCAAATATGGGACTAGCTTATTCGCCCAACTATACTCTGGCCATCTCAGGCATGCGGCTGCGCACTCAAAGCTCAACAGATAGGCTTCTACATAATCTGAGGGACACATCTTTTGCAACGACCTAGGCTCCTGTTGATGCTGTCGCAAGAGACCCACTTCATCATGAATCAGGAACAGGATTTCCTGCTGAGCTTGTACTTGTGTTTGGAGAAGCTGCATCTGGGATTGTTGCCCCGCAGCCACATTAGTTAGGGTCCTTAACAACTCCTCCATGGTGGACGGAACGGATGCACGATATATGAATCTTGCATCCCTTAACATACACCACCAAACCACAGTTCAACTAATTGACACACACACTCTGGCTGGTTACTAACCTGAGCAGAGGAAGTTTGCAGAGTATGTGGAGACTGTCACGGCCCCCTGGCATACTTGCCTACCTGACCCTCTCCATGAGGGAGAAAATGCTCTGTTCCTGGACTTTCCTGGTAATGTATGATTGACATCACCTGTGGAGAGCTAGTTAATTGATAAGAAAGGTGTTTCACCACAGGTGATTGAAATCATACATTACCAGGAAAGTCCAGGAACAGAGCATTTTCTCCCTCATGGAGAGGGTCAGGTAGGCAAGTATGCCCCCTGGGTTCCCACTGTGCTTGGTGCATCCAGCAGAGGTTCCCTGTTCAGCGCCAATTTGTAACAAGCGACCTTCCACCAGACAAGACACTGACACAGTCGTATGAAAGAAATGCAGACCGTTTACTTCCACTGCAACGTAAACAGAATTTTCACAACAAGTTTCAATGGGTACCTTAATTAGACACCAGTTCATAAACAGCATGTACACAATCTCAGGCTCCCTGTCTCTAACCCACTGGCCCGCCCTCCATCACCTGGCCACTTGTTGGCATCAGGGGCCCTGAGCCCTTGCCCTAACGAGCTTTATAAAAGTGTGGCACAGGTATGGCTGATTGCTGGGAGCACTTGCTCCAATACCTGAACCGGACCTACATGGATGGGATCTCATGTATGAAATTGCAGGATATTTCTGTGTATCAACACCAATACAATACTATAATTTCCATCTGCCAGATAATCTTTGACACAACATTAAAGAGACAACCTGCTGTGTCCCAACACCTCTCTGGGCTTCCTCTTGGTCCAGCCCTAAACCCAGGTCACCTTAGCTCGGGGCACCCGAACTGTTGTGCCCTGTCCTGCAAACACCCGGGGTGGTATCCGGACTGGACTGCCACTATATATATATATATATATATACAGGTTGAGTATCCCTTATCCAAAATGCTTGGGACTAGAGGAATTTTGGATATGGGATTTTTCCGTATTTTGGAATAATTGCATAACATAATGAGATATCATGGTGATGGGACCTAAGTCTAAGCACAGAATGCATTTATGTTTCATATACACCTTATACACACAGCCTGAAGGTCATTTTATCCAATATTTTTTATAACTTTGTGCATTAAACAAAGTGTGTGTACATTCACACAATTAAATAATGTTTCATATACACCTTATATACACAGCCTGAAGGTCATTTAATACAATATTTTTAATAACTTTGAGTATTAAATAAAGTTTGTGTACATTGAGCCTTTAGAAAACAAAGGTTTCACTATCTCAGTCTCACTCAAAAAAGTCCGTATTTCAAATGGGATACTCAACCTGTATATATATATATATATATATATAGTGTCTATATAGTCCACACACGCGTGATGTATGCACTCACCAGTGCTCATATCATAACACACAGTTTGCAAAGTGAATGAACAGAACAGAGATATAAATCAGATCAATATTTAGGGTGTCCATCCTTTGCCTTCAAAACAGCATCACTTCTTCTAGGTACACTTGCACACAGTTTTTGAAGGAACTCGGCAGGGAGGTTCTTCCAAATATCTTTGAGAACTGTATATACACTGTAGTTCCTTTGCTCTTTAACCAAGGTTTAGTGGGAAAAACAGTCATGAAAACCAATGTATAATGAATCAATGTCAATACTTCAGCATTTTAGATTTCTTTGTATCTGAAAATAATAATGATGAAGCAAAGTTCATTTAAAACTTTATATAGACCATTTAAAATATAAATTACATGAGATACAGTATGTATAGTCACTTTTTCTCGGTGGTGTGCAATACTTCCAAAACACACACATCCATCAAAATCTTCACGGGAACAATTTTTCACACAGCTTAAAAAATAGTCCTGGTTCTTCCAATTTAGTACGTCTTCAACACAAAACAGATGCCCAAAGGTGTCCACTGCACCTCAGATTATATACATAAAAGACAGAGCCGTGTGTGTGTGGTGGGGGGGTTGTCAAAGTGTAAACTACTGTAGTACAAATTCATCAACATAAAAGCACAGGTGATACAAATAGCTGTGTACCATAGATGACCTTTTAGAAAAAAGCACAAAACAGAGCATATAGGGGAATTATAGCTTCCCCTATTAAGCTGTTCCTTCCTCCCTCAGGTTCCAAGTGGCAGCATTTCCAGAAGATACACGACACATTACACCACACATTTCAACCTATAAAAGGTTTTTATTAAGGTGTACCTGTTTGTTGGGGAAACATATTTATAGTTAAATGTGTTTGATTGCCGCCTACTTCCTATTTTACTGGGCAGGGCTAAGTA
Source organism: Pseudophryne corroboree (assembly GCF_028390025.1). Classification (NCBI taxonomy): domain Eukaryota; kingdom Metazoa; phylum Chordata; class Amphibia; order Anura; family Myobatrachidae; genus Pseudophryne; species Pseudophryne corroboree. The sequence continues at coordinate 182,286,632 of NC_086453.1, read as the reverse complement.
ATTATACATGAAACTCCCTCTTTGGGAGCTCTATAGAGATCCAGTGGGGAGGCCTTCAATTTACCGGTTGTCAGGATCCCAGCTGTCAGGAGACCAACGCCAAAATCCCCACTTGGGTGGTAGTCCATAACACCACCCTAGGGGGAATATAACCTTGTGGCAACCGAAGTCACCACTGGGCCCGAAGCGCGGTGAGTGCAACAAGCCTGCAAGGGGACACTCTGCGCTCGCCGATGGTATTCTGGTTCTCGGGATTCCGGCATCGGTCTTCTGACCACCGGGATCCCAACAGCCGGGATATCATACTGATCCTGATCCAGTGAGCTATATTTATATATTATACGTAGAAAGGCACTTTAGCAATCTATGCCTTCATTATTTGAGTGCTCATCTCATATCTAAATTGGGGACCACGTTTGCCATGCATTCTACCAGCTATATCTCATTTAATTAATATTTTATACTAGGTGATTCATCGCGCCCTACGGGCGCTCTTCACACCATCGTAAGGGGCTACGCCCCCTTAACCCTTGCACACTCTTGCGGCATGCAATATTTTTATTATATTAAGTATTGCTTCCAAACATAAACGTGTGAGTGGTTAAATATTGCACGGACAAAGGGCGTGCGATGGTTAAGGGGTCGAAGCCCCTTGCAACGGCGTGAACAGCGCACGCAGATCCTGATAAATCACCTAGTAGGTGCTGTGGTTGGGGGAGTGGCAGGTGCGGGGGAGATGTGTATGGGGTTTGGGGGTGCCACGGGTGGGGGAAGGGCTGGTGCAGTGGTGCCGTGTATGGGGGAGGGGGCATGGGTGCCACGGGTGGGGGTCCAGAGCCACCGCAGGTGGGGGAGGAGTGGTTGCGGGGTTGCGGCGGTTGGTAAAGGGGCGGGTGTGGTGGGTGGGGGAGGGGTGGGTAATGCTTTTCCTGCTTCTCCTCCTGGAAGCAGCTAAGCATATGTCCTCCCTTTGGTAATGGCTCTCCCAGAGACTCGCACAGCAGCCAAGCAGCCAGTCACTATTGTTAGCATCGGTGTCCCAACGTGCCGCATTACAGGGAAGAAGATGCACTCAATAAACTACAGCTCCCAGCAGCCCTAAATGCCGGAATGCTTCGGCGCGAAGGCCTGTTGGGAGTAGTGATGAGCGAGGTTCGGTTTTACTCGGTTTTACTCGGTTTTACTCGGTTCTCAAAACGGCATCTTATTGGCTATCCAAAACACGTGACATCCGTGAGCCAATAAGATGCCGTTTTGAGAACCGAGTAAAACCGAGTAAAACCGAGTAAAACCGAATCCGCTCATCACTAGTTGGGAGCTGTAGTTTATTTAGTGCATCTACTTTCCTGTAATGCACCGTTGCTAACAATAGTGACTGGCTGGCAGAACTGACTGACTCGCTGAATCAATGTAAAAGGTGAGAGTGCTGTGCAGTGTCAGTGACACTGCACACCCACTGCACTGCACAGCACAGTCACTTTTACATTGATTCAGCATCCAGACATTACCTTCCACGATATCACCCACTCTATCTGGTACATTAGCCATCTTGGGGCTTCCAGGCTGGCAGGCCAGGTGCTGTGTTGTAGAGTCAGGGCCTCTGGGGATCTGGGCGTGGCTGTGGCGGGGAGGCACTACTGTAACATCACGTGCAGAGGAGGCTCCGGGACTCATAGAGTATGCGGCACAGGGAGGGCTATGAAAGCCTTCTGCTGTGCCGCTTTCATACACATCTATGCCAGTGGCTGCAGAAGCTTTTGTTCCACCTGCGCCGTGGTTATGGAGTGGGGATTGTTGATGCTGGAGGGGGCAGGCGGCCTGGCAGCAGGACATAGGACGCTGCAGAAAAAGGATTTGATTTTTCCCCTATCTACAGCGCAGAGACTTGCTGCAGATTCAGGGGCATACCCTCCAGCTGTATCTTTTTGGCAGGTTTTGGAGTGTGGGCCTGGAGCTGCAGCTCCATCAGCCCATACTTGCATCAGCCCCATTGTTAATCCTGCTCTGGGAACACACAGCAGCCAAAGGGCAGAGCCTCCCATTGGATGCAACCTGTGTGGGAGGGCGTTTCTCGCCTAATCAGCTGTGGACTGGGTGTGATAGACCTGACACTAACCCAATGAGAGCTCCTAGACACGCCCAGCGTTAGTCACACAGGCACAGAGTCACAGATCTGGGCAATTATATAGGAGATGGAATATATATATTTTTAAGTGGACTTTGCTTCATAAATTTTATTTTCTGATCCAAAGAGATCTAACCAGCTGAAATATTGAAATTGATTTATTATACAGAAGGTTTTTATGACCCTTTTTACCTCCTATACCTTGGATAGAGAGCACAGGAACTACTGTGTATATATTGTCTGTGCAATTTGTGATTCAATAAAAATAATAAAAATAATAATAATAATAATAATAATAATAATAATAATTTTATTTATATAGCGCTCTTTCTCCAATAGGATTCAAGGCGCTTAACAGATACAAAGCATAATATAGTACAGAAAATAATGAAGTACATTTTCATAAAATACAGAAGCATGAAGATTCTAAAAGGGACACTATGGAAATGCTTGAGTAAACAGAAAAGTCTTGAGTCTACTTTTGAAGGATTCTATAGTTGGGGCCTCTCGCACTGTGCGGGGAAGTGAGTTCCATAGAGTCGGAGCCGCATAACTAAAAGCTCGACCCCCAGATGAATTACGGTAGATTCTAGGTACTGCTAAAAGTCCTTCATCTACAGATCGCAGTAATCGAGTGGGGCAGTATGGGGTCAGAAGCTGTTTCAGGTACCTTGGGCCTTGGTCATGTAATGCTTTGAAACTCAGTAAGCCAATCTTGAAGATGATTCGCCATCTTACAGGCAGCCAGTGAAGGGAGTAGAGGATGGGTGTTATGTGGCTAGAACTGGGCTGGTTGGTTAATAGCCTGGTAGCTGTGTTTTGCACCAGCTGTAAGCGTTGCAATTCTTTTGCTGGGAGACCAAGGTAGAGGGCATTACAGTAGTCTAATCGAGAAGATACAAATGCATGTATGACTTTTGGCGTATCATCTGAGGGAATTAAGTGCTTGATTCTGGCTATGTTCCTCAGGTGAAAGAATGAGGATTTGATTGTGGCTGATATCTGATGTTTAAGTGTCAAGCCACCATACAGGGCAACGCCAAGATTCCGCACACGATCACTGGTCTGTAATTCTGAATCCCCGAGGGTAAGTCCAGTTGGTTGGCTATGCTGCAGTCTTGTCGTTTGATGTTGCGGTCGTATCATAAGGACCTCTGTTTTATCCGGGTTCAGTCGCAGCCAACTGGTGCTCATCAACTCCTGTAGTTCAGCCAGACAGCCATTTAGGGTTGCTATTGGGTTATCAGTGCCCGGAGCAAAGGACAAGTACAGTTGTGTATCATCTGCATAGCAGTGGTAGACCAGGCCATGGCACCTGATTATTTCGCTCAATGGGAGCATGTATACTGCAAAAAGCATGGGGGATAGTATAGAACCTTGTGGGACACCACATGGCAATGGCACTGGTGGTGATGAGTATAATCCAGATGATACTCTCTGTGACCTGCCTGTGAGAAATGATTTGAACCAGCTTAGGACTGTGCCATCCAGACCACAGAAATGTATCAGTCGCTCAATCAGAAGCCCATGGTCCACGGTATCAAATGCTGCCAAGAGATCCAGAAGGATTAATATTGAACAGTCACCTCTGTCTTTTGCCATCAGAAGATCATTTAACACACACACCAGGGCTGTTTCAGTGCTATGTCTTCTCCTGAATCCTGATTGAAATGGATCATAAATATCATGGGTTGTCAGGCGGGTTTCCAGTTGATTTGCAACGACTTTCTCAATAACCTTTCCTAGGAAAGGAAGGTTTGATACCGGTCTGTAGTTGGTCATGCAGTCGGGATCTAAATTAGTTTTTTTAAGAAGCGGTCTAACAATTGCTTCCTTTAGGGGTCAAGGAAAAATGCCTGTCTGCAAAGAGCATTGAACAATTTTTGTAAAGACAGGACCAATTATATCCATACAACCTATTAGAAGCTTGGTTGAGGCTGGGTCCAGATCACAGGTGGTGGGACGCAAAATCCGAGCAATTTCAGCAGTGTCCTTTACATCCACTGGTTCAAAGCTGGTCCATGAAGGCAGGTAGCTTATACTGGCAGGCTTTGTAGTTTGGCACTCCTTTGATGGCACTGTGGAGATTCCAGCCCAGATGGTGGATATTTTATCTGCAAAGAAGTTGGCAAACTCGTTGCATCATGCCTGGGAGAGGGTCTCATCAGTCTGCAGGCATGCTGGCTTGCAAAGCATCTCCACTGTGCGGAAAAGTTGAGCTGGCCTATTGTTTGCTGCTGTGATCTCATTTGACATTAACTGTGATTTCTTACGAGTGATTGTCGATTGATATTCTTCGTTATGCTTTATTAGTTTTATTTTGTCATCCACTAGGTTAGTCTTCCTCCATCGTCTTTCCAGTCTACGCCCCCTTTTCTTGAGCTCACTAACACTGTTGTCGAACCATGGAGCTTGACGTTGTGGTTTACGAGGTCTTAAACGCACAGGGGCGATAATATCAATTGCAGACATAACATCCCTATTATAATAACGGACTACGGAACAGGGATCTTCACAGGCACCCAGTATAGCAGAGAGATCCAGATTTGCTGCAAGAGCCTGGGGAGTCATACCCCTCCTTGGACGATACCTGGTCAACTCCACGGGCAGAGATATTATTTGAGGGGTTGCAACTCAGAACCAGAGGGAGTAGTGGTCTGACCAGATGACTGGGTTTATTTTTAGGTCAGTGACTTCTAATCCAATCTGAAAGACAAGGTCGAGAGTGTGACCACTTTTATGTGTGGCGCACACATAAAAGTGTGTGCGCCACACATCACACTTAAATCACACTTAATTCCTGCAGCCTTTTATGTGTGGTGCACAGGAGTTCACTATTTACACTGTCTATCTTGGAGAACTAACCACAGATCTCTTGTGGATGTAGGCTTGCTCAAATCCTTCTGTCTATTCATGTAATCCCAGACAGGCTCGATGATGTTGAGATCAGTGCTCTGTGGAGCAATATCATCACTTCCTGGGCTCCTTGTTACGTTAAAGATAGTTCTTAATGACAAGGGGGGTAATTAAGACCCAATCGTAGCAGCAAATTTGTTAGCAGTTGGGCAAAACCATGGGGGTCATTCCGAGTTGATGGCTCACTAGCAACTTTTTGCAGCGCTGCGATCAGATAGTCGCCGCCTATGGGGGAGTGTATTTTAGCTTTACAAGTATGCGAACGCTTGTGGAGCCGATGGCACAAAAAAGTTTTTTGCAGTTTCTGAGTAGCTCTGGACTTACTCAGCTGCTGCGATCACTTCAGTCTTTTTGGTCCCGGAATTGACGTCAGACACCCGCCCTGCAAACGCTTGGACATGCCTGCGTTTTTCCAAACACTCCCAGAAAATGGTCAGTTGACACCCAGAAACACCCTCTTTCTGTCAACCACCTTGCGATCGGCTGTGCGAATGGATTTTTCGTTAAATCTATCGCCCAGCACCGATCCTCTTTGTATCCGTATGACACGCCTGCGCATTGCGGTGCATAAGCATGCGCAGTTTTGCAGAGATTTAACCTGATCGCAGAGCTGCAAAAAGTTGCTAGCGAGCGATCAACTCGGAATGACCCCCCCATGTGCACTGCAGGTGTGGCAGATATAACATGCACAGAGAGAGTTAGATTTGGGTGGGGTGTGTTCAAACTGAAATCCAAATTGCAGTGTAGAAATAAAGCAGCCAGTATTTACCCTGCACAGAAACAAAATAACCCACCCAAATCTAACTCTCTCTGCACATGTTATATCTGCTACACCTGCAGTGCACATGGGAGGTCATTCCGAGTTGTTCGCTCGTTGACGATTTTCGCTATATTGTGATTAGTCGCTTACTGCGCCTGCGCAAGGTTCGCAGAGCGCATGCGGTTAGTTATTTTACACAAAAGTTAGGTATTTTACTCACGGCATAACGAGGATTTTTCATCGTTCTGGTGATCGTAGTGTTATATACAGGAAGTGGGTGTGTCTGGGCGGAAACTGGCCGTTTTGTGGGCGTGTGCGAAAAACGCTGGCGTTTCTGGGAAAAATGCGGGAGTGTCTGACGAAACGGGGGAGTGTCTGGGCGAACGCTGGATGTGTTTGTGACGTCAAACCAGGAACGAAACTGACTGAACTGATCGCAATGGCTGAGTAAGTCTGGAGCTACTCAGAAACTGCTAAGAAATTTCTATTTGCAATTCTGCGAATCTTTCGTTCGCAATTCTGCTATGCTAAGATTCACTCCCAGAGGGCGGCGGCTTAGCGTGTGCAATGCTGTTAAAAGCAGCTAGCGAGCGAAACAACTCGGAATGAGGGCCATGGTTAACCCAACTGCTAACAAATTTGCTGCTACGATCAGGTCTGAATTACCCCCACTGGCTGCATGTTTGGGGTCGCTGTCCTGCTGCAGAATAAATTTGGAGCCAATCAGATGCATCCCTGATGGTTTTGCATGATAGATAAGTGCCTGCCTGTATTTCTCAGCGCATGGGACCCATGTCATCAGTGAATAGTGCTAATGTGATTAGGAGCGGAATGCATGACATCACTTTCAGTAATGCCTACTTCCGGTAAGTGGAGATCGGAGTATGGCACTAAGGGGTCTATTTACTAAGCCTTGGCTGGAGATAAAGTTGCTGGAGATAAAGTACCAGCCAACCAGCTCCTAACTGACATGACACAGGCTGTGTCTGAAAAATGACAGTTAGGAGCCGATTGGCTGGTACTTTATCTCCTAAGACTCCTGAATGTGTAACAGACATAGACATGCAGGGGAGTAAACCAATGGTGAATATCCTCACTTGGGCACAACCAAAATCAAATCAAACACAGGTTTACTGCATAGAAAAAGAGCAGGAACAAATGGTGAGTGACTGGGGAGCACTGCATGTATGAATGAAAAGCCCAAGAAATACATACTTACCAGTGAGACAATGAAGAAATGGATATTATTTCACCTAAGCTGCCTCCCTCCTAGTAAATATCCTTTCAACACACACTTCAGACAAATGCCAAACTACTCCATTATATATCAAATGTGTAACTGGACATTTGAATCTTATTGGCAGTGCCAATTAATTCTGATGCGTTTCCATAATTAGCATCTGATGTGTACGCATTGTGTAACGTTGCAAAGCACACGCAAATTGTGCCTAAGAGGAAGAAAAATCCCATTGCACAACGTTTGGCCAAGATAACAGCTAACTTGTGTGCTAGGTCTGAGAGAGGGAGGATAGCAGAGGCAGCAGCTGCTGCACAAGTGTCACAACAGCCATCTGCTGCACAAAAGCCTGAAGAACCATCTGGGCAACAAGTGAATGTACATCAATCAGGGCATGTTGAGGAGGAGGACGCTGGACCCTGTAATGCACAAGAGAACCAGCAGAGAGAGTTGTGATAAGAAGACGGCCCCACTTTGTGAGGAGGGAACTGGACATCCTAGTCCCCCAGGCATTGGAGCACTTTGTTCATGGGCCGAAGAATATGACTGCTACAGCTAAAGAGCGAATCTGGAGAGACATTACTGATGCTGCAAATGCAGAGGTGCCCATTGTCCGGGAGTGGACAGAAGTGAAAAGACAGTATGTGTATATATTATGGACACATGTTGGTTGTTGTGTTGTGAACTTAAATGTTTAAACTTATTTTTAATAGCAAAAATAGGAATTTAATACCTACCGGTAATTCCTTTTCTCGTAGTCTGTAGTGGATACTGGGGTTCTGTACTTTAGTACCATGGGGGTATAGATCGGGTCCACTGGAGCCTGGCACTTTAAAAACCTTTAGTGTGTATGTGTGTGCTGGCTCCTCCCCTCTATGCCCCTCCTACCAGACTCAGTCTAGGAAACTGTGCCCGAGGAGATGGACATACCACAAGAGAAGGAATAATACAACAGTGGTGATGCAACAAGCCAACACACAACCATAACCGAAAAGAGAGCGCTAACCAGAACTGAGGATAGCAACACCAACCGAACCAGGATAGCAAGGCTATCTCAACAACACTGGGACCGCAACGGCGGGCCAACCAAATACTTAGGTAAGCAGGAGTGAAGCAATGATGCGGGCGCCCAGTATCCACTACGGACTATGAGAAAAGGAATTACCGGTGGGTATTGCATTTTTATTTTCTCTAAAGTCCTAGTGGATACTGGGGTTCTGTACTTTAGTACCATGGGGAAGTCCCAAAGCTCCCAAACGAGTGGGAGAGTGCTGACTGAGACCCCTGTAAAACTGCCTGACAAAATTGAAGGTCATCCGTGGCCCAGGTGTTGAACCTATAAAATTTAACAAACGTGTTCGAAGCCGACCAAGTTGCGGCTTGGCACAATTGTAAGGCCGAGACACAACGGGCAGCTGACCAGGAAGAACCCATAGACCTCGTCGAGTGGCCCTAAACAGACGGCGGCAAAGGCAGAGCCACCGAAGTATAGGCCTGTTGAATAGTCAACCGGAGCCAGAAAGCAATAATTTGCTTAGAAGCCGGCTGACCAATCTTAGAGGTGTCATAAAGGACAAACAGTGAGTCAGATTTCTGATGACAGGCTGTCCTTTTAACATAAATCTTGAGAGCACTGACCACATCCAAGGACTCAGGACCAACAGAAGCGTCAGACAACACTGGAACCGCAATAGGTTGATTCACATGAAACGCTGACACCACTTTAGGCAAAAATTGAGGATGGGTCCTAAGTTCTGCCCTGTCTTCATGAAAAATCAAATAAGGGCTCTTACAGGATAAGGCCCCTAATTCAGAGATACGTCTGGCAGACGCCAATGCCAATAACATCACCGTCTTCCAGGTGAGAAATTTTTACTAGACCCTATGTAAGGGTTCAAACTAGTGATGAGCGGGTTCGGTTTCTCGGAAACCGAACCCCCCCGAACTTCACCCTTTTTACACGGGTCCGAGCCATACTCGGATTCTCCCGTATGGCTCGGGTAACCCGAGCGCGCCCGAACGTCATCATCCCGCTGTCGGATTCTCGCGAGATTCGGATTCTATATAAGCAGCCGCGCATCGCCGCCATTTTCACTCGTGCATTGGAAATGTTAAGGAGAGGACGTGGCTGGCGTCCTCTCCGTTTATGTTGATGCATTGCAAATATTTTGTGCTTGCTTATTACTTAATTGTGGGGACTGGGGAGCAGCTGTATATAGGAGGAGTACAGTGCAGAGTTTTGCTGACAGTGACCACCAGTAATACGTTGTCTGCCTGAAAAACACTCCATATCTGTGCTCAGTGTGCTGCATATATCTGTGCTCACACTGCTTAATTGTGGGGACTGGGGAGCAGCTGTATTATATAGCAGGAGTACAGTGCAGAGTTTTGCTGACAGTGACCACCAGTATACGTTGTCTGCCTGAAAAACACTCCATATCTGTGCTCAGTGTGCTGCTTTATTGTGGGGACTGGGGACCTCCAGTATAATATTATATAGGAGGAGTACAGTGCAGAGTTTTGCTGACCAGTGACCACCAGTATATAATATATAGCATTACGGTACAGTAGGCCACTGCTGTACCTACCTCTGTGTCGTCATTAAGTATACTATCCATCTAGATTCTATACCTGTGGTGCATTTCAGTTGTGCAGTTTGCTGACACAGTGACCACTAGAGATGAGCGGGTTCGGTTTCTCTGAATCCGAACCCGCACGAACTTCATGTTTTTTTCACGGGTCCGAGCAGACTCGGATCCTCCCGCCTTGCTCGGTTAACCCGAGCGCGCCCGAACGTCATCATGACGCTGTCGGATTCTCGCGAGACTCGGATTCTATATAAGGAGCCGCGCGTCGCCGCCATTTTCACACGTGCATTGAGATTGATAGGGAGAGGACGTGGCTGGCGTCCTCTCCATTTAGATTAGGGTTGAGAGAGAGAGAGAGAGATTGACCTGAGGCTGTGATACTGTAGAAGAGAGTGCAGAGTTTAGTGACTGACGACCACAGTGACCACCAGACAGTGCAGTTGTTTGTTTTATTTAATATATCCGTTCTCTGCCTGAAAAAAACGATACACACAGTGACTCAGTCACATACCATATCTGTGTGCACTGCTCAGCCCAGTGTGCTGCATCAATGTATATATATATCTGACTGTGCTCAGCTCACACAGCTTATAATTGTGGGGGAGACTGGGGAGCACTGCAGTGCCAGTTATAGGTTATAGCAGGAGCCAGGAGTACATAATATTATATTAAAATTAAACAGTGCACACTTTTGCTGCAGGAGTGCCACTGCCAGTGTGACTAGTGACCAGTGACCTGACCACCAGTATATATAATATTAGTAGTATACTATCTCTTTATCAACCAGTCTATATTAGCAGCAGACACAGTACAGTGCGGTAGTTCACGGCTGTGGCTACCTCTGTGTCGGCACTCGGCAGCCCGTCCATAATTGTATATACCACCTAACCGTGGTTTTTTTTTTCTTTCTTTATAGTCATACTAGTTACGAGTATACTATCTCTTTATCAACCAGTCTATATTAGCAGCAGACACAGTACAGTGCGGTAGTTCACGGCTGTGGCTACCTCTGTGTCGGCACTCGGCAGCCCGTCCATAATTGTATATACCACCTAACCGTGGTTTTTTTTTCTTTCTTTATACATACATACTAGTTACGAGTATACTATCTCTTTATCAACCAGTCTATATTAGCAGCAGACACAGTACAGTGCGGTAGTTCACGGCTGTGGCTACCTCTGTGTCGGCACTCGGCAGCCCGTCCATAATTGTATATACCACCTAACCGTGGTTTTTTTTTCTTTCTTTATACATACATACTAGTTACGAGTATACTATCTCTTTATCAACCAGTCTATATATTAGCAGCAGACACAGTACAGTGCGGTAGTTCACGGCTGTGGCTACCTCTGTGTCGGCACTCGGCAGCCCGTCCATAATTGTATATACCACCTAACCGTGGTTTTTTTTTCTTTCTTTATAGTCATACTAGTTACGAGTATACTATCTCTTTATCAACCAGTCTATATTAGCAGCAGACACAGTACAGTGCGGTAGTTCACGGCTGTGGCTACCTCTGTGTCGGCACTCGGCAGCCCGTCCATAATTGTATATACCACCTAACCGTGGTTTTTTTTTCTTTCTTTATACATACATACTAGTTACGAGTATACTATCTCTTTATCAACCAGTCTATATTAGCAGCAGACACAGTACAGTGCGGTAGTTCATGGCTGTGGCTACCTCTGTGTCGGCACTCGGCAGCCCGTCCATAATTGTATATACCACCTAACCGTGGTTTTTTTTTCTTTCTTTATACATACATACTAGTTACGAGTATACTATCTCTTTATCAACCAGTCTATATTAGCAGCAGACACAGTACAGTGCGGTAGTTCACGGCTGTGGCTACCTCTGTGTCGGCACTCGGCAGCCCGTCCATAATTGTATATACCACCTAACCGTGGTTTTTTTTTCTTTCTTTATAGTCATACTAGTTACGAGTATACTATCTCTTTATCAACCAGTCTATATTAGCAGCAGATACAGTACAGTGCGGTAGTTCACGGCTGTGGCTACCTCTGTGTCGGCACTCGGCAGCCCGTCCATAATTGTATATACCACCTAACCGTGGTTTTTTTTTCTTTCTTTATACATACATACTAGTTACGAGTATACTATCTCTTTATCAACCAGTCTATATTAGCAGCAGACACAGTACAGTGCGGTAGTTCACGGCTGTGGCTACCTCTGTGTCGGCACTCGGCAGCCCGTCCATAATTGTATATACCACCTAACCGTGGTTTTTTTTTCTTTCTTTATAGTCATACTAGTTACGAGAAATACTATCTCTTTATCAACCAGTCTATATTAGCAGCAGATACAGTACAGTGCGGTAGTTCACGGCTGTGGCTACCTCTGTGTCGGCACTCGGCAGCCCGTCCATAATTGTATATACCACCTAACCGTGGTTTTTTTTTCTTTCTTTATACATACATACTAGTTACGAGTATACTATCTCTTTATCAACCAGTCTATATTAGCAGCAGACACAGTACAGTGCGGTAGTTCACGGCTGTGGCTACCTCTGTGTCGGCACTCGGCAGCCCGTCCATAATTGTATATACCACCTAACCGTGGTTTTTTTTTCTTTCTTTATACATACATACTAGTTACGAGTATACTATCTCTTTATCAACCAGTCTATATTAGCAGCAGACACAGTACAGTGTGGTAGTTCACGGCTGTGGCTACCTCTGTGTCGGCACTCGGCAGCCCGTCCATAATTGTATATACCACCTAACCGTGTTTTTTTTTTCTTTCTTTATACATACATACTAGTTACGAGTATACTATCTCTTTATCAACCAGTCTATATATTAGCAGCAGACACAGTACAGTGCGGTAGTTCACGGCTGTGGCTACCTCTGTGTCGGCACTCGGCAGTCCGTCCATAATTGTATATACCACCTAACCGTGGTTTTTTTTTCTTTCTTTATACATACATACTAGTTACGAGTATACTATCTCTTTATCAACCAGTCTATATTAGCAGCAGACACAGTACAGTGCGGTAGTTCACGGCTGTGGCTACCTCTGTGTCGGCACTCGGCAGCCCATCCATAATTGTATATACCACCTAACCGTGTTTTTTTTTTCTTTCTTCTTTATACATACATAGTTACATAGACATCTCTTTATCAACCAGTCTATATTAGCAGCAGACACAGTACAGTACGGTAGTTCACGGCTGTGGCTACCTCTGTGTCTGCACTCGGCAGGCAGTCCATCCATAATTGTATACCACCTAACCGTGGTTTTTTTTTCTTTCTTCTTTATACATACATAGTTACATAGACATCTCTTTATCAACCAGTCTAAATTAGCAGCAGACACAGTACAGTACGGTAGTTCACGGCTGTGGCTACCTCTGTGTCTGCATTCGGCAGGCAGTCCGTCCATAATTGTATACCACCTAACCGTGGTTTTTTTTTCTTTCTTCTTTATACATACATAGTTACATAGACATCTCTTTATCAACCAGTCTATATTAGCAGCAGACACAGTACAGTACGGTAGTTCACGGCTGTGGCTACCTCTGTGTCTGCACTCGGCAGGCAGTCCATAATTGTATACTAGTATCCATCTCCATTGTTTACCTGAGGTGCCTTTTAGTTGTGCCTATTAAAATATGGAGAACAAAAATGTTGAGGTTCCAAAATTAGGGAAAGATCAAGATCCACTTCCACCTCGTGCTGAAGCTGCTGCCACTAGTCATGGCCGAGACGATGAAATGCCAGCAACGTCGTCTGCCAAGGCCGATGCCCAATGTCATAGTACAGAGCATGTCAAATCCAAAACACCAAATATCAGAAAAAAAAGGACTCCAAAACCTAAAATAAAATTGTCGGAGGAGAAGCGTAAACTTGCCAATATGCCATTTACGACACGGAGTGGCAAGGAACGGCTGAGGCCCTGGCCTATGTTCATGGCTAGTGGTTCAGCTTCACATGAGGATGGAAGCACTCAGCCTCTCGCTAGAAAAATGAAAAGACTCAAGCTGGCAAAAGCAGCACAGCAAAGAACTGTGCATTCTTCGAAATCCCAAATCCACAAGGAGAGTCCAATTGTGTCGGTTGCGATGCCTGACCTTCCCAACACTGGACGTGAAGAGCATGCGCCTTCCACCATTTGCACGCCCCCTGCAAGTGCTGGAAGGAGCACCCGCAGTCCAGTTCCTGATAGTCAGATTGAAGATGTCAGTGTTGAAGTACACCAGGATGAGGAGGATATGGGTGTTGCTGGCGCTGGGGAGGAAATTGACAAGGAGGATTCTGATGGTGAGGTGGTTTGTTTAAGTCAGGCACCCGGGGAGACACCTGTTGTCCGTGGGAGGAATATGGCCGTTGACATGCCAGGTGAAAATACCAAAAAAATCAGCTCTTCGGTGTGGAGGTATTTCACCAGAAATGCGGACAACAGGTGTCAAGCCGTGTGTTCCCTTTGTCAAGCTGTAATAAGTAGGGGTAAGGACGTTAACCACCTCGGAACATCCTCCCTTATACGTCACCTGCAGCGCATTCATAATAAGTCAGTGACAAGTTCAAAAACTTTGGGTGACAGCGGAAGCAGTCCACTGACCAGTAAATCCCTTCCTCTTGTAACCAAGCTCACGCAAACCACCCCACCAACTCCCTCAGTGTCAATTTCCTCCTTCCCCAGGAATGCCAATAGTCCTGCAGGCCATGTCACTGGCAATTCTGACGATTCCTCTCCTGCCTGGGATTCCTCCGATGCATCCTTGCGTGTAACGCCTACTGCTGCTGGCGCTGCTGTTGTTGCTGCTGGGAGTCGATGGTTATCCCAGAGGGGAAGTCGTAAGCCCACTTGTACTACTTCCAGTAAGCAATTGACTGTTCAACAGTCCTTTGCGAGGAAGATGAAATATCACAGCAGTCATCCTGCTGCAAAGCGGATAACTGAGGCCTTGACAACTATGTTGGTGTTAGACGTGCGTCCGGTATCCGCCGTTAGTTCACAGGGAACTAGACAATTTATTGAGGCAGTGTGCCCCCGTTACCAAATACCATCTAGGTTCCACTTCTCTAGGCAGGCGATACCGAGAATGTACACGGACGTCAGAAAAAGACTCACCAGTGTCCTAAAAAATGCAGTTGTACCCAATGTCCACTTAACCACGGACATGTGGACAAGTGGAGCAGGGCAGGGTCAGGACTATATGACTGTGACAGCCCACTGGGTAGATGTATGGACTCCCGCCGCAAGAACAGCAGCGGCGGCACCAGTAGCAGCATCTCGCAAACGCCAACTCTTTCCTAGGCAGGCTACGCTTTGTATCACCGCTTTCCAGAATACGCACACAGCTGAAAACCTCTTACGGCAACTGAGGAAGATCATCGCGGAATGGCTTACCCCAATTGGACTCTCCTGTGGATTTGTGGCATCGGACAACGCCAGCAATATTGTGTGTGCATTAAATATGGGCAAATTCCAGCACGTCCCATGTTTTGCACATACCTTGAATTTGGTGGTGCAGAATTTTTTAAAAAACGACAGGGGCGTGCAAGAGATGCTGTCGGTGGCCAGAAGAATTGCGGGACACTTTCGGCGTACAGGCACCACGTACAGAAGACTGGAGCACCACCAAAAACTACTGAACCTGCCCTGCCATCATCTGAAGCAAGAAGTGGTAACGAGGTGGAATTCAACCCTCTATATGCTTCAGAGGTTGGAGGAGCAGCAAAAGGCCATTCAAGCCTATACAATTGAGCACGATATAGTAGGTGGAATGCACCTGTCTCAGGCGCAGTGGAGAATGATTTCAACGTTGTGCAAGGTTCTGATGCCCTTTGAACTTGCCACACGTGAAGTCAGTTCAGACACTGCCAGCCTGAGTCAGGTCATTCCCCTCATCAGGCTTTTGCAGAAGAAGCTGGAGACATTGAAGGAGGAGCTAACACGGAGCGATTCCGCTAGGCATGTGGGACTTGTGGATGGAGCCCTTAATTCGCTTAACAAGGATTCACGGGTGGTCAATCTGTTGAAATCAGAGCACTACATTTTGGCCACCGTGCTCGATCCTAGATTTAAAGCCTACCTTGGATCTCTCTTTCCGGCAGACACAAGTCTGCTGGGGTTGAAAGACCTGCTGGTGACAAAATTGTCAAGTCAAGCGGAACGCGACCTGTCAACATCTCCTCCTTCACATTCTCCCGCAACTGGGGGTGCGAGGAAAAGGCTCAGAATTCCGAGCCCACCCGCTGGCGGTGATGCAGGGCAGTCTGGAGCGACTGCTGATGCTGACATCTGGTCCGGACTGAAGGACCTGACAACGATTACGGACATGTCGTCTACTGTCACTGCATATGATTCTCTCAACATTGATAGAATGGTGGAGGATTATATGAGTGACCGCATCCAAGTAGGCACGTCACACAGTCCGTACTTATACTGGCAGGAAAAAGAGGCAATTTGGAGGCCCTTGCACAAACTGGCTTTTATTCTACCTAAGTTGCCCTCCCACAAGTGTGTACTCCGAAAGAGTGTTTAGTGCCGCCGCTCACCTTGTCAGCAATCGGCGTACGAGGTTACATCCAGAAAATGTGGAGAAGATGATGTTCATTAAAATGAATTATAATCAATTCCTCCGCGGAGACATTGACCAGCAGCAATTGCCTCCACAAAGTACACAGGGAGCTGAGATGGTGGATTCCAGTGGGGACGAATTGATAATCTGTGAGGAGGGGGATGTACACGGTGATATATCGGAGGGTGATGATGAGGTGGACATCTTGCCTCTGTAGAGCCAGTTTGTGCAAGGAGAGATTAATTGCTTCTTTTTTGGGGGGGTCCAACTCCAAACCAACCCGTCATATCAGTCACAGTCGTGTGGCAGACCCTGTCACTGAAATGATGGGTTGGTTAAAGTGTGCATGTCCTGTTTTGTTTATACAACATAAGGGTGGGTGGGAGGGCCCAAGGACAATTCCATCTTGCACCTCTTTTTTCTTTTCTTTTTCTTTGCATCATGTGCTGATTGGGGAGGGTTTTTTGGAAGGGACATCCTGCATGACACTGCAGTGCCACTCCTAAATGGGCCCGGTGTTTGTGTCGGCCACTAGGGTCGCTAATCTTACTCACACAGTCAGCTACCTCATTGCGCCTCTTTTTTTCTTTGCGTCATGTGCTGTTTGGGGAGGGTTTTTTGGAAGGGACATCCTGCGTGACACTGCAGTGCCACTCCTAGATGGGCCCGGTGTTTGTGTCGGCCACTAGGGTCGCTAATCTTACTCACACAGCTACCTCATTGCGCCTCTTTTTTTCTTTGCGTCATGTGCTGTTTGGGGAGGGTTTTTTGGAAGGAACATCCTGCGTGACACTGCAGTGCCACTCCTAGATGGGCCCGGTGTTTGTGTCGGCCACTAGGGTCGCTAATCTTACTCACACAGCTTCCTCATTGCGCCTCTTTTTTTCTTTGCGTCATGTGCTGTTTGGGGAGGGTTTTTTGGAAGGGCCATCCTGCGTGACACTGCAGTGCCACTCCTAGATGGGCCCGGTGTTTGTGTCGGCCACTAGGGTCGCTAATCTTACTCACACAGCTACCTCATTGTGCCTCTTTTTTTCTTTGCGTCATGTGCTGTTTGGGGAGGGTTTTTTGGAAGGGACATCCTGCGTGACACTGCAGTGCCACTCCTAGATGGGCCCGGTGTTTGTGTCGGCCAAGGGTCGCTTATCTTACTCACACAGCGACCTCGGTGCAAATTTTAGGACTAAAAATAATATTGTGAGGTGTGAGGTATTCAGAATAGACTGAAAATGAGTGTAAATTATGGTTTTTGAGGTTAATAATACTTTGGGATCAAAATGACCCCCAAATTCTATGATTTAAGCTGTTTTTTAGTGTTTTTTGAAAAAAACACCCGAATCCAAAACACACCCGAATCCGACAAAAAATATTCGGTGAGGTTTTGCCAAAACGCGTTCGAACCCAAAACACGGCCGCGGAACCGAACCCAAAACCAAAACACAAAACCCGAAAAATTTCAGGCGCTCATCTCTAGTGACCATCAGTATATATAGCAGTACGGTACGGAAGGCCACTGCTGTACCTACCTCTGTGTCATCATTAAGTATACTATCCATCTACATTCTATACCTGTGGTGCATTTTAGTTTTGCAGTTTGCTGACACAGTGACCACCAGTATACTATATATAGCAGTACGGTATGGAAGGCCACTGCTGTACCTACCTCTGTGTCGTCACTAAGTATACTATCCATCTACATTCTATACCTGTGGTGCATTTTAGTTTTGCAGTTTGCTGACACAGTGACCACCAGTATACTATATATAGCAGTACTGTATGGAAGGCCACTGCTGTACCTACCTCTGTGTCGTCATTAAGTATACTATCCATCTACATTCTATACCTGTGGTGCATTTTAGTTTTGCAGTTTGCTGACACAGTGACCACCAGTATACTATATATAGCAGTACGGTACGGAAGGCCACTGCTGGACCTACCTCTGTGTCGTCATTAAGTAATACTATCCATCTACATTCTATACCTGTGGTGCATTTTAGTTTTGCAGTTTGCTGACACAGTGACCACCAGTATACTATATATAGCAGTACGGTACGGAAGGCCACTGCTGTACCTACCTCTGTGTCGTCAAGTATACTATCCATCCATACCTGTGGTGCATTTCAGTTTTGCACAGTTTGCTGATCACCAGTATATAATATATAGCATTACGGTACAGTAGGCCACTGCTCTACCTATCTCTGTGTCGTCAAGTATACTAGCTTAGTCACACAGCGACCTTGGTGCGCCTATTTTTTTCTTTGCATCATGTGCTGTTTGGGGACTATTTTTTTGAAGTGCCATCCTGTCTGACACTGCAGTGCCACTCCAAGATGGGCCAGGTGTTTGTGTCGGCCACTTGTGTCGCTTATCTTAATCACACAGCGACCTTGGTGCGCCTCTTTTTTTCTTTGCATCATGTGCTGTTTCGGGACTATTTTTTTGAAGTGCCATCTTGCCTGACACTGCAGTGCCACTCCTAGATGGGCCAGGTGTTTGTGTCGGCCACTTGTGTCGCTTAGCTTAGTCACACAGCGACCTTGGTGCGCCTCTTTTTTTCTTTGCATCATGTGCTGTTTGGGGACTATTTTTTTGAAGTGCCATCCTGTCTGACACTGCAGTGCCACTCCTAGATGGGCCAGGTGTTTGTGTCGGCCCCTTGTGTCGCTTATCTTAGTCACACAGCGACCTTGGTGCGCCTCTTTTTTTCTTTGCATCATGTGCTGTTTGGGGACTATTTTTTTGAAGTGCCATCCTGCCTGACACTGCAGTGCCACTCCTAGATGGGCCAGGTGTTTGTGTCGGCCACTTGTGTCGCTTAGCTTAGTCACACAGCGACCTTGGTGCGCCTCTTTTTTTCTTTGCATCATGTGCTGTTTGGGGACTATTTTTTTGAAGTGCCATCCTGTCTGACACTGAAGTGCCACTCCTAGATGGGCCAGGTGTTTGTGTCGGCCACTTGTGTCGCTTAGCTTAGTCACATAGCGACCTTGGTGCGCCTCTTTTTTTCTTTGCATCATGTGCTGTTTGGGGACTATTTTTTTGAAGTGCCATCCTGTCTGACACTGCAGTGCCACTCCTAGATGGGCCAGGTGTTCGTGTCGGCCACTTGTGTCGCTTATCTTAGTCACACAGCGACCTTGGTGCGCCTCTTTTTTTCTTTGCATCATGTGCTGTTTGGAGACAATTTTTTTGAAGTGCCATCCTGCCTGACACTGCAGTGCCACTCCTAGATGGGCCAGGTGTTTGTGTCGGCCACTTGTGTCGCTTAGCTTAGCCATCCAGCGACCTCGGTGCAAATTTTAGGACTAAAAATAATATTGTGAGGTGTGAGGTGTTCAGAATAGACTGGAAATTAGTGGAAATTATGGTTATTGTGGTTAATAATACTATGGGATCAAAATGACCCCCAAATTCTATGATTTAAGCTGTTTTTGAGGGTTTTTTGAAAAAAACACCCGAATCCAAAACACACCCGAATCCGACAAGAAAAATTTCGGTGAGGTTTTGCCAAAACGCGTCCGAATCCAAAACACGGCCGCGGAACCGAATCCAAAACCAAAACACAAAACCCGAAAAATGTCCGGTGCACATCACTAGTTCAAACCAGCCCAATTGAAGAAAGGATAAAACCACATTGAGATCCCACGGAGCCGTGGGAGGTACAAAGGGCGGTTGCATTTGAAGAACACCTTTATGGAAAGTTTGCACTTCCGGCAATAAGGCGAGTTGATTCTGGAAGAAAATAAAAAGTGCAGAAATCTGTACTTTGATAGAGCCTAAACCTAGACCCAGATCCACTCCCGTTTGCAGTAAAAGTAGAAAACGATCAATTCTAAACACCATGGGAGACACCTTTCTACTTTCACACCAGGAAACATACTTCTTCCAGATACAATGATAATGTTTGGACGTCACCATCTTCCCTGCCTGGATCATGGTGGAAATAACCCGGGAGGGAAGACCTTTCTTGCTAGAATCACCCTCTCAACTTCCAAGCCGTCAAACGTAGCCACTGTTGAAGAAGATCCTTTTGGAGCGGTAGAGGCCAGGGATCCTCCAGAGCCATGGTTAGGAGGTCCGAGTAACACGCCGTCGAGGTCAATCCGGAGCAATTAGTATTGCTTGAACGCTTTCCCTTCGTAGTCTTTTTAGAACTCTTGGGATGAGCGGTAGAGGAGGGAACAGATACACAAACTGGTACGGCCAAGGCGTCGTCAGCATGTCCACTGCTACAGCCTGGGGATCCCTCATTCTGGAACAGTAGTGGCATAGTTTCTTGTTGAGACGAAAAGCCATCAGGTCTATCTGCGGACAGCCCCACAGGTGAATTAAGCGTTGAAACACCTGAGGACGTATACCCCTTTCCCCTGGATGTCTGCTGAGGATGTCCGCTTCCCAATTGTCCACTCCTGGAATGAATATGGCTGAGATGGCCCTTGCATTGGCCTCTGCCCAGAGGAGGATTTTTGACACTTCTCAGATCGCTTCATGCTTCTTGTTCCCCCTTGTCAGTTTATGTACGCCACTGCCGTGGCATTGTCTGATTGAACCTGGATCGCCTGATCCCTCAGGAGATGAGAAACCTGCAGAAGAGCACTGTAGATTGCCCTGAGTTCCAGGATGTTTTTTGTAAAGCAGATTTCTGTCTTGACCATATCCCCTGGAACTGGGCCCCTTGAGTCACAGCTCCCCAACCACCGGAGGCTGGCATCCGTTGTCAATAGAATCCACGAGTGTATATTGAAACTCCTGCCTTCCACCAGGTGAGAAATTTATAGCAACCATAACAGAGAAATCCGGGCTCTCGGAGATAAGGTCACTTCCTGATGCATGTGGAGGTGAGACCCCGACTATTTGTCCAGCAGATCCAGCTGAAATGGTCGGGCATGAAATCTGCCGCATTGGGTTGACTCATAAGCAGCCACCATCTTGCCCAGTAACCTGATGCAAAGATATATGGATACCTTGCGAGGCTGAGCACCGAATGAACTATAGCCTGGATAGACAAGGCCTTGTCAATCATCAGAAACACCTTTTGAGACACTGTATCCAGTATCATTACCAGGAACTGAAGACGTTGGGTCGATTCCAGGTGAGATTTCTGAAAATTTAGGATCCAACCATGATCCGAAAGTAGGCGAGTCGTCAGATCGATGCTGTGCAGCAGACGCTCCCTGGACACAGCCTTCATTAGGAGATCGTCCAAGTAGGGTACAATGTTGACACCCATCCTGCACAGTTGCAGCATCATCACCGCCATGACTTTGGTGAAGACCCTCAGAGCTGTGGACAAGCCGAAGGGTAAGGCCTGAAGCGGGAAGTGGTCATCCAATATGGCGAACCTAGGGTAAGCCTGATGGGCGGGCCACATGGGAATGTGTTGGTAAGTATCCTTAACATCCAGAGAGACCAGAAATTTCCCCTCCTCCAGAGCTGACACTACTACCTGCAGGGATTCCATCTTGAATTTGAACACCCGTAGACACGGGTTTAGAGACTTTAAGTTCAAGATGGGGCGTACCGAACTGTCTGGTTTGGGATCGACAAAAAGACTGGTGTAAAAACCCCGGTTGCATAACGGAGGAGGTACTGGAACTACCACCCCTGTTCGCAAAAGCTTTTGAATAGCCTCTTGCAAGGAAACTCTTGCTGCGGGTAAAGCTGGTAAGCCCGACTTAAAAAATCTTTCAGGAGGAACTGTTTGAAATTCCAGCCGGTATCCTTTGGAAACTAGGTCCCTCATCTAAGGGTCCTGGCAGGACTCTGCCCACACAGGGGTTAAGTGTTGAAGGCAAGTACCTACCTGAAAGTCGCCTTGCTCATGGGGCCAACCGCCACGCGGAAGGCATAGTGGCAGGGGATCTGGTGGTCTGGTCTAGGGAGACAGCAGTGGCAGGCTTGCGGGACTTACCACGAGTTCCACTGGAAGTGGTGGAGACCCCTCGGCCCCTGCCTCTGAACCTTGCAACACAAAAGGGCTGCAAGGAGTGTCCTTTGTAAGAATGTCTAGCAGGTGACGCTGCCGACGACAGATAGGTAGACTTACCCGCCATAGCTTGGGAGATCCATTTATTTAATTCATCTTCAAACAGGGCATCACCTGTAAAGGGAAGCTTTTCTACACCCTTTTTGGAATCAGGGTCTGCCAACCACTGACGTAACCACAGAGCTCTGCACTCCGAAATAGCCATAGCAGAAGTGCGGCCATTTATCTTACACAACTCCTTAATAGCCTCGCTCATAAAATTTGCAGCATCCTCTATATGTTGCAGCAGAGCAATGACCTCATCCCGGGGCAGAGAGTCTAAACCGTTAATAACAATATCAGACCACTTGACTACCGCCCTGGAAATCCACCCACAAACAGTTGTGGGGCGGTGTGCTGCACCCGCTGCCATATAAATTGCCTTGAGTGTGGTCTCAATTTTACATTCAGCTGGCTCTTTAAGGGATATAGCCCCTGGTACAGGCAGCACCAATTTCTTAGACAGTCTGGATACAGGCGTATCGACTGACGGGGGGGTTTTCCCATACCTTTCTGTACTCAGATGGGAGGGGAAAAGTAGTTAAAAACCTCTATGGAATTTGAAATATTTTTTATCAGGGTTTAACCAAGCCTCCCTGGCCAGGGAGTTTAATTCTTTAGACACACGAAAAGTTGCTGAGGTCTTTGGTATAACATTAATGTACAACTCCTCATCTGGTTCTGGCTTCTGATCTGGTATGTGAAGGACCTCTCTTACAGCAAAAATGAGAGCCTCCACCCCAGGGGACAGAGAGCTGTCCTCATCCATATCATCATCATCCACATCAGGATGATCAGAATCAGAATCAGACTGGAGCACCTGAGGCAGTGAGCGTTTATGTGAAACCAATAGAGGGAGCTGAGAAGCCTTTTTTTGTATCTGCTGCTTTGACCACACAATCAATAGAGTGTTTTAACACCTGTCTCTCTTTTTTAGCTGCAGCTAATTCTGAATTTACACGCTGAATCATGCTGTTAAAACTATCCAGCCAGTCAGGTGCCTGTGAACTGTGTCCCTGTGGCGATAAGGAACATTGTTCACACATGAGTGACCCTGCTGAAGACGGGGTTGAGTTAAAAGCAGCACACAAAACTATGTCAACAGAAATCTTACACAACTGTAATACAGTGCAGCCCACTGACCAACACCCCACACAGACCCTAAAGATCCCCTGGAGTGACACTGAGGAGTGGACACCAGCATACAAAACACAGCAGTAAAATGTGTAATAGTGCAGAGGCGCTGCCGCTGGCATGCTCCCCCCCCCTTCTATGGCCCCCTGCTACCAGTACAGTCTTGTAGCAGCGTGGGTCACCGGAGGAGCAACGTACATGCAGCCTGAATGATCCGCAGCAGCAGGAAATGGCACCTTCCCGCCTCAGGTCCTGCTCCAGGAAGCCCCGCCACCTGTAATGGCGTGCGGTCCCTGAGTAATAGATTATACTGGCCACGGTATTTACACATCAGAAAATGTATACAGTGCACACAAAGCCTTCAGTGATAGTGAGCACTATGGGGCATCAGCCCTGAGCCAGTTTGTCTGCGGTGGGCACCGCAGCTCTGGGCCCGTGACTGCCAGGACCCCGGTGTAACACTCACAGCACCTTGAAACTTCGGCATCTGTTAGAGGGTGGCGGCTAGCTGCTGGTGTGGGCACACATACTAACGATGTGTGATCAGTACCTCAGGAAGTCAGTGTCCTGTCAGCTGGGATTACGAACCATTAACCCTCAGGAGGTTGGTTCGGTTTCCCCTCTAAGTCCCATGAAGCAGGTAGCCTGGTTGCCAACCAGGGCTACCTGAAAATAACAAACTAAAACAAAAATAAAGGAAACTCT
Organism: Pseudophryne corroboree; assembly: GCF_028390025.1. Classification (NCBI taxonomy): domain Eukaryota; kingdom Metazoa; phylum Chordata; class Amphibia; order Anura; family Myobatrachidae; genus Pseudophryne; species Pseudophryne corroboree. The sequence continues at coordinate 182,262,595 of NC_086453.1, read as the reverse complement.
CTGGAGCTCTAGAGAAATGAACCTTGGGCACATTTTCTAAAACCGAGTCTGGTAGGAGGGGCATAGAGGGGAGGATCCAGCACACACATACACACACTAAAGGTTTTTAAAGTGCCAGGCTCCAGTGGACCCGATCTACACCCCCATGGTACTAAAGTACAGAACCCCAGTATCCACTAGGACATTAGAGAAATTAAATTATATGGTTTAATATATTTCCAAAAATCTATACACAAGCAGGACAGAGTTTATATGATGCATGGGGTTTAAAAAAACACCTTATTTTGGATTTAATTTCGTTTGATGAAAGAACAAATTCAGATGGGATGTTGGCCATAGCAACAAATCATATTCTACTTCCCAGTTAACTTGCACCCTCTAGAGTCTAGACTATAATACAGTGGTTCCCAAACTTTTGTGAGTCACGGCACCCTGGAGTGTCAGATTTTTTTTCACGGCACCCCTAGGCCACAAGTTTCTTATTGAGAAATTTCGAAAAAAATATTAGATGAAGTAAATTATGTTTATATGTCATCCTTAGAGTCAGTTATGTGGTGAGGGACAAGATTTGCTTCTGTTTGTCCACATATTTTATAACTGGAAGCCATCAGCACTGGTTTTGCCTATTAAATTGACAATAAATAGTTTGAATTGGTCCTTGACCACCAACCTGAGGCACCCCTGCAAGTGCCTCGCGGCACCCCAGGGTGCCACGGCACACAGTTTGGGAACCACTGCTATAATACCTGGAATTTTTGTGGTTGCTATGCGCAACAACCCATCTTAAACTAAACCCATAAAACAACATTAAAAATTAAGATGAACTGTATGTTGATAGATTGTCAGACTTCAAGAGCAGGCTGAAGTTGAAAATTGCTGCATGGTGGAGACATTCGAGGGGCACGGGTGGTGGGAGAACACCAGAGGCTTTAGAATACAAACCCCTGGAGGTATCAACTCAGGGGGCTGTAGCCAAAGAGGAGGTGTCAGGCATGTCAGATATTGACACAGACATGCCTGACATGATGTCTTCTCCGCATGCAGTCCATGGTAATATGTTAAAATATTTTTCAAAAAAACTTGTGTATTTTAAATATGAAAAGGATAAAGTTTTTTTTTTTTTTTCTCAAACTTTCAGATGATGCTACTGCTCTGGTTCCACATTCTGCTGAGAGGGAGAGAGTGGTGACTCTGGAGATGATGCCCCACTGTCACCGGTGGACCCAGAACAAGATCAGAGCCCCACCTCCAATCGGCAAGCAGCATTCTCTGTGATATCTGGCAGGAAAGCAGCAGAAATGCAGCTTACTTTGCATGGATGCTGCAAGCCAGGGACGTGTGGTGAGCTAAATGGCTCAGGAGGCACTGTCTAGCACCAGAGCCAGATTTACACGCAATATATGAGCCAAAGGGATGTAGGCATTATACACAGGTGCAGCAGTATAAAGTCCTGGAAATTTGATGAGGTTTGATCAGAGATGTGCTGAAAAGATATTCAGGTGAGGCACTGCCTCACCTGCCATAGACTTTTTACTCCAGAGGTTTGACTATAAGACTGATTAGAATAATGCAAAGAAGATATTTCAAACATATTCTTTGTATTTTTCATATACTTTATACAGTCAAAACTTTTGCATAAACGTTAGTATGACAGGAAAGGCTCTGCCTCACCTGCCTCACCCCACTGCACGTCACTGCTGCAAGCCGTGGAGAGGATGAATGAGGGGAGCCGGGAGCAAACAGGAACCATCCAGCAGGTCATACAGGAGCAGACTGCAACCCTATGTGACGATATGTGGGAGATTGTCTCCTTCATGGGCCAAAGCCTCAGACCCACCACCCTGTGCGCACCACCCACCTGCCCTGGACAGGAACCTAACATCTCTGGCCAGGCCCCGCACAGGTCCACACGGCATGCACCATCACCAGAAAGTCACCCAAAGCCTGCCCTAAAAAAAACCAAAAGACATTGACAGCATCAGTACTGTCTGTCCAGATGCGCTCTGGTATTGCAGCACAAATATTCTTAGGCCGTGGAGAATGTATCCATTTGCTAGTGGGATTAGATGTCCAGATCCTACCTCTTAAAGCGGTGCTATTTTGCCCTCAGAACTCTCGCTGCTGGGTCCTGTTTTCTTTTCACATGCATGTCCAGGATGATGTGATTGCTTGTAGGAGTGGTGCTTCTTCTTCTGTTATCTGGTCTCTCTAATAGGCCCTACACACATGCCGATTTTTTGAAAAATATGAACGATCTCGTTCATATCTTTCAGTGTGGAGGCTCCAGCGATGAACGATGCGCGGCCCCGCGCTCGTTCATCGCTGGTCCCCGGTCGGCTGTGCATGCAGGCCAATATGGACGATCTCGTCCATATTTGCCTGCACTTCAATGGAGCCGCGTGACGGGGGGAGTGAAGAAACTTCACTCCCCCCGTCACTGCCCCCCCCGCCGCCGGGTCGCTCGTCGGCCGTATCCGCCGTCGGGCAGCTCGGCGGCGGATCGTCATGTATGTAGGGCCCATAAGCTATAGCACAGATTTGTTACATTTATTTTAAGTGTTCTTCATATGTAGAAAAATAAAAGTAAGAATAAAAAAAAATAAAGTTTTTTTATCATTGTAGTGCATTTCCCTTACTGCAGAGGTTCTCAAACTATGTGTCATTGCAGCCTGGGATGCCTCAGAACAGTTGAAGGGGTGCCCTGGGTTAGATGATCCAGGACCAATGTGTAATTGGGTCAGAGAAATACACAAAACCAGTGCCTGTGACTTAACGTAATAAAATATGATTTCAAACAAAAATGAATCTTGGCCACCACCACATATTTGTATATAAGAATCACATAAAAACACATTGTTATAAAAATAAAATGTAGTCATTTAGTATTAATGTGGCCTTGGGGTGGCATGAAAAACAACAAAATAGTTCAGGGTGACTTTAATTTTAAAAGTGTCAGAACCTCTGCCTTAGTGTTCCCAATAAGTGAAACTAGTACAAACACAGGGTAATGTGCATATGTTACAAAAGTACCAAATTGTAAAGCATGAACAGTTTGAATGATGCACTTAACCAACATACAGTAAGCTAAACAAAGGAGTAAACCTGAAATTCAGAATGCATAAGGGTCAAAAACCTGCAGCTAAAATGTTAATGCAGCACACAAGCTGTGTGTGTTTTTACTAAACAACATCAGCTGTGTGCAATTATTTGCTAATTGTGCAGCGATTGCATCAATCATCGATGTTACTGCTGCCATTATAGTGACTTGCACAGTATGCGTAGCTCTGTACCTGCCCAAAATCTGCATTGACTTTTTCTGGACATTCTGCTTGTCTATCTGCAGATATACATATGCACCACCTTGGACCCAGATACATACTCCCACTACAAGCCCCTTTTACACGCCCAGATTTGTAAACTTGCGGAGACTGCCCGCACACACTCCTCCGTCACACCTTTATAACATTGTTTAGTTGAGGAGTTATTTTTCAGTGCAAGTCTGCTGTATAGTTTAGCGGAGGTGATTTTTACTCTATTCTGTATGCAAGTATAGCGGCGGACATGCGCTGTGTGAATTTTGCGCATGCGCAGTGTATCAATTATCGACAACTGCAAATGCATTTGCATTTGCGTTCAACCTTGAATTAGGCCCTTAGTGACAAATGGACTTCCTTCACTCTGCAGGCCTTGAAAAAGATCTTCTTATAGACCGAAACGCGTTGGCAGCAGAGAGGAGCATCTGAAAAACAGTCTCTTCGATTGGACCCCGGAACCTTTGGGACCCTGACTGAGAAGGAATTTCCGAAACCTGACCGATCAGTGTTTTTTACCGGTGGATCCCACCTTTCGGTGAGATTGTGTATTACTGCTCCCACTTTTACATTTTTGTTATGTCATTGTACATTCCTTTTGGAATTTTTTTAAAATGTTTGGGCAACACTTTTTTATGGAATAAAACCGTTCAAGTTTTAAAAATCGTTTGGTCTTGTGGATGTTGAAAGATACCTTTTTTGTGATAGAGAACACCTTCTGAGCTGTGAGTTGGGGTACGCTGTTATTCCTAGAACCACCTAAAGAAACCTTGATATACTTTGAATAGACATATTCACCGTGAGTTGGGGTACGCTCATCTGTATCTATACCGTGATAAAGATATCTTCATACATTATAAATTTGAATACATTGTGAGTTCTGGTAGAATACAAGTGAGGAGTAAAAACACAGCCCAATCCCATACGAATTTCTTGCTCACGTTCATTATCCTATTAGGAAGATGGTGGAGGTCTATCTCGGACCTAATCCTAAAAATACATTGGAAAAATCCCAAATCACCTGGGTGTATTGCAAATTCTTGTTTGACATACTACACTATTGTATTGTTGTTTATATTTTTAATATATACCGTCCTATATGTGAGTGGAGAAGGACTAAATGAATGGTTGCAACATATGAAGAACCATCCTCTATAAGAATATCCACACATATAAGAGAAGGTTTGAATTTCATACATTTTTCTCAGCACTTTGAATATATGTGTCTGCTCAAATTGTGCATATTTCTATACTGCTTTTGAGAGTGGTGATTCTCTCTGGAGCTACACATTTTCAGCAGCCGGGAGCGCCCGAAATAGATCCACCCCATCCTTTTAACTTAACTATTTAAAGCCCACCCAAACCTATCCTGGGAGCAGGCACTGTCTGTAGAATTTTGTCCCCAAACGCACCTTAAGAGGAACGTGCATTCCTTTAAAGTAGTGAACTGGAAAAAATATTGCTTGTTGATTTTTAAATACAATTTTCAAGAATTGCTCAAAAATTAAAGCTCTTATAGCATGTGATCCCATCGTGATCCCAAAATAAATCTTTGGGGATTTATTAACAACAATATGAACTATTTTTGAGATTTTTTTCTAAAAATTTAAATATTGGCTTTTTGAAAAAATAAAAATGTTGTTTTTAAAAAAAAAATATTTTAAATTTTTATGGAATATACTGCTCTGTTATATATCATATGAAAGCCCATAAAAAAGGTTTAAAATTATACCTTGCCCAACTCTGTAGCTCAATTAGATGAGCTGCAAGTGCAATTTACAAAAAAACTTTAATAGCACATTTTTCATGAAAAAATTGCTGCTTTAAAGGCATATAATTTCAAAACCGTTGAACATATCAGCCTAAGATTTGGGGGTTTTCTTTACACCCTTTGCAGCATTTATTGTACCAACTTTCATCACAATCTGAAATGGTCAGTCTGAAACCTGTGTTGAGTTGGTTTGGAATAACCCATGCCCTGACTTAAGCTGTCTATGCCCTTGGGCAGTGGCGTCACAAGGCGGGTGTGAGGGTGCGGCCCGCACCCGGGTGTGATACCTAAAAGGGATCACACCAAACTGTGGACTCCTCCACAGTGACAGGAGCCAAGTGCTGCAGTGTAAAAATCTGCTACAGCACCTGGCTCCTGTCATAGAAGAGGAGCCGACAACGCTGGGAGACTGTCTCCGGGGGCAGCCTAGTACAGCCCAGCATCTCCGGAGATGCTGGGCATGCCCCCGGAGTGATGATCCATGAGGCCACGCCCCTTTATTTATGGCCATGCCCCCTTTTGCCATGAGCGGATGTGATATCAAGGGTGCGCACTGGGTTTCACCACAGTACCAGTGACGCCTCTGCCCTTGGGCATTGGCCTTAGTAGATGATATTGATGAACTTATATCATCATTACTGGTAGTTGCACCTGCAGCACTAGTATGTTCTTCCTGTTCTCCTCTCAATTGCTCATCCTCCATATCTATCAAGAAACACAAACCAAGTGGTGTACAGCATGCACCACAATTTGTACAAAAAAATGTACCACCTACAATGTCAGAATACATGTATGAGTCAGAGATAATAATCTAAAACTATGGTTTACTTTCATCTACATTGTCACACAATGCATGCATGAAATAAAATATATTACTGTGGTACCACCTTCACTCACAGTGTTGCACAATACATGTATGAGTACAAAATAATAATATACAGCGGTCTGACCAGCAGTGTCACAGTATTTAATCTGTCACCATAAGAAACTATCACACACCTCCCCCAAGTATACTTATCTCTCTCTTCTTCTGCTTCTACTAGCTGGTGACATATCCCCAAATCCTGGTCCCATCCACATAACATGCTCACATTCAGCTGATTCACAATGGAATATAAATCCAACAAACCTTATCAACATCACATGTCTCCCATCTCCCTCCAAGTCACTAAAATGTGCTTTATGGAATGCACGCTCTGTTTGCAACAAATGAACATCTATTCATGACTTTTTTATTGCAAAAAAACTCAGTATGCTAGCTATAACAGAAACATGGCTCACACAATCAGACACTGCCTCCCCTGCATCACTGTCACATGGTGGCCTCCACTTCACACACCCCCCCAGGCCTCATAATAGTAAAGGAGGTGGAGTTATATTACTGTCCAAATATTACACACACATCATTTTGCCACATGTTCCCTTACTCGCATTTACATAATTTGAAGTACACTTTATTAGGATTTTCACCCCTTTCTCTCTGCGTGTTGCAGCTATCTATTGCTCACCTGGGCAACCTAATATGTTTCTGGAAGATTTTTCTGGTTGGCTCCCTCACTTTTTATCCTCTGACATCTCCACCATCATTATGGGTGATTTCAATATATCTATTGACAGTCCACAATCTCCCCATGCCTCTAAACTACTCTCTCTAACCTCCTCTCTTGGCCTCTACCAATGGACTAACTCCCTTTACTTATCAGGAGGGCCACTGCCTGGATCTTGTATTCACAAGACTATGCTCTGTTTCTGAACTTACTAACACTCCTTTCCCTCTCTCAGATCACAACCTTATCACCTGCATCCTCTCCTCCATTACTTCAAACTCAATGTCCCTGAAGTCTACCAAGCCACCTCTAACCCGCAGAAATATTAACGCTTTTAATTTTCAACAACTATTTACCTCACTGCAACCACTGCTCTCGACAATTTCTACATTCACCTCTCCTGAGACTGCTGTATCACATCTTAACCAAACTCTAGAAACAGCACTTGATGAAGTGGCACCAGCTACCCATCACACTCCACGTAGACTTAGATGTCAACTGTGGCACTTTAAATACACAAGACACCTACAAAAACTCTCACGTAAAGTAGAACGCCCACCCACCAGCCACTGCCGCAAGATCTTGCTTCCTATTGACCAGTGACCTGCTCAATTCCCTGCCTGTACCCTCCAACACCTTCTCTTCATTTGATCCTTCAAATGAAGATTAAGTATCTGCACTCTTTTCATCTGCCTACTCTACTACCTCTCCCCTTAACTCTATACCTTCACAAATTAGTAAAGCTCTTTCTGCTGTGATCATCCCAATCTTAACTAAAATCTGTAATCTCTCTCTGTCTACTGGTATCTTTCCTTCTCTGTACAAGCATGCAGTGATTACTCCCATTCTGAAAAAACAAAACTCTGACCATAACTCTCTCTCAAGCTACCGCCACATCTCACAGCTTACAAGCCCCTCCAAGCTACTTGAGAGACTTGCCTACACTTGCCTCACACACTTTCATAACTCACACAGCCTACTGGTCCCACTTCATTCAGGATTTCATGCCCAACACTGCACAGAGACAGCACTGACTAAGGTAGTGAATGATTTAGTCACTGCTAAATCTAAAGGCCATTACTTACTACTTATTCTCCTTGATCTCTCTACTGCTTTTGACACTGTTGACCACTCTCTTCTCATACAAACACTACAATCCCTAGGTATTCAAGACACAGCCCTTTCTTGGTTCTCATCCTACCTATCTAATCGCTCCTTCAGTGTTTGTTTCTCTGATTCCACCTCCTCTTCGCTACCTCTCTCAGGTGGAGTATAGCAAGGCTCAGTCTTAGGTCCTCTGCTTTTCTCTATCTATACCTCAACTCTTGGTAAACTAATCAGCTCTTTCGGATTTCAGTACCATCTGTATTAATATGATTCTCAAATCTACCTATCCTCCCCAGATTTGTCACCATCTGTATTGGGCCATGTCGCTGAATGCCTTTCTGCCATTTCATCTTGGATGACATCTCGCCACCTCAAACTTAATATTTCCAAAACAGAATTAATTATATTTCCACAGGCCAATAGTAGTTACCATCCTGATATCTCTATCACTGTTGATAACTCAGCAATCATCCCTACCCCACAAGCTCGCTGCCTAGGTGTCATTCTTGACTCTGAACTGTTCTTTGCTCTCCAAATTCAATCTGTTTCAAGGTCATGTTACATTCATCTAAGAAACATATCCAAAATATGACCATATTTTACACAAGACACAGCAAAAACTCTAATCCATGCTTTCATTATCTCCCGCATTGATTATTGTAATAGTCCCCTGATCGGTCTTCCCAAACATAGGCTCTCACCATTACAATTCATTTTGATATCAGCTGCGAGGCTAATCTTCCTCACTAGACGTTCATTGTCTGCAGATCCGAACTGTCAGTCCCTCCATTGGTTACCGGTATTCTACCGTATTAAATATAAAATACTTTTACTTACATACAAGGCTATTAACCAAACTGCACCAACATACATCTCTTCACTCATCTCAAAATATCTCCCTACCCATCTGCGTCTCTGATCCACACGCATTACTTGTTCACACTCAAAATTACAGGACTCTATCCGGGCTTCACCCACTCTGTGGAATGCCCTCCCACGCACAATAACACTCACCTCAAGTCTCTAAACCTTTAAACGTTCCCTGAAAACTCACCTCTTCAGACAAGCCTATCAAATTCCAGACCCACCCACATAACCTTCAGAGCTTCCCAATCTAATTGCATCCTCTCTGTACAGTTCACATAACATCACATATCTTGTCTTTCTTTACTCTCACACCCTCCTGACACTTTGCCAACATTGCAGGGTGATCATATCATACAACCCAACAAGAACCTAGCAATCTGGTGGACCATTATGCAATAGGTAGCATCTATCCTTGTGTATCAAAGCCTATTTCCCTATAGATTGTAAGCTTGCGAGCAGGGCCTTCCTACCTCTATCTCTGTCTGTTTTTACCCAGTTTTGTTCTATTACTGTTGTTCCACAGTTTTGTTCTATTACTGTTGTTCTAATTGTAAAGTGTAACAGAATATGCTGCGCTATATAAGAAACTGTTAATAAATAAATAATTTATTTAAAAAAACCTAAATATTGTATTAGTATACTGGGGTAAAGCACAAATAAAATATTATATTTTAGGCTTTTAACTTGTATTATTTTAATTTTACACTGGGGCAGAGCCCCTGGATGGATGGACAGAGCACCCCTATACAGACAAAGCAGCCCCTGAATGTATACTGGGGTACAGCACAAAAAATATATATTTTATTTTAAATGAATAAACTACTAGTGTTATTTTTTTAATACTGGGGCAGAGCCCTGGATGTAGGGACAGATCGCCCCTACGTGGACAGAGCACCCATGGAGGACACAACAGCCCCTTGTTAGATACAACAGATGACAGATAGAACACCCCTGGGCTGATACTGATAGGACTCACAAGTCCTTGGATTCACACAGTATACTGGATTTTTAATTAAACTGGGGCAGAGCCCCTCGATGTATGGACAATCACCCCTAGGTGGACAGAGCACCTCTTGTCAGATACAGCAGATGACAGACAGAGCTACTGATAGGACACACTAGCACCTGGATGTAGTACACAGTATGCTGGGTTTTAATTAACACTGGGGCCAAGCCCCTGTATGTATGGACAGATCACCCCTAGGTGGACAAAGCACCCCTTGTAAGATACAGCAGACGACAGACAGAGCACCCATGGACTGATACACCAGCCCCACAGCAGTCACCAGGGCAGTGGCGTGCGGTGAGGTCAGAGGCTGGTGAGGCACTACAGCCATAATGTCCACCGAATCCTGCCGATGACCCCTACTGCCGCCGAGCCAATACCTGCTACTGCCTCTGAGCCGATGCCTGCTGCCACCGCCAATGGCTTACAAACTCGCCCACCATCAACTGACCCAGCCCTCCGCCACTAATTTGCATCTCAATCCAATGCCGCCAATGCCCGCTGCCTGCCTGCTCATCATACTTGTGATATATTGTACATTTTTATAGAAAAAAATTAAAATTAGTGTTTAGGAAGGGAGTGGGAGGAGGACATGAATGCAATTTTGTTGTCCAGGGCTTTCATTAACTTAATGGAGAAGGGTCAGAATGGGTTAAAAAATGTAAAAAAAAAATGTGTGAGGTCCCCTCTCCTAAGCATAACCAGCCTATGGCTCTTTGAGCCGGTCCTGGTTGTTTAAATACTGGGAAAAAATTGGACAGGGGTTCCCCGTATTTAGACAACCAGCACCGGGCTCTTAGACCTGTCCTAGTTCCAAAAATACGGGGGACAAAAGATGTAGGGGTCCCCCTGTATTTTTAAAACCAGCACCGGGCTCCACTAGCCGGGGACATAATGCCACAGCCGGGGGACACATTTATGTAGGTCCCTACGGCTGTGACATTACCCCCCCAACTAGTCACCACTGGCCGGGGTTCCCTGGAGGAGTGGGGACCCCTTAAATTAAGCGGTCCCCCCCCTCCAGGCACCCAAGGGCCAGGGGTGAAGCCCGAGGCTGTCCCCAGCACCCCTGGGCGGTGGGTGCCGGGCTGATAGCCATAAGTGTGTATAAAAAAGAATATTGTTTTCTGTTGTGGAACTACAAGGCCCAGCAAGCCTCCCCCGCTTGCTGGTGCTTGGAGAACCTCAAGTACCAGCATGCAGGAAAATAACGGGCCCGCTGGTACCTGTAGTTCTACAACAACAAAAAATACCCAAATAAAAACACAACACACACACCGTGAATGTAAAAATTTATTAAAACACACTTACACACTCACACATACTTACCTACATCCCACGCCGATCACGTCCACTTGTCCATGTAGAATCCAATAGGTGGTTCCTGTAAAAATGAGAGAGAGATTACTTACCTACATCCCACGCCGGTCACGTCCACTTGTCCAGTAGAATACAATAGGGCCGGTACCTGTAAAAATGAAAATTATACTTATAAACAAAGTAATCCACAGGAGGAGAGAGAGAAATTAATGAATATTATACACTCGCTGACGCGGGAGGACGTTAGCATAGACAGGGAAGAGTGCTGCTGCTAGCTGGGATGATGGAGCAGGCTCCCCCAATAGTTGTGAGCCTAGTAGCTGTACCCCTAGTAGCTTTGCCCCCTGTAGCAGTGCCCCCAGTAGCAGTGCCACGAGTAGTTTTGACCCCTGTAGTTGTGCCCCCAGTCGCTGTGCCCTTTGTAGCTGTGCCCCCTGTAGCTTTGCCCCTTGTGGCTGTGCCCCCAGTAGTTGTGACCCCTGTAGCTGTGCCCGTTGTAGCTGTGCCCCTTGTAGCAGTGCCCTGAGTAGTTGTGCCCCCAGTCGCTGTGACCCCTGTAGCTTTGCCCCCAGTCGCTGTGCCCCCAGTAGTTGTGACCCCAGTCGCTGTGCACCCTGTAGCTTTACCCCCAGTAGCTGTGCCCCCAGTAGCTGTGACCCCTGTAATTGTGCCCCCAGTTGCTGTGCCCCTTGTAGTTGTGCCCCCCAGTTGCTGTGCCCCTTGTAGTTGCGCCCCCCAGTTGCTGTGCCCCTTGTAGTTGTGACCCACAGTTGCTGTGCCCCTTGTAATTGTGCCCCCCAGTTGCTGTGCCCCTTGTAGCTTTGCACCCAATAGCTGTGCCCCCTAGCTGTGCCCCGAGTAGTTGTGTCCCCAGTCGCTGTGCCCCCTGTAGCTTTGCCCCCAGTAGCTGTGACCCCAGTCGCTGTGCACCCTGTAGCTTTGCCCCCAGTAGCTGTGCCCCCAGTAGCTGTGCCCCCAGTAGCTGTGACCCCTGTAATTGTGCCCCCAGTTGCTGTGCCCCTTGTAGTTGTGCCCCCCAGTTGCTGTGCCCCTTGTAGTTGTGCCCCCCAGTTGCTGTGCCCCTTGTAGTTGTGACCCACAGTTGCTGTGCCCCTTGTAGTTGTTCCCCCCAGTTGCTGTGCCCCTTGTAGTTGTGCCCCTTTGCTGTGCCCCTTGTAGTTGTGCCCCTTGTAGTTGTGCCCCTTTTGCTGTGCCCCTTGTAGTTGTGCCCCTTTTGCTGTGCCCCTTATAGTTGTGCCCCTGTTGCTGTGCCCCTTGTAGTTGTGCCCCTTTTGCTGTGCCCCTTATAGTTGTGCCCCTGTTGCTGTGCCCCTTGTAGTTGTGCCCCTTTTGCTGTGCCCCTTATAGTTGTGCCCCTTGTAGTTGTGCCCCTTTTGCTGTGCCTCTTATAGTTGTTCCCCTGTGTCTGTGCCCCTTGTAGTTGTGCCCCTTTTGCTGTGCCCCTTATAGTTGTGCCACTTATAGTTGTGCCCCTTTTGCTGTGCCCCTTATAGTTGTGCCCCTTTTGTGGTGCCCCTTATAGTTGTGCCCCTTTTGCTGTGCCCCTTATAGTTGTGCCTCTTATAGTTGTGCCCCTTTTGCTGTGCCCCTTATAGTTGTGCCCCTTTTGCTGTGCCCCTTATAGTTGTGCCCCTTTTGCTGTGCCCCTTATAGTTGTGCCCCTTTTGCTGTGCCCCTCATAGTTGTGCCTCTTTTGCTGTGCCCCTTATAGTTGTGCCCCTTTTGCTGTGCCCCTTATAGTTGTGCCTCTTTTGCTGTGCCCCTTATAGTTGTGCCCCTTTTGCTGTGCCCCTGTTGCTCTGCCCCTTATAGTTGTGCCCCTGTTGCTGTGCCCCTGTTGCTCTGCCCCCAACACACTCATAAAAAAAATAAAAAAAACACACACACATACTTACCGCTCCAGCAGCGCAGCTCCATTAGCGCTGTCCTCCGTCTCCGTCCGCCGGCTCGTCTCTGCTGTACTATGGGAGAGACGTCATGACTCATGACGTCTCTCCCATAGTAGCGCCGCTCAGCGGCGCTGGCTGCAGCGGGCGCCCACACAGCCCACGGCGCCCGCTGCAGCCGGGAAGGGGGCTCGCTAGTGATTGGACAGCGGATCCAGCACTGGATCCGCTGGGCCAATCACATCTGGGGCACTGACAGGGGCGTGCATTCATCGGGGCTGAATGCACGCCCCTGTCATTGCGGCACCAGTATAGGTGCCGCTTCCCCATTCATTTTTAATGGGCTTTCACAGCCCATTGCTGCGCCCGCCCCGCCCCCTGCCCACCCCCTGCAGCCCGGAGTTTTAGTGTTAGCAGCGGGAGGCACCTCTCCCGCTGCCTCCCACCCTCACAAGCAGCCACAGGGGGGGGAATTATTAAAATAATGAAAAAAGATATTTATAACAGACTGTGTTATAAATACAGGTTGAGTATCCCATATCCATATATTCCGAAATACGGAATATTCCGAAATACGGACTTTTTTGAGTGAGAGTGAGATAGTGAAACCTTTGTTTTTTGATGGCTCAATGTACACAAACTTTGTTTAATACACAAAGTTATTAAAAATATTGTATTAAATGACCTTCAGTCTGTGTGTATAAGGTGTATATGAAACATAAATGAATTGTGTAAATGTAGACACACTTTGTTTAATGCACAAAGTTATAAAAAATATTGGCTAAAATGACCTTCAGGCTGTGTTTATAAGGTGTATATGTAACATAAATGAATTCTGTGATTAGATTTAGTTACCATCACCATGATATCTCAATATGGTATGCAATTATTCCAAAATACGGAAAAATCCCATATCCAAAATACCTCTGGTCCCAAGCATTTTGGTTAAGGGAGACTCAACCTGTATCTTCTTTTTATTATTTTAATCATTATGACAGGGGAGGCACTGCCTCCCCTGACTGCACGTCCCTGCACCAGGGCCTCGCCACACAACCCAGCACTGAGACAGACATGTCCGTTCAGTACACTGTCCACAGCCAGAGTGAAAATGGTGCAGATCACCCGGACCTTTATAGAATCCAAAACCCTGTTATAATCCAACAGCAGGATGATGACGTTTTGCCTCGTTCTGGGATCAGAATTAGAGATGTGCACCGGAAATTTTTCGGGTTTTGTGTTTTGGTTTTGGATTCGGTTCCGCGGACGTGTTTTGGATTCGGACGCGTTTTGGCAAAACCTCCCTGAAAAGTTTTTGTCGGATTCGGGTGTGTTCTGGATTTGGGTGTTTTTTTTTACAAAAAACCCTCAAAAACAGCTTAAATCATAGAATTTGGGGGTAATTTTGATCCCATAGTATTATTAACCTCAATAACCACAATTTTCACTCCTTTCCAGTCTATTCTGAACACCTCACACCTCACAATATTACTTTTAGTCCTAAAATTTGCACCAAGGTTGCTGGATGACTAAGCTAAGCGACCCAAGTGGCCGGCACAAACACCTGGCCCATCTAGGAGTGGCACTGCAGTGTCAGACAGGATGGCACTTTAAAAAATTAGCCCCAAGCATCACATGATGCAAAGATAAAAAAAAAAATAGGTGCTAGATGGAATTGTCCTTGGGCCCTCCCACCCACCCTTATGTTGTATAAACAGGACATGCACACTATAACAAACCCATCATTTCAGAGACAGGATCTGCCATCCTCCTCATCCTCTCATTCATCACCCTTTTCACTGTGTACATCCCCCTCCTCACAGAGTATTAATTCGTCCCCACTGGAATCCACCATCTCAGGTCCCTGTGTACTTTCTGGAGGCAATTACTGGTGAATGTGTCCACGGAGAAATTGATTATAATTCATTTTGATGAACATCATCTTCTCCACATTTTCTGGAAGTAACCTCGTACGCCGATCGCTGACAAGGTGATCGGCTGCACTAAACACTCTTTCGGAGTACACACTGGAGGGGGGGGGGGGGCAACTTAGGTAAAATAAAGCCAGTTTGTGCAAGGGCCTCCAAATTGCCTCTTTTTCCTGCCAGTATACGTACGGACTGTCTGACGTGCCTACTTAGAAGTAGAGATGAGCGCCTGAAATTTTTCGGGTTTTGTGTTTTGGTTTTGGGTTCGGTTCCGCGGCCGTGTTTTGGGTTCGACCGCGTTTTGGCAAAACCTCACCGAATTTTTTTTGTCGGATTCGGGTGTGTTTTGGATTCGGGTGGTTTTTTCAAAAAACCCTAAAAAACATCTTAAAACATTGAATTTGGGGGTCATTTTGATCCCATAGTATTATTAACCTCAATAAACATAATTAACACTCATTTTCAGTCTATTCTGAACACCTTACACCTCACAATATTATTTTTAGTCCTAAAATTTGCACCGAGGTCGCTGGATGACTAAGCTCAGCGACCCTAGTGGCCGACACAAACACCGGGCCCATCTAGGAGTGGCACTGCAGTGTCACGCAGGATGTCCCTTCCAAAAAACCCTCCCCAAACAGCACATGACGCAAAGAAAAAAAGAGGCGCAATGAGGTAGCTGTGTGAGTAAGATTAGCGACCCTAGTGGCCGACACAAACACCGGGCCCATCTAGGAGTGGCACTGCAGTGTCACGCAGGATGTCCCTTCCAAAAAACCCTCCCCAAACAGCACATGACGCAAAGAAAAAAAGAGGCGCAATGAGGTAGCTGACTGTGTGAGAAAGATAAGCGACCCTAGTGGCCGACACAAACACCGGGCCCATCTAGGAGTGGCACGGCAGTGTCACGCAGGATGTCCCTTCCAAAAAACCCTCCCCAAACAGCACATGACGCAAAGAAAAATAAAAGAAAAAAGAGGTGCAAGATGGAATTGTCCTTGGGCCCTTCCCACCCACCCTTATGTTGTATAAACAAAACAGGACATGCACACTTTAACCAACCCATCATTTCAGTGACAGGGTCTGCCACACGACTGTGACTGAAATGACGGGTTGGTTTGGACCCCCACCAAAAAAGAAGCAATTAATCTCTCCTTGCACAAACTGGCTCTACAGAGGCAAGATGTCCACCTCATCATCATCCTCCGATATATCACCGTGTACATCCCCCTCCTCACAGATTATCAATTCGTCCCCACTGGAATCCACCATGTCAGCTCCCTGTGTACTTTGTGGAGGCAATTGCTGCTGGTCAATGTCTCCGCGGAGGAATTGATTATAATTCATTTTAATGAACATCATCTTCTCCACATTTTCTGGATGTAACCTCGTACGCCGATTGCTGACAAGGTGAGCGGCGGCACTAAACACTCTTTCGGAGTACACACTTGTGGGAGGGCAACTTAGGTAGAATAAAGCCAGTTTGTGCAAGGGCCTCCAAATTGCCTCTTTCTCCTGCCAGTATAAGTACGGACTGTGTGACGTGCCTACTTGGATGCGGTCACTCATATAATCCTCCACCATTCTATCAATGGTGAGAGAATCATATGCAGTGACAGTAGACGACATGTCCGTAATGGTTGTCAGGTCCTTCAGTCCGGACCAGATGTCAGCATCAGCAGTCGCTCCAGACTGCCCTGCATCACCGCCAGCGGGTGGGCTCGGAATTCGGATTTGGGATTTCGAAGAATGCACAGTTCTTTGCTGTGCTGCTTTTGCCAGCTTGAGTCTTTTCATTTTTCTAGCGAGAGGCTGAGTGCTTCCATCCTCATGTGAAGCTGAACCACTAGCCATGAACATAGGCCAGGGCCTCAGCCGTTCCTTGCCACTCCGTGTGGTAAATGGCATATTGGCAAGTTTACGCTTCTCCTCCGACAATTTTATTTTAGGTTTTGGAGTCCTTTTTTTTCTGATATTTGGTGTTTTGGATTTGACATGCTCTGTACTATGACATTGGGCATCGGCCTTGGCAGACGACGTTGCTGGCATTTCATCGTCTCGGCCATGACTAGTGGCAGCAGCTTCAGCACGAGGTGGAAGTGGATCTTGATCTTTCCCTAATTTTGGAACCTCAACTTTTTTGTTCTCCATATTTTATAGGCAGAACTAAAAGGCACCTCAGGTAAACAATGGAGATGGATGGATTGGATACTAGTATACAATTATGGACGGACTGCCACGGTTAGGTGGTATAAAAAAACCACGGTTAGGTGGTATATAATACAATTATGGATGGACGGACTGCCTGCCGAGTTCCGACACAGAGGTAGCCACAGCCGTGAACTACCGCACTGTACACTGGTTGATAAAGAGATAGTAGTATACTCGTAACAACTAGTATGACACTATGACGACGGTATAAAGAATGAAAAAAAAACCACGGTTAGGTGGTATATATTATAATAATAATACAATTATGGATGGACGGACTGCCTGCCGACTGCCGACACAGAGGTAGCCACAGCCGTGAACTACCGCACTGTACACTGGTTGATAAAGAGATAGTAGTATACTCGTAACAACTAGTATGACACTATGACGACGGTATAAAGAATGAAAAAAAAACCACGGTTAGGTGGTATATATTATAATAATAATACAATTATGGATGGACGGACTGCCTGCCGACTGCCGACACAGAGGTAGCCACAGCCGTGAACTACCGCACTGTACACTGGTTGATAAAGAGATAGTAGTATACTCGTAACAACTAGTATGACACTATGACGACGGTATAAAGAATGAAAAAAAAACGACGGTTAGGTGGTATATATTATAATAATAATACAATTATGGATGGACGGACTGCCTGCCGACTGCCGACACAGAGGTAGCCACAGCCGTGAACTACCGCACTGTACACTGGTTGATAAAGAGATAGTAGTATACTCGTAACAACTAGTATGACACTATGACGACGGTATAAAGAATGAAAAAAAAACCACGGTTAGGTGGTATATATTATAATAATAATACAATTATGGATGGACGGACTGCCTGCCGACTGCCGACACAGAGGTAGCCACAGCCGTGAACTACCGCACTGTACACTGGTTGATAAAGAGATAGTAGTATACTCGTAACAACTAGTATGACACTATGACGACGGTATAAAGAAAGAAAAAAAAATACCACGGTTAGGTGGTATATATTATAATAATAATACAATTATGGATGGACGGACTGCCTGCCGACTGCCGACACAGAGGTAGCCACAGCCGTGAACTACCGCACTGTACACTGGTTGATAAAGAGATAGTAGTATACTCGTAACAACTAGTATGACACTATGACGGTATAAAGAATGAAAAAAAAACCACGGTTAGGTGGTATATATTATAATAATAATAATACAATTATGGATGGACGGACTGCCTGCCGACTGCCGACACAGAGGTAGCCACAGCCGTGAACTACCGCACTGTACACTGGTTGATAAAGAGATAGTAGTATACTCGTAACAACTAGTATGACACTATGACGACGGTATAAAGAATGAAAAAAAAACCACGGTTAGGTGGTATATATTATAATAATAATACAATTATGGATGGACGGACTGCCTGCCGACTGCCGACACAGAGGTAGCCACAGCCGTGAACTACCGCACTGTACACTGGTTGATAAAGAGATAGTAGTATACTCGTAACAACTAGTATGACACTATGACGACGGTATAAAGAAAGAAAAAAAAATACCACGGTTAGGTGGTATATATTATAATAATAATACAATTATGGATGGACGGACTGCCTGCCGACTGCCGACACAGAGGTAGCCACAGCCGTGAACTACCGCACTGTACACTGGTTGATAAAGAGATAGTAGTATACTCGTAACAACTAGTATGACACTATGACGGTATAAAGAATGAAAAAAAAACCACGGTTAGGTGGTATATATTATAATAATAATAATACAATTATGGATGGACGGACTGCCTGCCGACTGCCGACACAGAGGTAGCCACAGCCGTGAACTACCGCACTGTACACTGGTTGATAAAGAGATAGTAGTATACTCGTAACAACTAGTATGACACTATGACGACGGTATAAAGAATGAAAAAAAAACCACGGTTAGGTGGTATATATTATAATAATAATACAATTATGGATGGACGGACTGCCTGCCGACTGCCGACACAGAGGTAGCCACAGCCGTGAACTACCGCACTGTACACTGGTTGATAAAGAGATAGTAGTATACTCGTAACAACTAGTATGACACTATGACGACGGTATAAAGAAAGAAAAAAAAATACCACGGTTAGGTGGTATATATTGTAATACAATTATGGATGGACGGACTGCCTGCCGAGTTCCGACTGCCGACACAGAGGTAGCCACAGCCGTGAACTACCGCACTGTACTGTGTCTGCTGCTAATATAGACTGGTTGATAAAGAGATAGTATACAATACATACAACAATATACTACTATACTGGTGGTCAGGCACTGGTCACCACTAGTCACACTGGCAGTGGCACTCCTGCAGCAAAAGTGTGCACTGTTTAATTTTAAATTAATATAATATTATGTACTCCTGGGGGCTCCTGCTATAACAACCTGCAGTGCTCCCCAGTCTCCCCCACAATTATTATAAGCTTTGCCTTTTATACATTGATGTGCAGCACACTGGGCTGAGCTGAGTGCACACAGACTGAGTCACACTGTGTGACTGGCTGCTGCTGTGTATCGTTTTTTTTCAGGCAGAGAACGGATATAGCAGAGAACGGATATATTATATTAAAATAAATAAAAGTTAACTAACAACAACTGCACTGGTCACTGTGGTAAACTCTGTCTGACTCTGCACAATCTCTCTCTCTCTTCTAATCTAATTTCTAATGGAGAGGACGCCAGCCACGTCCTCTCCCTATCAATCTCAATGCACGTGTGAAAATGGCGGCGACGCGCGGCTCCTTATATAGAATCCGAGTCTCGCGAGAATCCGACAGCGTCATGATGACGTTCGGGCGCGCTCGGGTTAACCGAGCAAGGCGGGAGGATCCGAGTCTGCTCGGACCCGTGAAAAAAACATGAAGTTCGTGCGGGTTCGGTTTCAGAGAAACCGAACCCGCTCATCTCTACTTAGAAGCGGTCACTCATACAATCCTCCACCATTCTTTCAATGGTGACAGAATCATATGCAGTGACAGTAGACGACATGACAGTAATCGTTGGCAGGTCCTTCAGTCCGGACCAGATGTCAGCACTCGCTCCAGACTGCCCTGCATCACCGCCAGTGGGTGGGCTCGGAATTCTTAGCCTTTTCTTTGCAGCCCCAGTTGCGGGAAAATGTGAAGGAGGAGCTGTTGGCGGGTCAGGTTCTGCTTGACTTGACAAGTGTCTCACCATCAGGTCTTTGAACATCTGCAGATTTGTGTCTGCCGGAAAGAGAGATACAACGTAGGCTTTAAACCTAGGATCGAGCATGGTGGCCAAAATGTAGTGCTCTGACTTCAACAGATTGACCACCCGTGAATCCTGGTTAAGCGAATTAAGGGCTCCATCCACAAGTCCCACATGCCTAGCGGAATCACTCCGTTTTAGCTCCTCCTTCAATCTCTCCAGCTTCTGCTGCAAAAGCCTGATGAGGGGAATGACCTGACTCAGGCTGGCAGTGTCTGAACTGCCTTCACGTGTGGCAAGTTCAAAGGGTTGCAGAACCTTGCACAATGTTGAAATCATTCTCCACTGCGCTTGAGTCAGGTGCATTCCCCCTCCTTTGCCTATATCGTAGGTAGATGTATAGGCTTGAATGGCCTTTTGCTGCTCCTCTGAAGCATATAGAGGGTTGAATTCCACCTCGTTACCACCTCTTGCTTCAGCTGATGGCGGGGCAGGTTCAGGAGTGTTAGCTGGTGCTCCAGTCTTCGGCACGCAGTGGCTGAATGCCAAAAGTGGCCCGCAATTCTTCGGGCCATCGACAGCATCTCTTGCACGCCCCTGTAGTTTTTAAAAAAATTCTGCACCACCAAATTCAATGTATGTGCAAAACATGGGACGTGCTGGAATTTGCCCACATGTAATGCACGCACAATATTGGCGGCATTGTCCGATATCACAAATCCCCAGGAGAGTCCAATTGGGGTAAGCCATTCTGTGATGATGTTCCTCAGTTTCCGTAAGAGGTTGCCAGCTGTGTGCCTCTTATGGAAAGTGGTGATACAAAGCGTAGCCTGCCTAGGAACGAATTGGCGTTTGTGAGATGCTGCTACTGGTGCCGCCCCTGCTGTTCTTGCTGCGGGAGGCAATACATCTACCCAGTGGGCTGTCACAGTCATATAGTCCTGAGTCTGCCCTGATCCACTTGTCCACATGTCCGTGGTTAAGTGGACACTGGGTACAACTGCAATTTTTAAGACACTGGTGAGTCTTTTTCTGTCGTCTGTGTACATTCTCGGTATCGCCTGCCCAGAGAAATGGAACCTAGATGGTATTTGGTACCGGAGACACAGTACCTCAAGCAATTCTCTAATTCCCTGTGAATTAACGGTGGATAACGGACACACGTTTAACACCACCGCAGCTGCCAAGACCTGAGTTATCCGCTTTGCAGCAGGATGACTGCTGTGATATTTCATCTTCCTCACAAAGGACTGTTGGACAGTCAATTGCTTACTGGAAGTACTACAAGTGGTCTTCCGACTTCCCCTCTGGGATGGCGATCGACTCCGAGCAGCAACAACAGCAGCGCCAGCAGCAGTAGGCGTTACACTCAAGGATGCATCGGAGGAATCCCAGGCAGGAGAGGACTCGTCAGACTTGCCAGTGACATGGCCTGCAGGACTATTGGCTTTCCTGTCTAAGGAGGAATTTGACACTGAGGGAGATGGTGGTGTGGTTTGCAGGAGCTTGGTTACAAGAGGAAGGGATTTAGTTGTCAGTGGACTGCTTCCGCTGTCACCCAAAGTTTTTGAACTTGTCTATGACTTCTGATGAATGCGCTCCAGGTGACGTATAAGGGAGGATGTTCCTAGGTGATTAACGTCCTTACTCCTACTTATTACAGCTTGACAAAGGCAACACACGGCTTGACACCTGTTGTCCGCATTTCTGTTAAAATAATTCCACTCCGAAGAGGTGATTTTTTTTGTAATTTGACCAGGCATGTCAATGGCCATATTCATCCCACGGACAACAGGTGTCTCCCCGGGTGCCTGACTTAAACAAACCACATCACCATCAGAATACTCCTTGTCAATTTCCTCCTCAGCGCCAGCAACACCCATATCCTCATCCTGGTGTACTTCAACAGTGACATCTTCAGTTTTACTATCAGGAACTGGACTGTGGGTGCTCCTTCCAGCACTTGCAGAGGGCGTGCAAATGGTGGAAGGCGCCACCTCTTCCCGTCCAGTGTTGGGAAGGTCAGGCATCGCATCCAACACAATTGGACTCTCCTTGGGGATTTGTGATTTAGAAGAACGTTCAGTTCTTTGCTGTGCTTTTGCCAGCTTAAGTCTTTTAATTTTTCTAGCGGGAGGATGAGTGCTTCCATCCTCATGTGAAGCTGAACCACTAGCCATGAAAATAGGACAGTGTCTCAGCCGTTCCTTGCCACTCCGTGTCGTAAATGGCATATTGGCAAGTTTACGCTTCTCCTCAGACGCTTTAAATTTAGATTTTTGGGTCATTTTACTGAACTTTTGTTTTTTGGATTTTACATGCTCTCTACAATGACATTGGGCATCGGCCTTGGCAGATGACGTTGATGGCATTTCATCGTCTCGGCCATGACTAGTGGCAGCAGCTTCAGCATGAGGTGGAAGTGGATCTTGATCTTTCCCTATTTTACCCTCCACATTTTTGTTCTCCATCTTTTAATGTGTGGAATTATACGCCAGTAATATATCAATAGCAATGGCCTAATTTACCGTACTGCTATATATATATATATATATATATATATATATACTGGTGGTCAGCAAAATTCTGCACTGTCCTCCTACTATATACTGCGCACAACTACAATGCAGCACAGATATGGATAGTATACTTGACGACACAGAGGTAGAGCAATGGACTACTGTACCGTACTTATATATATATATATATATATATACTGGTGGTCAGCAAATTTCTGCACTGTCCTCCTACTATATACTGCGCACAACTACAATGCAGCACAGATATGGATAGTATACTTGACGACACAGAGGTAGAGCAATGGACTACTGTACCGTACTGATATATATATATACTGGTGGTCAGCAAAATTCTGCACTGTCCTCCTACTATATACTGCGCACAACTACAATGCAGCACAGATATGAATAGTATACTTGACGACACAGAGGTAGAGCAATGGACTACTGTACCGTACTGCTATATATATACTGGTGGTCAGCAAAATTCAGCACTGTCCTCCTACTATATACTGCGCACAACTACAATGCAGCACAGATATGGATAGTATACTTGACGACACAGAGGTAGAGCAATGGACTACTGTACCGTACTGCTATATATATACTGGTGGTCAGCAAAATTCTGCACTGTCCTCCTACTATATACTGCACACAACTACAATGCAGCACAGATATGGAGCATTTTCAGGCAGAGAACGTAGATATTTGCAGCACACTGAGCACAGATATTTGCAGCACACTGAGCACGGATATTTGCAGCACACTGAACACAGAAACTGAGAGAACGCAGTCACGTCCTCTCGCTATCATCTCCAATGCACGGGTGAAAATGGCGGCAACGCGTGGCTCTTTATATGCAATACGAATCTCGCGAGAATACGACAGCGGGATGATGACGTTCTGGCGCGTTCGTGTTAACCGAGCAAGGCGGGAAGATCTGAGGCTGCCTCGGAACCGTGTAAAATGGGTGAAGTTCAGGGGGGTTCGGATCTCGGAGAACTGAACCCGCTCATCTCTAATCAGAATCTGACGGGAAACCCCGAGCCGGACTTGGATCCAGACTCAGATCCGGACTCAGATCTCAAAGTTCGGGTGCATCCAGTTCTCGGAGAACCGGACCCACTATTCTTTAATTTTATCATTCACAAGTTTTATCACTTGTTGATAAATCTCTGTTTAAAAGCAGAGATAGGAGCTCTAATAGGAGCCCATCCCTGCGATGTGTAAAAGTAAATTGATTGCATTAGTTATCAATTTACTTTCATTTGCTGGCAGCCTCCACACTACTGCGCATTTGCGAACAGGGATCCTACATTTCCCTCTCCCAGTACTTTTTGCAGTATGTATCCTAAAGGCTACAATGGCTAACGCATACTTGCCTACTTTTGAGAAAGCATTTCAGGGAGATTGTGAAAGTAACACCTATCAGCGCGGACGTGTACTGCTACATCTGAGAGGCGTGTCATGAAAACATCCAAATGTAAATGAGCCCCAAAGTCAGTAAGAACTGCTTGTTGAAGAAAAGACTCTTATATTTTGCAGGATTTGTTTGTGTATTGTGTTTTACAAGAGGTTCCATATACGGTAAGTGGCCACAAGAAACCTTATTTAGAATGCATGTAGCCATAGGGATCATTGTGCCTTATAACCAATATAGGGAAATGGCACTGATGATACCATTTAAATGTATGTATCTATGATTTCTTTTTTTTTCAGGGAGATTGAGGGACCATTCAGGGAGTGAGGGAGATTGCTACTATTTCAGGGAGGCTCCTGCAGAATGAGGGAGGGTAGGCAACTATGGGCTAACGCCATCGTTAGTTACCAGAGCTAAACTCCAAAATGTTACTGTCCCTGTAGATAATTTAGTGGAAACTTATTATTTGTGGGTATGGGCGTTTTTGAGGGATACAACGCAAATAATAATTAATGAACAGGCCCCATATAGTTGTGGCAAACAGCCTGTTAAGTCATGAAACTTGATTTGAAGCTAAATGACATTTATTTTTATAGGTAGATGTAGTCTTCTACTGTATGTCAGTTTGTAGTGTAATGTAATTATTATATGATTAGGTACACTATAGTACAGCAGTTATCTCATTTTGAATAGGTGTATGAACATGTGACTAATGTAATACTTAGTAGATTTTAACTAAATATTGTAAATCATGCATGTGTATTTTCTGAATAGTTTTAGTGTCTTCTGTCCACAACAGCAGGAAGTGTACAGTATGTTGAAAATGAACCAGCGGTGACTGAACTGTTCATCTGGAAGAGACTGTAAAGCTTTGTCTTTACTGAGGTCAAGAGGGTTCTGTTCCACAAACAGATCTGTGCATCCAGGCACTGAGCATAATTAGTTCCTGTTTATCTTATGCTCTCTAGCACAGCATCTTGGCACTTCATCAGTTTGCATTAAGGGTCATAGGTTAAAACTATCAAAAAACAAGTTACACCAAAAATAGCCAAGTAGATGCTAAAGTAATCTATCAGTGCTGTGAGACAAATACAGTCCTTTTATAACTCGCAAAGGCAAAGATTTAGAATACTGTACAAGTTAGACGGCCATACAAATTCAATCAATCATTCCATAAGCAGGCGTTATTTATTTTTATTTATTATTACCAGTTATATATATAGCACACATATATTCCACAGTGCTTTACAGAGAGTATTTGACTATTCACATCGGTCCCTGCCCCGGTGGAGCTTACACTCTATATTCCCTACCACATGTACACACACACACACACACACACACACACACACACACACACACACACACACATTCATGCTAGGATTAATTTGGTTGGAAGCCAATTAACCTACCAGTATATTTTTGGATTGTGGGAGGAAACCGGAGTACCCGGAGGGAACCCACGCAAGTACCGGGAGAATATACAAACTCCACAGTTAGAGCCATGGTCATATTTTGGCATTGGCTTTATATTTTGAGTTAAACATATGCTAAACAGGTCAACATTTCGGTTGGTATTATTTTGAAGCAATTATTTTGAGGTCCGATTTTAACAAAATTAGGTTGACCCGTGGGGTAATGAGAGATCAATGGGGTCTGGTTACTTGTGGGGCGTGGCCAATTCCAGGAGGCGTGATCGAGCCCCCTCCAAAAAACAAAACAAAAATAAATATACTTAAAAAGACCAGAGGCTAAATGTAATAGGGTGCTATTTTGGAAATTGTGCGATTTCTGAAAATCGCAAATATAGGATGTGATTTTGTACAAATTTGCATCTTTTTACTTATTCCAAAAATCACATCCAGATGTTTTCCCATTGAAAACACTGAAAATCGCAAATGTAATAGGATGCGATTTTGACACTTAGACAGAAAACCTTACCAAAAATCGCTAGAATAATAGACCAGGTTTACACTGGCGATTTTTGGTTAATCATGTACAGATCAGTGATAACTGTGCATGCTTCTGCCTTTAAAAGTTTTAAATAGTTAAAAATAAAAATAAAAAAACAACATGCTGGTTCCCCCACAAGAGCATAACCAGCCTCGGGCTCTTTGAGCTGGTCCTGGTTGTAAAAATACAGGGAAAAAATTTATTGGGGGTTCCCCATATTTAAACAACAAGCACCGGGCTCTTGAGAGGAGTAATGCTTTGGCTGCAGGGTCCCCCGGCTGTGGTATCACCTCCCTGGCTAGTGGAGCCCGATGCTGGTTCCAGAAAATATGGGGGACCCCTACTTCTTTTGTCCCTCATATTTTTGGGACCAGGACCAGTCCAAGAGCCCGGTGTTGGTTGTTTAGTAAAAATCGCAAATTACAAACGTGTGCTTTGGTACGATTTTTTAGACACTGAAAAAATCTCACCCTATTACATCTAGCCTCATGTCCCCCTAAGCAGCTGGCCTGGACTCCTGCTGGGACCCTCCAACAGACCCAGGACCTGGAAATCAGTGGTTTGCCTGGACCTGATCAGACTTGAGAAAGCTATTGTTATTATTATTATTATTATTATTATTAACAAAATGTATTTAAATAAATGTACTATACTATGCAGTGCTTTACACATATCAGCCCTGCCCACTGGAGCTTACAATATAAAATGTATACCACACAAACATATACATACAATTAACATTTCATTTTAGTTATTAGACTGTAGTTGGTGGTAGGCACCCAGAGGTGTCCCATGTAAACATTGGGAGCACATGCAAACTCCAAAGAGATAGTGCTTCTGGAAATTGTTCCCGCCCTTAATTAGAATTTCCACTTCTTCTAAAGCTCCAAATGAGCTTTCAAAACCCGCTTCTTTATTTAGGCCTTTCAGCTCTTATCCTGTCAGGGACTATAATTTGTCTGGATCCAAGGTCGTAGCTGAGGATGTTACATTATGTTGGAGACCGTGTATAAAACTTAGAGGTCTAATCAAATCTTTCCATGTATGTATAAATTAATAAGATGATTATTGAATGTAACGCAAACAACATAGGCACAAAGGGGTTAATTCAGGTTTGTTAGCAAACGAAAAAAGCACACTAATGGGCAAAACCATGTTGCACTGCAGGTGGGGCAAATGTAACATGTGCAGAGAGATTTAGATTTAGGTGGGTTATATTGTTTCTGTGCATGGTAAATACTGGCTGCTTTATTTTTACACTGCAATTTACATTTAAGTTTGAATACACCCCACCCAAATCTAATTCTCTCTGCACATGTTACATCTGCCCCACCTGCAGATGATACTCAGGAAGTTAAAGAAGCACTTGCTGATCTGATGAGAACTAGAGAATAACACCTGAATGATACCGTCCTGAATAATGTTCATATAGAATAACGGAACTGGAAAATGTAAATGATGCACAACATAAACATTAATACTCAGTTTTGCAGACTGGCACTGGAGGAACATGAATAGCAGAACTAGAAACAGAAATCATAGCAAAAACAGTATTGCTCAGTCTAGCTAACTGACACTGGAAGAGTTAAATCTCTTTGTGGAGTTCTGAATAAATTAGGCAGGACAGCAGGACTTGGAAATAGAAATGCACTGGAGCAAATAGGATAAGCTAGCAACAGGGCTAGCACCTGGAGAATACACAACAGTTGATGGATATAATGGACTATGGAGGAGATGTACTAAGCAGAGATAAGTGGAGAAGTGAGTCGGTGGAGAAGTTGCCCATGGTAACCCATCAGCATTGACGTAACATTTACAATTTTCATACTATAAAAGTATACAGAGCATCTGATTAATTGCCATGGGCAACTTCTCCACTGGCTCACTTCTCCACTTTTATCACTGCGTAGTACATCTCCCCCTATGGAACAAAACTCTGTAACTGCAAACAGTAAGTAGACAAAGAATCTGCAGAAGGTGAACTGGCAAAAAGTAGTTTATATAGGGAGCCTTGGTTGCTGATAGGAGATCTGGACTGGAATTGGTCATTGGTCTGCTAATCTCAAGCAAGATGTCAGTACCCATGTCCCTGCTCCACACGAAGAAAACAGTCTTTATGATTATTATGGTTTGGAACATGTCCAGATAGCCTAGCCATGAAGTGACAGCACCTGGCTTTACAGGCTTTACCAGTCCGGCGTGTGACACTACCTCCTCCCTCAATGTCTACACTCTGTGTCACCTCTGTCTGTCTGACCCTCCCCTATAGACTGTAAGCTCTCAGGAGCAGGGTCCTCTTCCCTCTTGTGTTTTTTCTTTGCTCACATTGGCACCAATCCTTTAGGCTTAACAGACAGCGCTACCTCTGTGGTTACTGTGACTGCATATATCTTGTTCTGCAATGTTTTGTACTGTGCTTCTTTTGCATTTTGCCCATGTTATTTTATTTGCACTGTTTATGCATATGTTTTATGTAAAGCGCTGCTGAAACCTTGTGGCACCATCTTAATAATGGATAATAATAACTTCTAGCAATATATCACCTTGTATGACCTTGTATGTACATGGTCTTCTAATGGCATAAAACCATGTTATCTAAATGACCATAGTGTCACAGATGATGGTGTGCAGTGATTAGCAAAATCAGACCTGAAGTGCGTTGGGCTTTCCCTACTTGTTACTTGCTGATAGAAGAAGGACCTGAAATCAAGAAATTAGATATAAGCTAGCCATAGGTACAGTATGCTAGCAGGTCAAGCCAGGCTGCTCACGCTCAATGTCAGGAACAAGCAAAAGGTCAAAAGGTCAGGGTTACAGACAGACAGAGGCTGTTGGAAGGGAAGCTCTGTCAGAAACAAGAGATCAAAGGAAAAATCAGTGCAACAGCTAAAATGATTTGCTCATCAAGCGCATTTCTGTGTAATAAGTGAACATTTGATCCAGGAACTTGCTAACATAAACCAGTGTGAGCTCAACATACAGTATGGCCATACATCGAGCATGAAATATAATGTAATACAGCTAAGTATAATGGGAGAGCACCCGCTGTGCTTTGGGAACTTCTGTGGCTCAGTGCCACTGTATCTTGTTCCCTGATATCTTGTTGGCAGGCATTGAAGCGTTATAGACTGATGCTGAGATTATTAGTACAGCTAAATGTATATTTTATAGGAATACACTAAGACTATTTCAGGTAGAAACATTAAAACATCACAAAAGAGAAGGAACATACCACAATAGTACAATAATTGCAGCTGCAATAAAAACAAACATGTAGCAAGAGAAAATAAGAACTTTCTGGTAATTTTGTTTGGAGTTTCTTGTCTGTATCATCTTCTCATCCCGTGAGGCATGTCACCTAAATGAAAGGTATTTGCAGAAATTAGTTGACAATTGTTTTGTAATGGAAAGTATCACATTTTCTCTCTTTGTCTATCATTTTTTAAACAATTTTTATATGTTCTCAAGGAACTCGCTAGTCAAGTTTGTTTCATGCCATAACGTCGAAGATGCTAAACAGAACATACTGAAATTGCAATTTTCGAACTAATGATTCCATTGTGGGTGGCTGTCAACATAAATTATGACAGCTGTCGAGCATCCTTGTTTGAGTTGACCAGTTGTAAAAAATAATGGCTTAAAGGAACACCACTCATTTTAATATTATGACACTTCATCTTATGTGATAATAGTACCTTAGCTTCCAAGGTTGGAGGTCGAACTAGTTGCTTCACATAAATAAGTTAAACTGGAATTATCTTTCTTCTCCTGCTCTTACTGTTTGAGATTTCTATCTTAGTTTTCCAAAGTAGCCCTCAGGACACATTCGTAAAAATACTTTCTGTGAGGTTAGTAGAAGAATCAGGGGTATAATCTTTGTGACAGGTCATTCAAGGCCAACTAATGTTTACACTTAAAAGTATTAACTCATGAAAGTTTTACTCGGCATTGGCCCTAATCATGTAGCCCACCTTTGTGGGAGATTTTTGTATTAGTGTCCTATTTCCTCTGCTCCCAGTGGATTTGTTGTAGACAACCCTGGGGACAAAAGAGTTTTCTGCAGAAGGTGCTGAAAATGTAAGTCTATCTACTGTAGGCATCTATGAGCTGTCCATCACTCAGCCTATTCATCTGTCAGGCCACTCACTAATATGCAGGTATCTGCTTGCTTACATGTTTATAGCATATAATCTTCCTGACAAAAAGTTAGTATTAGAGTTTGGAGCATTTTGCTTATTTACTTTATTCTTAAGTCAAAGGGCGGGATGTAATGAAGTCTGAGTTCTGCGGCTGTGCATGGTTTAGCCTTGTAAATTATTGCCCCTTTAAAAAAACATCCGATTTCGGCCACCATCCAGCTCGGCCGTCGAACTTGGACTGCATTACATCCCGAAAAGTGGCAACCAGTCCACCTACTCTGAACATTTTCAGTAACAGTTCAGAGTTGGTTTGCTGCTTGTTTGATCATTTTGTGGAGGTTTACTAAGCCTTCGAGAGTGATAAAGTGGAAAGAGATAAAATACCAATGAATCAGCTCCTGTCATGTTACAGGCTGTGTTTGAAAAATGACAGGAGCTGGTTGGTTGGTACTTTATCTCTCTCCATTTTATCTCTGTGCAAGGTTTAGTACATCTACCCCTATCTACATAGACTTATATTTTTCCTATGCATGTTTGAATGTCTTAAGGTGCCCATATATCAGCCATCTAACTGGGCAATTCCCAGATATGCCTACAGATGGGTCAGGTCATCCGTAAAATCCAATATAGATTGTAAGCTTGCGAGCAGGGCCTTCCTACCTCTGTCTGTCTGTTTTTACTCAGTTTTGTTCTATTACTGTTGTTCTAATTGTAAAGCGCAACGGAATATGCTGCGCTATATAAGAAACTGTTAATAAATAAATAAATATGTTGGAAATCCCTGATTCACTGTTTCTGACCCAAAAATGTTTGGCTCGACGTCAAGGAAACAGTGAATTTCCCCTTAGATGTATGGTCCACATTATTGTTTACAGTATATCAATTTGAAAACTCCAATTACTTTTCAAAGAGACTTAGGGCATTGACTCATCAAGAATCAGGGCCCTAAAAGTATACCACTGATTGAGGACCTGAATTGGCTCAGTGAAGAAGTAATTGGTTCCTAATTATTTGAATTGACTGAAAATTGATTCAGCCCATCAAAAGTCTAATTTAGCCAGTAATGATCTTACAATCACACCATATTATAACATTGACATTTTTTTATACAGATCTCTATCACACAAAAAAGAATACAAACGAACAAAGCAAAGTACAACATGAATGGGGGTTACAAAGGAAGGGGAACAGGTAACACCAAGAAGACGATTAGATATAACAGAAAAACAAATATAATACATACTGTACAGCAAAGATAAACATAAATATACTAAAGAGCGTCTTTATTAATTATTAGGTTCTAGACCCAATAATTATAATTTCCTATCAACGCTGATAGTGGCAATAAGAAATGATGTACCAACGTCATGTATTACAATATACACGCAGGGACAGAGGCTCTGATAAAGTTTGTCTCTGTAATGTGTAAAAGTAAAGTGATTGCTAAAAGAATATTTTACTTCCAGTTGCAAAGGTCAGCAGCACAACTGCGGACGCCCATTGTTGTGGAGGTATCCTGTGGATTGTAGCCTTCAGGCTACAATGGCTAGCACTATCAACTGCTGGGGCTGAGCTCTGGAATGCTTGGCATATCGGAGCTTGGTATTAAAGCAGCCCCCATAGAAATGGTGGAAAGTAGCAAATATCTCTGATACAGTATCTGTTCCCTTAGATACATTCGGGGAATATTTTATTTTTTTATTATTATTATTATTATACAAAAATTATTTGATAAATGGGCACCTTCTGTATGTAGACATTTGTGAGGATTAATTGTAAGCTACTGTAAACAGAATGGGATCAAATACAGTAATGGACGAGTGCATGGAGGACCCTACTGTATACAGTATGTAATATATTTGTGCCAATTAAACCATTGCATAATGCATGCTAAGACTGAAGCTGAATATGGTACACTAGCAGTCTTCATACAAAAATCACATTGGGTTTTTGCCATGACTTTAGCTATGGTGGGAGGGGGATGTCTCCATGTTTGGACTAAAGCACCTGTGATGTTTAGGAAATTGAGATGGTTATATATGTCACATCACAACACCTGGAATGAGGGAGAGGTTACTATTGAAAACCTTATTTGCTAATGCAAAAACATTTGCTTAGGTACTGTCGGTTAAATGACCAGGAGCTGCCAAAAGTTATGATAAACTTTATATTTAAAAAAAATACAATAAAAACAGTTTGTAAATGTAGTGGCATTAATAAGATATTTTATTTCTTCTGCCTATTTTGCATCTTTTAATATGAGTGGACATTGCTCCACCTAGCTTTGATTAGCTCTTAAATAAACATATTTTCCAGCTTTGCAGCTCTCACTTGGGTCAGACCACGAAAAAGGGGCGTATCAATGTTACGTTGGTGACTGGCCACATCACAATGTACGCAGAGGTTAAGCACTCATTACAGAATGACTGATGCCCATATGTTTTCTGGAAATTTGCAAGAAAATAAATTGATTAAGCTTCATTTTCAAGTAGTTGCTATAGTATATATCCCTTAAATTTTTTAATGCCATTAACACAATAATAATTTTTGTGTGTGTTGTGTTGATATCACTTGCTATATCACATGCTATTGCCTTTATTCCTGTGTCCATTCAACCTCTTTATTTGAAACAATGAGAGTCCAAGTCTTGGCATTTGTACTTGACAGCCTAAGACTCTGTAAGGGGTACATTATTTATCCAAAAGAGGTGTGAGTTTGGAAGTGTGTGGATCAGATCCAACAGCAAAATTACACCAGGCACCAGAACAAATCCCCAAGAGAACAAAGATAGCAGCTGGTTAGAGAACTGCAGGCTGGATGACAGGATGGAAAATATTAATTATAACAACAAACAATAAATTAAATCAAGCCTTGATATTACAAATGTAATAGTGTTTTATCTCTTTATTAATGAATAATTTTTGTCTAAACGTTGCATAATTGCTAAGCTCAGTCAGTTAAGAAAGACAATAGGGTAGTTGAAATGTTGAGTAAATGATCTATAAATTAAATACTGCTTTAGGGGTTTCACCTTAGATGACCTTTTAGATGCATAAATAAAACAAACATGGCAACAAAAGAGTTGAGGGTGCGAATAGATCAAACAGAAATATGACCAGATGTTCTAAGCATCTGCAAACCTTACGTGCCAATATTTGATAGAAGCATGGTAAAAATGTATACTTTACAAAAAGTGCAGCATTTTAAATCATGTACTAAAATAAAAAATGGCAAAGCATATACTGTAGGAGGTCTGCTGGGATAGTGATTACCATTACTGTCTCGCAGGCTGGGGCTAAGGGTTCAAGTCTGACCATGGTCCTCTATGTGTGGAGTTTCTAAGTTCTCTGCATGATTGGGGGGATTTCTTCCATGTTCTTCAGTTTCCACCCACAATACAAAAATATTATAGGTATATTTGGCTTTTGACAAATACCTATCATAGTGCATACCTCCCAACATTTTCAGATGGGGGAGTTGGGACACATGGTATTCATATGAAAATGGGGTGTGACCACAGTTGCATATCATGTTGGGGGGGTCATGGCCGTGCATCATGCCTCAATTGCTCATCATGCTGGGTGCATGTCTAGCACTTCCCAAAGTTCTGGCCTGCCATAGCCTCTCCCTGCAGTGTGTGTGAGACCCATTCACCAATGCCCTACTATGCAGTATAACAGGTTAGAGAAGGTGTCCTCTTAATTTTCTCCTCCAAAGGAGCTCTGTGGACCAAGGGTGCGACAGTGGGACAGCGGAAATGTCCTGCCAAAGCAGGAACCAATTGGAGGTATGTTAGTGTGTGTGTATGTGTATTAGGGAATTTAGGTTGCGAACTCCAACGGGACCGGGGCTCATGCGAGTGATTCAATCTTATCTGATAAGTGCTTAATAATATGGTGGCTCTCTTCATATAAATAATAATTCAAATAAAGATCTGTATTTTATGGTTTTTAATTATTACAATAACAAGAATGGAATAAGGAAAAAAAGGGAGGGAGGAGGTGCACGCACAAAATAATACAGACCAAAATATACCCAAAATGATAGTGCATAACAATGACATTGTCACAAACACAAATAGTCAATGAGGATACTTTTGTAAAAGAAAGAGAAAATAAATAAATAAATAAGCAGATAAATAAATCTAATAATAATGATAATAATAATAATAAGAATAATAATTACTACACAGTAGTAATAATATTTTTACCATGTTGACATTATAAATTTAAGCACAATGCTTTACCATCATGTTTACACTTATAAGACATAGGAAAAAAGAGAGGTTGTTGATTACAAAATAGTGGCAAACATAGAAGATATAAATATACTATTAAATATATACTATTAACTATTAACATTTGTATCTGCATTAATACTCAATATTCAATAAATTTGCATTGATTTTTTTAACTTACAGTTGCATATGCATTTCTATTATATTGTTTATGCGTGGGAGTACACCCCCTTGTTTTAGACACGTATCTATAGGGAAAGTGGAATCCATATTTCTCCGTAGCAGCTACTCACTTTAAACTAACTGGTGTAAGCGCAGCCCTCAAAACAAACTATAGTAGATTAGTTAAGGGAAATGGAAAGGACATACCTCATTCCAAGAGGAATCACGGTTTAGGGTTATCCTTAACAAACCAGTTCCTAATTTGACACAATAAACACGCTAGTTGATAAAACTGTAAATCTGGGAATGTTAACCCTCCCTCTAGTCTGAACAAGGACATAATCCTTCTAGCTAACCACGTTTTTTGGTTTCCAAACATGTTTAGTAAAAGCAGCGTAAAATTTAAGTAAAGATTTAGGCATTAATATTGGTATGGTCCTAAACAAATAAAGTAGCTTAGGAAGAAGAACCATTTTTAGTGCTGCTATTCGCCCCAACCACGAAACTTCCTGCAAAATCCAATCAGCCATCAGTAAGGACAATTTACTTAACAAGGGGAGATTACATGAGATTAAGGGTCTAAATCAGCTGATGGCTATGCCAATGTTTTCACAATTGAGCGATTATCCGCAGACCATGCATGTGCTGCCATTGCACTTTGCATGTATTAATGATACTTTGTGATCGCGCTCACAGTGGGGATATAATTGCAGAGGGATTGACAGGAATTGACCATTTGTGGGAGTTAACGGGGAGCAACAGCAAAAACGCAGGCGCATGAAGGCCATTTTCGGGGCGTGCATATGCTGTCAGCTGTAATCATGTACGCAGATAAACATGTCCTCTGTGTTGCTGCTGCATCCAGTCTGCGTAGCCATAGACCTACTTGAGCAGTCAATGTTCCCCATTATTGCGTATAGCCTGCGAATGTGTATGCAATTGTGAATGAGTTACGATAGCTCCAGTGGACGTCTCTTTTTAATACTGATTGGCAGCTTCACTTGCTAGCATTAGCAGATACGTAGATTAAAAAATTGCAATTGCATTAACATACAACTCTGAATTAGGCTCTAAGTCATACAACCTAGGTGTAATCTATATCCCCAAATACGTAAGGCTTCTATTGGATTTTATTTTTATCAGCAAATGAAAATGTGGTAAAATCCATAGAAACCAAGCTCACATTTCATGTGTAAACTACACTATATTGATTAAAGTCAATTGTTGAATGGTTTCTTTTGGACTCTTCACACCCGTCAGTTTTCTGTAGGTAAACATATATTTTTATGCAATGCAATTTCCATTAATCTCATTCAATTCTGTATCACTAGGAGATGCCAAAGATTGAAAACGATGAAAAAGGACTAAAGGAAAGGTTCAGAGATGCATTTGCCCAGTTTGATCAGTTTAGTCTTCTGTCTGTTGGAAACAATTGTATAGTGTATGTGTAAATTGATCAATCATAGCTAAGCAATAATTTTACTGCGTATGTTTCAAATGTCAAGTGTATCCCAAAATTCAGATAACCAATGTGGCCCCAATGTTTAGAAAATTAAAATTGCTCTGGAAAACTTCCTGTTATCTAAAGTCAAGAACAAGATCGCACCAATGAATGTCTGTCCACGACTCTACAGATAAGACCTACAGTATGGATACTGTTATGAGCAATGGACATACAAGCAAAATTCGGAATGAGACAGCTTTATGTTTTAGGTGTTGTTATATTTGAAATGCTCCTATGACATGCCCACGGTGGTATCTAATGCAAGTAATGGTCCCTCTCTACTCTGCTCTGTACATTAAGTTGACAAAGGAGACTGACAACTTTGGCTGGACCTTTTGAAGGTTAATAGGGTACTGTATATGTATATTGTGGAGGGCAGGAAGTTGCATCACTACTTACCACTTGTTATTCTGGAAGTACCTCTACAGCCATTATTCAGTTTGATGCAGTGATTAAAGACACACTTCTGCTGCTCTCCAGAGTTCTGTGGTGATTTGCACACAGACCACTTTACAGGTGCCAGTGTGGCACTACTAAAGGGCAAAGGCAAAGGGAATTTGGAATCTTATCACTTAGAATTTAATTTGTACTATTTGTTTTAGTTTTGTGTGCTTTTATCCATTAAGGCTACTTCAGCTGACCAACATAATGCTATTAGCATTGTTAAGTTGACTGTATACATCATTACATATAAAACTATATGTAAATCTGTGTGTACTGTACATGAGCCTAAAATGATTGATAATCCCATATACTATCTGAATTTACCAGATTCTGGTAGGGTATGTGTCAGTATCCACTGACAGTGTCTAATATAATTGCCTGACCGAACCCCACAGGATGCGACTATTCAGGTATGTTAAATTTAGGTGCATGTGTCTTTGGCTAAATTGGATAGTCATCTGGGGCTAGTGGCCAAATAAGATTCTGCCTCAGTAATGCTTTGTTCGAGCTACAGTATATTGCTGTATATTGCAAACATGTATTTTTTACACAATGACCACTTGAGGCACTGTTCCCTTTGGATGATAATCAGCTTTACTGATGTCAAATATGCAGAACTTCAGTTTAATTAGCAGTAAAGACAGTTATAATTCAATATTATGCCTGTGTAAAATTTATATTTCATGGAAAACCAAACTCATACAAACATGTGAAAATAAACTATATTTTAAAATAAGCCATATTGCTCTTATTTAAAAAATTCTGTGCCAAACAGAATAATATTTACATACAAAATAAAAATCAAAGCATATATGAATAACATGTAGTAAGAGACTTGTACAGTAGAACACTTCTTTACATCATTGCAACATTTCAATACAATAAGTAATATATTAACGAAATAAAATTGGCTGAAGCAGTAAAAAGAGCGGAGAAGTGGACCAGTGGAGAAGTTGCTGAAAGTGAAAAGAGCGGAGAAGTGGACCAGTGGAGAAGTTGCTGAAAGTGAAAAGAGCGGAGAAGTGGACCAGTGGAGAAGTTGCTGAAAGTGAAAAGAGCGGAGAAGTGGACCAGTGGAGAAGTTGCCCATAGCATGAGCTTGTATCTATAATTTCCTAGAATGTACTTCATGTTTCCACAAAGCTGATTGCTTGCTATTGGAACTTCTCCAGTGGTCCATTTCTCCACTCTTTTCACTGCTTGAAACAGCAACTCCTAAATTTGCTGTTAACATCTGTAATGAAAAAGTAACTAGGCATTTGATCATATTGCCTAAAGGGCCCCATACACTACAACGATATGTCTGAGGCTGAAGTCGGAGGTGATTTCACTTGAACTCTCCCGGGAGATTCCCGGGAGTGGCTCCATACAATTCCAAATGATTTGGTACATGTGTGACTTTTTTTGAATGCAATACATCGACTGCGGCGACATATCGCAGGCAATTTATTGCAATGCATTCACATGTACCATAAAATATACCTGATGAGCTGGATTAGAGTGCTAGGGGGCCTGGCCCAAAGGCATATAACTAGCAGCAGCCATTAGCCCTGTGGAAACTGCAGCTATAGAATATGTGATTGGCTGGATTGGTGCTAGGGGGCTGGGCCAAATAGGCATATAAATAACAGCAGCCATTTTAGCCATGTGCACACTGCTGCTCTGTGAATAGTGAGGCTGGTTTATACTTCTGATACTCTTATTTACTATTTCTATATGTGGAACCGTTGCCATGATGACCTGGAACACTGGAAAACTATCTATATACATAATGGACTACTAAGAAATGGCCGCCGCACACTGAGGAGCTATGGACATGATCCTACTGAAAATGGCCGCCGCTATATGGACACTATGAATATAACCATCTTCCCTATAAATTGGAGCCACTAACCCCTGTATAAGCATGCAGATCATGTGAGTGCGCGGAATCGCCGCGGGCGCATGCGCAGAAGGAACCGGAAGTGGGGCGGAAGTGACGTGCCGCGTCCGCCGCAACCGGCAGTGTGACGTAAATACCACTGCTTTCATGATATAAAGACTTTTTTAGTGTTTGTTGGACCTTTGCACACTCGTTTTTACCTATTTCTACTTGTATACAATCCTCTACTAATCTGAACACATTGCTTTTATGTATATTCATATGTTTAAGAGTATATGTTAGCAAATTAGATCACATGACTCCTAATGTTGTCACTACCCTCCCATTAAGGGATATGGCTATAAATAGCAGCCCAGGTTCATTTTGTCCCTACCCTTTGAAGAAGTCTCATCAGACGAAACGCGTTGGGTGACCTTTACCTACCTCACTCTAAGATAAGGATACTTTTAATTTGCTCTTATATTCATTTGGTGCTTTTAGTTCAGCTGTGTATTTTATTGTCCCAATTTTTATGTGTCTCCTTTATGTTTTGATTTTATGGTAATAAATAGCTTTTTAAATTTTAAATATTACTGGCAATTTTTTACCTTATTTACTGACACCGTGGTCGCTACTCACCCTCATCCCCTCCCTTCTCCTACAATTTTTTTCAGAGTTTTACCACCCCTGTATTTTTTGAGGGTAACAGCAGACGCCCCGTTAGCAGCATAGGGGAGTGTCATATTGATTAGCCATTTCCAAACAACATATCTGTTTTATCGCACATGTGGCGCAGTATTAATCCTTGCTTTTATATATATATATATATATATATATATATATATATATATATATATAGAATTCCAACGGTGGCACCCAAATAGGGACTTCAAATAGCATAAAAAAGGGAGCCCAAACTCCTGCAGCAAGTTAACGTTTCAGTTGTATTTGCACAACTTTCGTCAGAACCAACGGGAGGCCCGCTGGATCCATCGCCTAGGTACGGTGTTTCCAGGGGGTCTTCATGAGCAATTGAGCCTACAATGCTTTTCTTTAATCATTTGTACAGTTTGATGTAAATTCAGCATTTAGCGTCTAATAGGGAAGTATAGTGTATATGCAAATAAGCACAACAGGATTGATGCATAAAATTGTATTTAATATAATCAGTAATAACTGGGTATGATCGCTTGTTGTTACATTGATTTACATTGTGGTGATGGGATTTGGAATTCACACATTTGTTTATTATTGGTTGCCAGGTTACGGACGTAGTGACGGGAGGAGGAGCGGCGGTCCCAGCGTGCTGCGGTGTATGTCATCTGTTTCCGACAGCCGCAGAGGAGAGAGGCAGCAACACGTGGGAGAGGCTGTGGGCGGCGGATGGGGAACGGTATGAACGTCCCGCACCGCAAGTGGATGACGTCATCCCAGCCTGCCACATCGCCGCACCTGATCGAGATTATGCACGTAGAAGGGTGTAAGTATAAATGTTTGTTTCATTGTAATGTCTGTTGGTTCTGACGGAAGTTGTGCAAATACAACTGAAACGTTAACTTGCTGCAGGAGTTTGGTCTCCCTTTTTTATGCTATTTGAAGTCCCTATTTGAGTGCCGCCATTGGAATTCTATACATCACTTATGTGTTGGAGGGCACCGGGGCATTGAATGAGGAGGGAATGAGTGCCGGACACAAAGACTCTATATATATAAAATGAAATAATTAAAAGGATTAAATAATAGTTTATTTTACTTTTAATTCCCAATAAATTTGGGGCGGTACTTTCACTCCTGAGATGGAGGGCTATATGGTGTTTTGGACACAGATTGGATTGGGAGAATACAAACATGCTGTAAATTGCAGAATGAATGGGCCCGGCCCCACTATTACACACCTACAGCATGCATGTATCCTCCCCAAAAAATCTGCCCCCAAAACACCATATAGCCTGTACAGCACCATATTTATTGGGAATTAATAACTTGAAAACAACACCCTTAACAATGTTCAAATTCCCAATAAAGATGACGCGGTACTTTAAGATGGAGGGCTATATGGCGTTTTGGCTACAGATTGGATTGGAAGAATACACACATGCTGTAAAGTGCAGAATGAATGGTCCCGGCCCTATTATTATGCACCTACAGCATGCGTGTATCCTCCCCCAAAATCTGCCCCCCCCCTCCCCCGCCCAAAAAAAACACCATATAGCCTATACTGCACCATATTTATTGGGAATTATAAGATGCCTACAAATCTTCAAACTGGGGCATGTCCTCCTCTGCCTCCAGCATAGCAGAGTATATGGCTGAGGAGCAGGTGGGTGGGGGAAGTAGGATGTGGTTGCGTGGGTGGAATGAGATGGGGTTGGGTGGGTGGAATAGGATGGGATTGGGTGGGAGGAAGAGTGAGTGGACAGTGGTCGAATAGTACAACATCATCAAGGAGTTTGGATTTTCGTGCTTCGTTCCGAATCTTTAAATTGAGACGCTGAATCTGCTCCACTTGATCCGGGGCTAGGTTTTGCATTGCAGAGGCCATAAATTCCCTGAATTCGGAGTAGTGGTCGGGGAGGGGGGAGGGGAGGGGGGGGGCCTGAGCAAGTCTTGACTTTATCTCTTCTAATATGAGGTCTTTGCCTTCCTGGGCTCTTTTTTTGGGGGGGGTTCTCTTCCGGGGGCGCGGCAGAGGAGCTGGTGCTGCAGAAGTATATGGGGTAGCAGGTGTTTCAGGGGTAGGAACTTGGGGCTGGGGTTCCTCCATATACTGGATGATGCTGAGGTCTGGGGTGGCGGTAATCTCCACACTTTCACTCTGTAGTAGATAAAAAAATACACTGTTGAAATACATGTTTACATTTTTTATTTCTATTTTTTTATAGCCCCATCCAAGTACATCAGAATGGCAAGCCGTGGCAGAGGAGTTTGCCACCACCTGGCATTTCCCGAACTGGGCGGGAGCGAAAGATGACAAGCATGTCCGCATCAACGCTCCTGCAAACAGAGGATCCCTTTATTATAATTTATAAAGGGTATTTCAGCATCGTGCTGATGGCAGTGGTGAATGCCAACTATGAATTCAGCTTCATTGACGTTGGCAACAATGGACGTGCAACAGACGGTGGGTCGCTAAAGAATACCACCTTCTACGAGCGGCTCACCACAAAGACCCTGAACTTGCCATCTAGGGAGCAAACCCAGCACGACCTCAATTTTGTTTTCGTGGCTGATGAGGCATTCGCACTCCACAAGAACATTATGAAGCCGTACCCCCAAAGGCACCTGACAAGGGAGAAGCGCATCTACAATTATATTCTATCCCGGGCACGACGAATTGTAGAGAACACTTTTGGGATCCTGTCTAGCCGCTTCTGCATATTCCTTATGACTATCAACTTGCAGGTGGAGAAGATTGATTGGGTGGTGACTGCGTGCTGTGTCCTGCATAACTATTTGCACAACAAAACCACCTAGCATAGGACACTGCCCAGAGAAGCGCTAGGAGACCCAGACCCTGAAGACCCAAACAAGACTTTACCATTTCCTTCTGGTGAACCACCTCCACTCCATTTTAGGTCGAGTCTACGGGCAAAACAGGTCAGGGATGAGTACCTGGCCTATTTTAACAGTGTGGGTGCAGTCGATTGGCAGAAGGCCCACATTTAATTAGTGTACTGTGTTGGACTGATGGTGGAACTTGGAAAAACTTAAAAACGTATTCAAAAAATATACTTACAGATGCTGACAGAGATAGGTCACTGTCTTCAGGCTCTGGTGTAGCAGTCCGAGGGAGGGAAGTGAAACCTGTCCGGGTAGCCTCCTGGTCCAGGACAAACTCCAGCATGGGGTAGTACCATAGCAAGGTCTTGTAAATCTGGGAAGAACCTGCTCCAGACCTTTTAGACTGTTCTATTTTTTTGTGTTCTTTCAGGAACACGGTACGCAGG
The DNA here is from genome assembly GCF_028390025.1 of Pseudophryne corroboree. Classification (NCBI taxonomy): domain Eukaryota; kingdom Metazoa; phylum Chordata; class Amphibia; order Anura; family Myobatrachidae; genus Pseudophryne; species Pseudophryne corroboree. The sequence continues at coordinate 182,220,235 of NC_086453.1, read as the reverse complement.
TTCTGTATCTTTTTCTTGACCCATTCTTTGTCAGCACCGGACACAAAGGGCCTGCAGTACTCCACTAACTCCTCCAATGCCACATTATGTCGCACTTTATCGGAATACCCCTTGGTCTTGACCTTCCAGAGACATTCATGGCCACGGTACATGTCTAGTAGGCCGGTGATAAAGTCTATATCTTGATCCAGAGACATATCTGTAATGATAAAAAAGTGGTGCACAAACTGTTATATTTTGTGTTTTACAAATGGTTTTACTTAAGGTATATGGTTATATTGTTAAATTTTTATATGGTTAAATGTTTTTTTGTTTACATGGTGTTTAAATTTTTATAATATATGTTTTTCAAATAAAGGTTTTTTTTGTAAATACTTTCCTCAGTACACAAACATCAATAGTACAGCATTGGGGTACAGTGGTGGTGAAAACACATGGCTTTAGGGGGTAAAAATCACTTTGGGAACACAGAAACACAAGGTGCAGCATTGGGGTACAGTGGTGGTGAAAACACATGGCCATTTGGGGGTTAAAATGACTTTGGGGACACAGAAACACAAGTTGCAGCACTGGGGTACAGTGGCGGTGATAAAACATGGCTTTAGGGGGTAAAAATCACTTTGGGCACACAAACACATGGAGCAGCATGGGGGTACAGTGGCGGTGAAAACACATGGCTTTAGGGGGTTAAAATGACTTTGGGCACATAGAAACACAAAGTGCAGCATGGGGGTACAGTGGTGGTGAAAACACATGGCTTTAGGGGGTTAAAATGACTTTGAACACAGAAATAAATAAAATGTGAGCAATAATTTAGAATACATTGGTGGTCAGTGTGACTACATTGGTGGACAGTGTGCTAGGTGGACAGTGATATTGGTGGTCAGTGTGATTACATTGGTGGTCAGTGTGATTACGTTGGTGGTCAGTGTGATTACGTTGGTGGTCAGTGTGATTACATTGGTGGTCAGTGTGATTACGTTGGTGGTCAGTGTGATTACATTGGTGGTCAGTGTGATTACGTTGGTGGACAGTGATTGGTGGTCAGTGTGGAAATACATACTTGGGCCAATAAAATATCCGATTTGATTGGATTTATCCTATGAGCTCTGCTGCTGCGTCACTGCTGCTGCTGCTGATTGGAGTGTCCTAAGAATGCCAGTCAAACCTCCTACGATATATTGCAGGCAATATATCGCAGGCACAAAAAAAACACCTTTTTCCATACGATTCCAGGTGATTACGATATATCACGAGTGCAGCACTAGCTACCTAGGGGATCCGATCCGACGCTCACGGGAACGCGCATCGGATCGGATTGGAAACACCTCCAAAATGCCCGATTTCACATGATATATCGGCCCGAATGCCCGAAATTGGCTGAAATCGGGCATTATCGTTCTAGTGTATGGGGCCCTTAAGACTTGTGTTGAAGTAAGAAGTGATCCAATGCTGTTTATGCTGTCACAGTAGGGCTGAATGAGTTTCTATAAAAGGATGTAGTGTGTACTTCTTAACGCTTGGCATTTTGTCAATAGTGCAAAATTACTGCATAGAATTTTTTTTAGAATCAAACAATTGTACATCCGCGCAGAGCCGGCGCTTCCATTAGGCAGCTTTAGGCAGCTGCCTATGGGCGCCGGGACCTGAGGGGGCGGCCCGCTGAGACTGCCTAGTAGAAAAATGAAGGATGTCTCTGAAATAGAGACACCCTTGTTTTTAGATTAGGGGTCGGCGGGCATAGGAGCAGCGCATGTGTCGTCAGCTGCTCAGGGAGTCAGGCACATGTGACTCCCAGCCATAGAGATCGGCGCCACTGCCAGCAAGAGCGGATGCACAGCTCACAGGCAGACACCAGGGACAGAGGAGGACAGCGCGTTACCTGCCGCCGGAACTTCCAGGTTCCCTGCAGGCGTCTAAGCGGCATTGCGCTTGCGCAGAAGCTGCAGCTGTACCCGGCCAGCACTTTCAGCTGCATGTCCTGAATTCTTGGCAGCAAGGACCGCCGGAAAAAACAGCGCTTGACCTGAGCCGCCCCCACAGCACAGTATAGTCGCCAGGCAGAGGAGGAGAAATGAATCTGAGGTGAGGGTAAGAATCTCACACACAACACTGTATTGCCAATGAAGTGCGGGATCTTGTATCCCCCCGATGCTCTCTTCCTCCACGATGTTCCCGGGTGAGGTCCTGTGTCCCAGCTCCCCCCCCCCCTGATGTCCCTAGGCCCAATGTACCTCTCCCCCCCCTGATGTCTCTAGGTCCTATGTTCCTCTCCCCCCCATGTCCCTGGGTCCTATGTACCTCCCCCTCCTGATGTCCCTAGGTCCTATGTACCTCTCGCCCCCCCTGATGTCCCTAGATTTACCTCTCTGCCCCTGATGTCCCTAGGTTCTATTTATCTCCCCCCCCCCGATGTCCCTAGGTTCTATGTACCACTTCCCCCTCCCCCTGATGTCTGTAGGTCCTATGTACCCCCCCCCCCTGATGTCCCTAGGCCCCATGTCCCTCCTCACCCATCCCCCATCTTGTGCCCAATGTCCTGTGTCACCCTTTCCCCCTCATGTACTGTACATGTCTTGTGTCACCTCCCCCCACGTCCTCAGTTCCTGTGTCCCTCCTCTCCCTCATGTGCCCAGGTACTGTCACCATCTCCCCCTCATGTGTATATGTCCTGTGTCACCTCCCCAGGTCCTGTGTCCCACCTCCCTCCCGATGTCCCTAGGTCCTATATCCCTACTTCCCTTTCCCCCATCTTGTGCCCATGTCCTGTGTCACCCCCTCCCACTCATATTCCCAGGTACTGTCACCCCTTCCCCCTAAAGTGTCCAGGGCTTGTGTCACCCCATCCCCCTCCCATGTCCCCAGGTCCTGTGTCCCTCCTATCCCTCTCTCTACCCTCATGTCCCAGGTCCTGTGTCATCTCCTCCACCTCATGTGTACTGTACTTGTCCTGTGTCACCTCCCCCCATGTCCCAAGGTTCTGTGTCCCCCCTCTCCCTCGTGTGCCCAGGTCCTGTGTCACCCCCCAGGTCCTGTGTCACATCCCCTCATATCCTTAGGTTCTGTGTCCCTCCATCCCCTTCTACCCGCCTCATGTCCTCATGGCGCCCCTCCTGTGACCATGTCCTGTATCACAGCTTCACTGGGCTTCTCCATCCCTTCAGGGGGGCAGAAAGCTCAAATTTTGCCTAGGGTGCTTAGAAACCTTGCACCGGCCCTGCATCCGCGTAACATGTAAAGTTATTTTTGAGATTTATGGTGTGTAAACAGTGTGATATATTATCTTACAATTTGACTCTATAGTCAAAATCATAAGAAAAGTTAGTGCGGATCACAAGGTGAAAGTCACCTTGCGATCCTGATGCGATGCCGATGCGCGGTCCCACGCCATCAGCATCGCAAGCTTAGATAGTCAACATTGACATGCCTGCACAGTCTATCTCGTAGAAAAGATAGTCAAAATCGCACATAGTCAGTTTTGCAAGCACAGTCATTATGTGCTCACCATACCAACCTAGCCCCTGTCGCATAGTGAGAATCAGGGTTAGCCCGAATCTCACTGTGTGTATGCACTTTACATCTACTGTTATGGGAATGAGGTAAAAGGTCAAAGGATTTCTGGAGGACTGGTTCCTTATCCATCTCAAGGCAATGAGAACAAGGCCAGTTCCTTCTCATACTGTAGTCTGAGCATGTAACCTACAGTAATTTAGTTCACTATCATTACTCTCTTACTCCCACTAGCGTACCTCACAACTCTTCTGATATAAGTGCGTATGTCCTGATTGAGGATACTTTGGATTAGAAGGTAGGTAGGCAGTGTTGGCTTACATGTGATGACTTGCATCAGAGAGGGTTCTGGTGGATCAGTGGGTATGCAGCCAGGACTGTTGGAGTTGGACCTGCATGGTGAAATGGAAAATAGAAGTACCGGTGCTTAGGGCTTCTAAGCTATCAGAAATTGTTGGGAACATTAAAGATTTAACAGACAAGGCCCGTCTCATACTCGCCCCAGCCTCAGAAGTCCAATCAGTCCTGGCGCCCAAAGCAGGCACATGCTATGATGTTTCTTCCTACATGACACATATATATACCCCTGAGGAAGTCTGGAGGTGAGGACACTTGCTCCACCTGGACGAAACGCGTTGGTTATCTTTGGCTGGATGCTAGCTCTCAGATAAGTGAATATCTATTCTAACAGATGAATGAGCAATTACTAGCAGTCTTGAAGTGTTCCTAGACTGTTGAAACTGTTTTACACTATGTGTGCTGTTTTTATGTATTCTCTTAAATATATGAAAAAAAAGCCCAGCTGATGTCAGCAATTCTGTGAGGACTCACAGGAAAATAATATGAGATAAGCTGTTTTTTATTAATCACATGGTACGGGTTCACATATATGCTTCATTTCACACTTTTAATGAATGTACTACATGATTTGCACCAGGAGGCGCTCTTGTTCTATCTTTTGTTACAGAGCTGAAGGAGTGGGTGTGATTGACAACAAGGAGCTGGCCATCCCAGACCTGTGGATTATTCTAGGCATTTGATATTAGATTTATATAATGACTGGAAGTCTGCTCTTATTTATTTATTTATTTACATGCATGCACATAAAAAACCTTTTGTCTGTAGGGGAAGGGGTCAAATTTTAGAATGTCTATGGGGGTGTGTGTGCATTTTTTTACTCTTCGCACTGGGAGCCAAACTGTCTAGAAACAGCCCTGATGTAGTCCCTCCAATATGCTTTTTCCTTAGGCAGTAGACTCTGGGGCATTAGAAGGGATAAAGTCCAGCTAGCACAGTGACTGTAGGTACTAGTCTTGCGTAGAGATGAGTGGGTTCGGTTCCCTGAGAACTGAACTCCCCCAAACTTCACTACCCAAGCCCAGATCCGAGTCAGGCTCGGGTTTTCCTGCCTGACCCGGAAACCAGAACGAGGCAAAACGTCATCATCCCGCTGTCGGATTCTCGCTGGGTTTGGATTCCATATAAGGAGCCACGTGTCACTGCCATTTTTACTCCGGCATTGGAGAGTGTAGTGAGAGGACGTGTCTCTATCCTCAGTGTCCTGCATCAGTACAGTGGTAGTGTCTTGTGCTGCATCGGTCCAGTCACAGTGGTGGTGTCCTCTGCTGCCATATGTCCAGTGCTGTTGTATAAGTCCAGTCCAGTGGTCCTGTGTTGTGCTGCATCTGTCCAGTGGTGGTATCTTCTGCTGCATAAGTCCAGTCACAGTGGTGGTGTCCTCTGCTGCCATATGTCCAGTGCTGCTGTATAAGTCCAGTCCAGTAGTGCTGTGTTGTGCTGCATCAGTTCAGTGGTGGTGTATTGTGCTGTATCAGTCCAGTCACATTGGTGGTGTCCTCTGATGCCATATGTCCAGTGCTGCTGTATAAGTCCAGTCCAGTGGTGCTGTGTTGTCCTTCATCAGTACAATGGTAGTGTCTTGTGCTGCATCATTCCAGTCACAATGGTGGTGTCTTCTGCTGCCATATGTCCAGTGCTGCTGTATAAGTCCAGTCCAGTGGTGCTGTGTTGTGCTGCATCAGTTCAGTGGTGGTGTATTGTGCTGTATCAGTCCAGTCACATTGGTGGTGTCCTCTGATGCCATATGTGCAGTGCTGCTGTATAAGTCCAGTCCAGTGGTGCTGTGTTGTGCTGCATCAGTCCAGTGGTGGTGTATTGTGCTGCATCAGTCCAGTCACAGTGGTGGTGTCCTCTGCTGCCATATGTCCAGTGCTGCTGTATAAATCCAGTCCAGTGGTGCTGTGTTGTGCTGCATCAGTTCAGTGGTGGTGTATTGTGCTGCATCAGTCCAGTCACAGTGGTGGTGTCCTCTGCTGTCATATGTCCAGTGCTGTTGTATAAGTCCAGTCCATTGCAGTGGTGCTGTGTTGTCCTGCATCAGTCCAGTGGTGCATCAGTTCAGTCACAGTGGTGGTGTCCTCTGCTGCCATATGTCCAGTGCTGCTGTGTTGTCCTGCGTCAGCCCAATGGTGGTGTCCCTGTGCTGCTGTGTATGTCCAGTGATACTCCCGTATATGTCCAGCGATACTGTCGTATATGTCCAGTGGTACTGCCATATAATTCCAGTGATACTGCCGTATATGTCCAGTGGTACTGCCATATAAATCCAGTAATACTGCCGTATATGTACAGTGTTACTGCCGTATAAATCCAGTGATACTGCCGTATAAATCCAGTGATACTGCCGTAAAAATCCATTGATACTGCCGTATAAATCCAGTGATACTGCCATATAATTCCAGTGATACTGCCATATAATTCCAGTGATACTGCCATATAGTTCCAGTGATACTGCCATATAGTTCCAGTGATACTGGCGTATAATTCCAGTGGCACTGGCGTATAAATCCAGTGATACTGCCGTATAAATACAGTCCAGTGGTACTGCCATATAAATCCAGTGGTACTGCCGTATAATAACACTGATACTGCCGTATAATTAAATTGATACAGCTGTATAAGTCCAGTGATACTGCCATATAAATCCAGTCCAGTGGTACTGCCGTATAAGTCCAGTGATACTGCAGTATAATTCCAGTGGTACTGCCGTATAAGTCCAGTCCAGTGGTGCTGCCATATAAGTTCAGTGGTGCTGTCCTGTGCTGTATATTATTTACTTCAAATCAAGGGGCTATTAATATTTAATCCAAATAATTTTCACAGGGTTTGCCCTGTGTTGAGTAGAGGTATGCTCTCCTGTAAAGCATATTGTGTTATATAACTCTAGAAAAATAAAGGAGAACAAAAATATGGAGGATAAAATAGGGAAAGATCAAAAACCACTTCCTCCTAGTGCTGAAGCTGCTGCCACTAGTCATGACATAGACAATAAAATGCCATCAATGTCGTCTGCCAAGGCCAATGCCCAATGTGATAGTAGAGGGCATGTAAAGTCCAAAAAACAAAAGTTCAGTAAAAAGACCCCAAAAAATAAATGTAAATGGTCTGAGGAGAAACATAGACTTGCCAATATGCCATTTACGACATGGAGTGGCAAGGAACAGCTAAAGCCCTGGCCTATGTTCATGACTAGTGGTTCAGCTTCACATAATGATGGAAGCCCTCATCCTTCCGCTAGAAAAATGATAAGAGTTAAGCTGGCAAAAGCACAGCAAAAAACTGTGCGTTCTAAGATGGTATCACAAATCCCCAAGGAGAGTCTAAGCGTGTCGGCGGTTGCAATGCCTGACCTTCAGAACACTGGACGGGAAAAGGTGGCTCCTTCCACCATTTGAACGCCCTCTGCAAGTGCTGGAAGTAGCACCCACAGTGCAGTTCCTGATATTCAAATTGAAGATGTCACCGTTGAAGTACACCAGGATGAGAATATGGGTGTTGCTGGTGCTGAGGAGGAAGTAGATGATAAGGATTCTGATGGTGATGTGGTTTGATTAAATCAGGCACCGGGGGAGACACCTGTTGTCCATGGGATTAATAAGCCCATTGTGATGCCTGGGAAAAGTAACAAAAAACCCACCTCTTTGGTGTGGAAGTATTTCCCCAAAAATCTGGACAACAAATATCAAGCCGTGTGTTGCCTCTGTCAATCTGTAATAAGTAGAGGTAAGGACGTTAACCACCTAGGAACATCCTCCCTTATGCGTCACCTGCTGTGCAGTCATCAGAAGTCACTATCAAGTTGTGAAACTTTGGGTAAGAGCGTAAGCAGTCCACTGACACCTAAATCCCTTCTTCCTCTTGTACCCAAGCTCCTGCAAGCCACACCACCAACTCCCTCAACGTCAACTTCCTCCTCAGTTAGGAACGTCAGTAGTCCTGCAGGCCATGTCACTGGCAAGACTGAGGAGTCCTCTCCTAACCGGGATTCCTCCAGAGGATCCTTGAGTGGTATGCCTACTGCTGCTGTTGCTGCCGCTGCTGTTGGTACTGCTGGGAGTCTGAAGACCACTTGTACTACTTTAACTAAGCAATTGACTGTCCAACAGTCCTTTGTGAGGAAGATGAAATATGACAGCAGTCATCCTGTTGCAAAGCAGATAACTGAGGCCTTGACAGCTATGTTGGTGTTAGACGTGCATCCAGTATCTGCCATTAGTTCAGTGGGACTTAGAAAATTGATGGAGGTAGTGTGTCCCCGGTACCAAATACCATCTAGGTTCCACTTCACTAGGCAGGCGATACCAAGAATGTACAGAGACGTCAGAAAAATTGTCCTCAGTGTCCTAAAAAATGCAGCTGTACCCACTGTCCACTTAACCACATACATGTGGAAAAGTGGAACAGGGCAGACTTAGGACTATATGACTGTAACAGCCCACTGGGTAGATGTATTGACTCCCGCAGCAACAACAGCAGCAGCACCAGTAGCAGCATCTCGCAAACGCCAACTCATTACTAGGCAGGCTACGCTATGTATCACCGCTTTCCATAAGAGGCACACCACTAACAACCTCTTATGGAAACTGAGGGACATCATCGCTCAATGGCTTACCCCACTTAGATTCTCCTGGGGATTTGTGATATCGGACAACGCCATCAATATTGTGCGTGCATTACATCTGGGCAAATTCCAAATATGTTTTGCACATACAATTAATTTGGTGGTACAGAATTTCTTTTTAGATGACAGGGGCATGCAGGAGATGCTGTCGGTGGCCTGAAAAATCGCGGGACACTTTCGACATTCAACCACTGCGCGCCAAAGACTGGAGTGCCAGCAAACACTCCTGAACCTGCCCTGCCATCACCTGAAGCAAGAGGTGGTAACAAGGTGGAATTCAACACTTTATATGCTTCAGAGGATGGAGGATCAGCAAAAGACCATTCAAGCCAATACATCCACCTACGATATAGGCAAAGGAGGGGGAATGCACCGGACTCAAGCGCAGTGGATAATGTTTTCCGTCTTGTGCAAGGTTCTCCAACCTTTCGAACTTGCCACACGTGAAGTCAGTTCAGACACTGCCAGCTTGACTCAGGTCATTCCCCTCATCAGCCTTTTGCAGAAGCAGCTGGAGAAATTGAAGGAGGAGCTAAGACGGAGCGATTCCGCTAAGTATGTGGGACTTGTGGATAGAGCCCTTCATTCGCTTTGCCAGGATACAAGGGTGGTCAATCTGTTGAAATCAGAGCACTACATTTTGGCCACCGTGCTCGATCCTAGGCTTAAAGCCTACGTTGTATCTCTCTTTCTGGCAGACACAAGTCTGCAGAGGTTCAAAGACCTGCTGGTGAGAAAATTGTCAACTCAAGCGGAACGTGACGCGTCAACAGCTCCTCCTTAATTTTCCATTAAAACTGGGGCTGTGAGGAAAAGGATAAGATTTCCAAGCCCACCCGCTGGTGGTGATGCAGGGCAGTCAGGAGCGAGTGCTGACATCTGGTCCGGATTAAAGAACCTGCCAACGATTACTGACATGTCTACTGTCACTGCATATGATTCTGTCACCATTGAAAGAATGGTGGACGATTATATGAGTGACAACATGCAAACAATGGCAGTTGCTTGGTCATTCCTGGAGATAATTATATATGAGGTGCTAGAGAGGGGGAGGGGTCACAAACAAACAGCAGACAGAGGGGGGGGGGTGCGTCCCCCTCCCCCCCCCCCCCCCGGTATCCTACCCAGCACACTAAAAATTACCTTTAACCATACCTGGACCTAACTGGTAATAGAAATTCAGAGAATTTGTCACATGTTTGCAATTGCATGTTTAGCTAATGAGCCACTTCACGGATTCTCTGATATCAGCAATCCTAATACTACATAATAGCAGTGCCCACATAGGGCCATGTAATTTGTCTACAGTAAGTTGCCCCCCCTCCAGTGTGTACTCCCAAAGAGTGTTTAGTGCAGTCGGAAACCATGTCAGTGATCGGCGTAGGAGGTTACTTCCACAAAATGTGGAGAAGATGATGTTCATCAAAATGAATTATAAATTCCTCCAGGAAGACCTTTACCAGCAATTGCCTCCAGAAAGTACACAGGGACCTGTGATGGTGGATTCCAGTGGGGACGAATCAATACTCTGTGAGGAGGATGCACACACTGAAAGGGGTGAGGAATCGGAGGATGAGGTCGACATCTTGCGCTATAGAGCCAGTTTGTGCAAGGAGAGATTGATTGCTTCTTTTTTGGTGGGGGCCCAAACAAACCAGTCATTTCAGCCACAGTCATGTGGCAGACCCTGTCGCTGAAATGATTGGTTTATTAAAGTGTGCAAGTCCTGTTTATACAACATAAGGGTGGGTGAGAGGGCCCACGGACAATTCCATCTTGCACCTCTTTTTTTTTTTTTTTTTTGCATCATGTGCTGTTTGGGGACTAGTTTTTTAAAGTGCCATCCTGTCTGACACTGCCGTACAAGTCCAGGGGTACTGCCGTATAAGTCCAGGGGTACTGCTATATAAGTCCAGTCCAGTGGTGCTGTCTTGTGCTGCATCAGTGCAGTGGTGGTGTCTTGTGCTGCCATAAGTCCAGTGGTGGTGTCCTGTTCTGTATATTATTTATTCCAAATAAAAGGGTATATACATTACTTCTAATATTATCCAAATAATTTTTACAGGGTTTGCCCTGTGTGGTGTAGGGGTACGCTCGCCTGTGTTGCATATTATTATAATAGCTTCAAATAAATGGGTTATTATTATCCAAATTAATTTTACAGGCTTTGCCGTGTGTGTGTGGTTTAGGGGTACGCTCTCCTGTGCCACCAATATTGTGTGTGTATTACATCTGGGCAAATTCCAGCACATCCCATGTTGTTTGTGCCGCACACTTGTGTCGCTTAGCTTAGTCATACAGCTACCTCATTGCACCTCTTTTTCTTCTTTGCATGATGTGCTGTTTGGGGGCCTAGTTATTTTAAGTGCCATCCTGTCTGCCATTGCAGTGCCACTTCTAGATGGGCCAGGTGTTTGTGCCACACACTTGTGTCACTTAGATTAGCCATCCAGCTGCCTAATTGCTAGAGATGAGCGGGTTCGGTTTCTCTGAATCCGAACCCGCACGAACTTCATGTTTTTTTTCACGGGTCCGAGCGACTCGGATCTTCCCGCCTTGCTCGGTTAACCCGAGCGCGCCCGAACGTCATCATGACGCTGTCGGATTCTCGCGAGACTCGGATTCTATATAAGGAGCCGCGCGTCGCCGCCATTTTCACACGTGCATTGAGATTGATAGGGAGAGGACGTGGCTGGCGTCCTCTCCGTTATAGTAGAAAAGAGTAAAGACTGAGTGACTTAGTTATAATTGTGGGGAGGATTGGGGACGGGGAGCAGCTGTTAGGGAGTACAGTGATTTAGATTAGGAGAGAGAGAGAGATTGACCTGATTTACTGGAGCTTAGGAGTACTGTAGAAGAGAGTGCAGAGTTTACTAGTGACTGACCACAGTGACCACCAGACAGTGCAGTTTTATTTAATATATCCGTTCTCTGCCTGAAAAAAACGATACACACAGTGACTCAGTCACATACCATATCTGTGTGCACTGCTCAGCCCAGTGTGCTGCATCATCTATGTATATATTATATATCTGACTGTGCTCAGCTCACACAGCTTATAATTGTGGGGGAGACTGGGGAGCACTGCAGTGCCAGTTATAGGTTATAGCAGGAGCCAGGAGTACAAGACAGTCACATACCATATCTGTGTGCACTGCTCAGCCCAGTGTGCTGCATCATCTATGTATATATTATATATCTGACTGTGCTCAGCTCACACAGCTTATAATTGTGGGGGAGACTGGGGAGCACTGCAGTGCCAGTTATAGGTTATAGCAGGAGCCAGGAGTACATATTATATTAAAATTAAACAGTGCACACTTTTGCTGCAGGAGTGCCACTGCCAGTGTGACTGACCAGTGACCTGACCACACTGACCACCAGTATAGTTAGTAGTATACTATATTGTGATTGCCTGAAAAAGTTAAACACTCGTCGTGTGACTTCACTTGTGTGGTGTTTTTTTTTTATTCTATAAAAAACTCATTCTGCTGACAGACAGTGTCCAGCAGGTCCGTCATTATATAATATATATACCTGTCCGGCTGCAGTAGTGATATATATATATTTTTTATATCATTATTTATCATCCAGTCGCAGCAGACACAGTACGGTAGTTCACGGCTGTAGCTACCTCTGTGTCGGCACTCGGCAGTCCGTCCATAATTGTATACCACCTAACCGTGGTTTTTTTTTCTTTCTTCTTTATACATACATACTACGACATCTCTTTATCAACCAGTCTATATTAGCAGCAGACACAGTACAGTACGGTAGTTCACGGCTGTGGCTACCTCTGTGTCGGCACTCGGCAGTCCGTCCATAATTGTATACCACCTAACCGTGGTTTTTTTTTCTTTCTTCTTTATACATACATACTACGACATCTCTTTATCAACCAGTCTATATTAGCAGCAGACACAGTACAGTACGGTAGTTCACGGCTGTGGCTACCTCTGTGTCGGCACTCGGCAGTCCGTCCATAATTGTATACCACCTAACCGTGGTTTTTTTTTCTTTCTTCTTTATACGTACATACTACGACATCTCTTTATCAACCAGTCTATATTAGCAGCAGACACAGTACAGTACGGTAGTTCACGGCTGTGGCTACCTCTGTGTCGGCACTCGGCAGTCCGTCCATAATTGTATACCACCTAACCGTGGTTTTTTTTTCTTTCTTCTTTATACATACATACTACGACATCTCTTTATCAACCAGTCTATATTAGCAGCAGACACAGTACAGTACGGTAGTTCACGGCTGTGGCTACCTCTGTGTCGGCACTCGGCAGTCCGTCCATAATTGTATACCACCTAACCGTGGTTTTTTTTTCTTTCTTCTTTATACGTACATACTACGACATCTCTTTATCAACCAGTCTATATTAGCAGCAGACACAGTACAGTACGGTAGTTCACGGCTGTGGCTACCTCTGTGTCGGCACTCGGCAGTCCGTCCATAATTGTATACCACCTAACCGTGGTTTTTTTTCTTTCTTCTTTATACATACATACTACGACATCTCTTTATCAACCAGTCTATATTAGCAGCAGACACAGTACAGTACGGTAGTTCACGGCTGTGGCTACCTCTGTGTCGGCACTCGGCAGTCCGTCCATAATTGTATACTAGTATCCATCCATCTCCATTGTTTACCTGAGGTGCCTTTTAGTTGTGCCTATTAAAATATGGAGAACAAAAATGTTGAGGTTCCAAAATTAGGGAAAGATCAAGATCCACTTCCACCTCGTGCTGAAGCTGCTGCCACTAGTCATGGCCGAGACGATGAAATGCCAGCAACGTCGTCTGCCAAGGCCGATGCCCAATGTCATAGTACAGAGCATGTCAAATCCAAAACACCAAATATCAGTAAAAAAAGGACTCCAAAACCTAAAATAAAATTGTCGGAGGAGAAGCGTAAACTTGCCAATATGCCATTTACCACACGGAGTGGCAAGGAACGGCTGAGGCCCTGGCCTATGTTCATGGCTAGTGGTTCAGCTTCACATGAGGATGGAAGCACTCAGCCTCTCGCTAGAAAACTGAAAAGACTCAAGCTGGCAAAAGCACCGCAAAGAACTGTGCGTTCTTCGAAATCCCAAATCCACAAGGAGAGTCCAATTGTGTCGGTTGCGATGCCTGACCTTCCCAACACTGGACGTGAAGAGCATGCGCCTTCCACCATTTGCACGCCCCCTGCAAGTGCTGGAAGGAGCACCCGCAGTCCAGTTCCTGATAGTCAGATTGAAGATGTCAGTGTTGAAGTACACCAGGATGAGGAGGATATGGGTGTTGCTGGCGCTGGGGAGGAAATTGACCAGGAGGATTCTGATGGTGAGGTGGTTTGTTTAAGTCAGGCACCCGGGGAGACACCTGTTGTCCGTGGGAGGAATATGGCCGTTGACATGCCTGGTGAAAATACCAAAAAAATCAGCTCTTCGGTGTGGAACTATTTCAACAGAAATGCGGACAACAGGTGTCAAGCCGTGTGTTCCCTTTGTCAAGCTGTAATAAGTAGGGGTAAGGACGTTAACCATTTCGGAACATCCTCCCTTATACGTCACCTGCAGCGCATTCATAATAAGTCAGTGACAAGTTCAAAAACTTTGGGTGACAGCGGAAGCAGTCCACTGACCAGTAAATCCCTTCCTCTTGTAACCAAGCTCACGCAAACCACCCCACCAACTCCCTCAGTGTCAATTTCCTCCTTCCCCAGGAATGCCAATAGTCCTGCAGGCCATGTCACTGGCAATTCTGACGAGTCCTCTCCTGCCTGGGATTCCTCCGATGCATCCTTGCGTGTAACGCCTACTGCTGCTGGCGCTGCTGTTGTTGCTGCTGGGAGTCGATGGTCATCCCAGAGGGGAAGTCGTAAGCCCACTTGTACTACTTCCAGTAAGCAATTGACTGTTCAACAGTCCTTTGCGAGGAAGATGAAATATCACAGCAGTCATCCTGCTGCAAAGCGGATAACTGAGGCCTTGACAACTATGTTGGTGTTAGACGTGCGTCCGGTATCCGCCGTTAGTTCACAGGGAACTAGACAATTTATTGAGGCAGTGTGCCCCCGTTACCAAATACCATCTAGGTTCCACTTCTCTAGGCAGGCGATACCGAAAATGTACACGGACCTCAGAAAAAGACTCACCAGTGTCCTAAAAAATGCAGCTGGACCCAATGTCCACTTAACCACGGACATGTGGACAAGTGGAGCAGGGCAGGGTCAGGACTATATGACTGTGACAGCCCACTGGGTAGATGTATGGACTCCCGCCGCAAGAACAGCAGCGGCGGCACCAGTAGCAGCATCTCGCAAACGCCAACTCTTTCCTAGGCAGGCTACGCTTTGTATCACCGCTTTCCAGAATACGCACACAGCTGAAAACCTCTTACGGCAACTGAGGAAGATCATCGCGGAATGGCTTACCCCAATTGGACTCTCCTGTGGATTTGTGGCATCGGACAACGCCAGCAATATTGTGTGTGCATTAAATATGGGCAAATTCCAGCACGTCCCATGTTTTGCACATACCTTGAATTTGGTGGTGCAGAATTATTTAAAAAACGACAGGGGCGTGCAAGAGATGCTGTCGGTGGCCAGAAGAATTGCGGGACACTTTCGGCGTACAGGCACCACGTACAGAAGACTGGAGCACCACCAAAAACTACTGAACCTGCCCTGCCATCATCTGAAGCAAGAAGTGGTAACGAGGTGGAATTCAACCCTCTATATGCTTCAGAGGTTGGAGGAGCAGCAAAAGGCCATTCAAGCCTATACAATTGAGCACGATATAGGAGGTGGAATGCACCTGTCTCAAGCGCAGTGGAGAATGATTTCAACGTTGTGCAAGGTTCTGATGCCCTTTGAACTTGCCACACGTGAAGTCAGTTCAGACACTGCCAGCCTGAGTCAGGTCATTCCCCTCATCAGGCTTTTGCAGAAGAAGCTGGAGACATTGAAGGAGGAGCTAACACGGAGCGATTCCGCTAGGCATGTGGGACTTGTGGATGGAGCCCTTAATTCGCTTAACAAGGATTCACGGGTGGTCAATCTGTTGAAATCAGAGCACTACATTTTGGCCACCGTGCTCGATCCTAGATTTAAAGCCTACCTTGCATCTCTCTTTCCGGCAGACACAAGTCTGCTGGGGTTGAAAGACCTGCTGGTGAGAAAATTGTCAAGTCAAGCGGAACGCGACCTGTCAACATCTCCTCCTTCACATTCTCCCGCAACTGGGGGTGCGAGGAAAAGGCCCAGAATTCCGAGCCCACCCGCTGGCGGTGATGCAGGGCAGTCTGGAGCGACTGCTGATGCTGACATCTGGTCCGGACTGAAGGACCTGACAACGATTACGGATATGGACATGTCGTCTACTGGCACTGCATATGATCCTCTCCCCATTGAAAGAATGGTGGAGGATTATATGAGTGACCGCATCCAAGTAGGCACGTCACACAGTCCGTACTTATACTGGCAGGAAAAAGAGGCAATTTGGAGGCCCTTGCACAAACTGGCTTTATTCTACCTAAGTTGCCCTCCCACAAGTGTGTACTCCGAAAGAGTGTTTAGTGCCGCCGCTCACCTTGTCAGCAATCGGCGTACGAGGTTACATCCAGAAAATGTGGAGAAGATGATGTTCATTAAAATGAATTATAATCAATTCCTCCGCGGAGACATTGACCAGCAGCAATTGCCTCCACAAAGTACACAGGGAGCTGAGATGGTGGATTCCAGTGGGGACGAATTGATAATCTGTGAGGAGGGGGATGTACACGGTGATATATCGGAGGATGATGATGAGGTGGACATCTTGCCTCTGTAGAGCCAGTTTGTGCAAGGAGAGATTAATTGCTTCTTTTTTGGTGGGGGTCCAAACCATCCCGTCATTTCAGTCACAGTCGTGTGGCAGACCCTGTCACTGAAATGATGGGTTGGTTAAAGTGTGCATGTCCTGTTTATACAACATAAGGGTGGGTGGGAGGGCCCAAGGACAATTCCATCTTGCACCTCTTTTTTCTTTTATTTTTCTTTGCGTCATGTGCTGTTTGGGGAGGGTTTTTTGGAAGGGACATCCTGCGTGACACTGCAGTGCCACTCCTAAATGGGCCCGGTGTTTGTGTCGGCCACTAGGGTCGCTAATCTTACTCACACAGCTACCTCATTGCGCCTCTTTTTTTCTTTGCGTCATGTGCTGATTGGGGAGGGTTTTTTGGAAGGGACATCCTGCGTGACACTGCAGTGCCACTCCTAAATGGGCCCGGTGTTTGTGTCGGCCACTAGGGTCGCTAATCTTACTCACACAGCTACCTCATTGCGCCTCTTTTTTTCTTTGCGTCATGTGCTGATTGGGGAGGGTTTTTTGGAAGGGACATCCTGCGTGACACTGCAGTGCCACTCCTAAATGGGCCCGGTGTTTGTGTCGGCCACTAGGGTCGCTAATCTTACTCACACAGCTACCTCATTGCGCCTCTTTTTTTCTTTGCGTCATGTGCTGATTGGGGAGGGTTTTTTGGAAGGGACATCCTGCGTGACACTGCAGTGCCACTCCTAAATGGGCCCGGTGTTTGTGTCGGCCACTAGGGTCGCTTATCTTACTCACACAGTCAGCTACCTCATTGCGCCTCTTTTTTTCTTTGCGTCATGTGCTGATTGGGGAGGGTTTTTTGGAAGGGACATCCTGCGTGACACTGCAGTGCCACTCCTAAATGGGCCCGGTGTTTGTGTCGGTCACTAGGGTCGCTAATCTTACTCACACAGCTACCTCATTGCGCCTCTTTTTTTCTTTGCGTCATGTGCTGATTGGGGAGGGTTTTTTGGAAGGGACATCCTGCGTGACACTGCAGTGCCACTCCTAAATGGGCCCGGTGTTTGTGTCGGCCACTAGGGTCGCTTATCTTACTCACACAGTCAGCTACCTCATTGCGCCTCTTTTTTTCTTTGCGTCATGTGCTGTTTGGGGAGGGTTTTTTGGAAGGGACATCCTGCGTGACACTGCAGTGCCACTCCTAAATGGGCCCGGTGTTTGTGTCGGCCACTAGGGTCGCTTATCTTACTCACACAGTCAGCTACCTCATTGCGCCTCTTTTTTTCTTTGCGTCATGTGCTGTTTGGGGAGGGTTTTTTGGAAGGGACATCCTGCGTGACACTGCAGTGCCACTCCTAAATGGGCCCGGTGTTTGTGTCGGCCACTAGGGTCGCTTATCTTACTCACACAGTCAGCTACCTCATTGCGCCTCTTTTTTTCTTTGCGTCATGTGCTGTTTGGGGAGGGTTTTTTGGAAGGGACATCCTGCGTGACACTGCAGTGCCACTCCTAAATGGGCCCGGTGTTTGTGTCGGCCACTAGGGTCGCTTATCTTACTCACACAGTCAGCTACCTCATTGCGCCTCTTTTTTTCTTTGCGTCATGTGCTGTTTGGGGAGGGTTTTTTGGAAGGGACATCCTGCGTGACACTGCAGTGCCACTCCTAAATGGGCCGGGTGTTTGTGTCGGCCACTAGGGTCGCTTATCTTACTCACACAGTCAGCTACCGCATTGCGCCTTTTTTTCTTTGCGTCATGTGCTGTTTGGGGAGGGTTTTTTGGAAGGGACATCCTGCGTGACACTGCAGTGCCACTCCTAGATGGGCCAGGTGTTTGTGTCGGCCACTAGGGTCGCTTAGCTTAGTCATCCAGCGACCTCGGTGCAAATTTTAGGACTAAAAATAATATTGTGAGGTGTGAGGTATTCAGAATAGACTGAAAATGAGTGGAAATTATGGTTTTTGAGGTTAATAATAATATGGGATTAAAATGACCCCCAAATTCTATGATTTAAGCTGTTTTTTAGGGTTTTTTGAAAAAAACACCCGAATCCAAAACACACCCGAATCCGACAAAAAAAATTCGGTGAGGTTTTGCCAAAACGCGGTCGAACCCAAAACACGGCCGCGGAACCGAACCCAAAACCAAAACACAAAACCCGAAAAATTTCAGGCGCTCATCTCTACTAATTGCACCTCTTTTTCTTCTTTGCATCATGTGCTGTTTGGGGCCTATTTTTTTAAATCTGCCATCCTGTCATCCACTGCAGTGCCACTCCTAGATGGGCCAGGTGTTTGTGCCGCACACTTGTGTTGCTTAACTTAGTCATCCAGCCACCTCGGTACAACCTTTTGGACTAAAAACATAATTGCGAGGTGTGAGGTGTTCAGAAGAGACTGGAAATTAGTGGAAATTAATGTTATGTAGGTTAATAATACCGTAGGATCAAAATTACCCCCAAATTATGGCCCTCATTCCGAGTTGTTCGCTCAGAGTTTTTCATCGCATCGCAGTGAGAATTCTCTTAGTGCGCATGCGCAATGTTCGCACTGCGACTGCGCCAAGTAACTTTACTATGAAGAAAGTAAGTTTACTCACGGCATTTTCATCGCTCCGACGTTCGCATTGTGATTGACAGGAAATGGGTGTTACTGGGCGGATGCACGGCGTTTTAGGGGCGTGTGGCTGGAAACGCTACCGTTTCCGGAAAAAACGCAGGAGTGGCCGGAGAAACGGTGGGAGTGCCTGGGCGAACGCTGGGTGTGTTTATGACGTCAGCCAGGAACGAAAAGCACTGAACTGATCGCACAGGCAGAGTAAGTCTGAAGCTACTCAGAAACTGCTAACTCGTTTGTAATCGCAATATTGCGCGTACGTCGGTCGCAATTTTAAGAAGCTAAGATTCACTCCCAGTAGGCGGCGGCTTAGCGTGTGTAACTCTGCTACATTCGCCTTGCGAGCGAACAACTCGGAATGAGGGCCTATGTGATTTTAGCTGTATTTATGTTTTTTTCAAAAATCATCCAGATCCAAAACCAAAACACGAAAGTGTGGTTTTGGCAAAACCAATCCAGATCCAAAACACGAGCATGAAACCAGAACCAAACCCAAAACACGAAAAGTGCACCACTGCCAATTTACAGGCATTAGAATTATTCCCCATGATTAGGGCCACTTGGCACTAATGAGTTTGTGTCCTATGCAGTAGGCACTATGCCTACTGTGCAAATTAAAGTTATTGAGCACGTTCCCAGGTTGGATTCCCCTCTATTGACCATGGTTTTTTCCTGGACTCTCATCAAGGGTATACAACCCGGGTTAAGTGTGAATAGTGTGACCCAGTATTTTACTCCAGGGTCACACTTAGAATCTTCTGATAGGCTTTTTGGGGCTGCTTGGGGTTCGGAGCTGCCAGGAGGGGGCTGCGCTCTATGCTGCCGGGAGAAGCAGCTGGTTTTAGAAGGGGTGTGTGATTGCTTGATTGTGACATGGATGTGTATGAGTGTGACATGTATGTGTGGGTTGGATATGTGTGACCAATACCGATGACGGTTTCCCGGCTGTTAGGTGGCTGGCGGGGGGGCGAGCACAACAAAGCCCCTTGCAGGATCGGTGTTTCGCTGCACTCGCCAAAGGTTCTGTTCCCGCTCTATGGGTGTTGTGGACACCCATGAGTGGGAATAGTCCCTGTTGGTCGGCATGCTGACTGGCGGGATTTTCGGATGCCAGTTTCCCGTGTCGGTATTGTGACCGGCGATCTCATGACCACCAGTCACATGACCGCATCCCGTATGTGTGTGTGTATGAGTGTGACATGTATGTGTGTGTATGAATGTGACATGTATGTGTTTGTATGAGTGTGAAGTGTATGTATGACATAAGCCTGGCAGCCCTGGCTTGTAGAATGCCCAGGCAGACCAGGCTTATGTCTGAAAGGGGAGGACTGGGGAGTTTCCCAGGTACAGTATCAGGTATAGTGTGGAAGTGGGTCTCGAGCAAAAACCCAGGATTTTTTAAGAGGTGAAAAACCCGGGTCTGAGCAGGGAAATCCCCTGATTGGGTTGGGTACACGTGACCATCGGTCACCATACCAATGCCGGGATCCTGGCTTTTAGATGCCCGGGGGGAGGCGGGCAGCGCAACGAAGCGGGGGGTATTGTGACCGGACATAACTACGTCCCCCCGGGTAGTATGTCTGAATGTTCCATAATTCAGATACTGAGCTGTGCAAATTATACTCAGTATGGTATAATAAAAATCCATGATGATGTAGGATTTGGAATATGAGCTAAATGGTTTTAAAATAGTTATACTGCATAATACTGTAACAAACTTTGCTACAAGTATGTCATCATATAAAACATATATAAATTGGACCTTTGCAAAGACATGGCACATCCAATCACCTATTTAGACAAGAATTCCACTCTTGAAGAGGGGGCAAACCACATAGCGATTTCACTGAATATACTTTATTATAGTATAATATATATATTTTTTAAATTACTGATGTAGCCACATTATTCTATGCTTTGCCTAGGCTACGTGGCTTCGTTTGTTCCATACGAATTGCCTTACCGGATCACAGGTGTGAATAGGTGCAGCCAGACGCAGCTAGTCGTTGCCGCGATGTATATGCACGTGCGTACACATCTCGGCAATGATGAGCCTGGCTACATCTGTACATCCATATTAGGAAGCTGTAGATTAAAAAAATCCTTAGAAAAAAACAAATCCTTTTAAAAAAAGAACTAATTTGGGATGGTTCCTGTTTCTATGACCACCATGAATTTTGTTGCAAAATATTTTGAAGAATTAAACACAAGTAAATAAGAGATTTCAGCCTCTTTATCCTGCAATGAGGCCGTTTTGTCTTCAGTAGTGGCAGGGTCGATACCTAACAAGTGGTGCTTTCACTGCTGCACAATTCGATGGATGGAGTCAACATATTTGCACAGACAGAGATGTTTCTATGGTGAGTAAGATAATGATTTTCCTCTTGCTTGTACCTCTCCTTAGTGCCTTGAAAATACCATTATATTAATGTTGATCGTTGTAATAAGAAAATAGTTGGCAGCAGAACAAATGTGCTCTATACATATACAACAGTATATCAGAATTTACTAGACTCTAGTACCTATGCTATAAAAATGTTGTCAAGATATAAGTACAAATATATTGCTGCACTATCACACTGAGTTTCATTATTCTGAAATGATCCTTTTACCTGCGATATGAATAAATGTAACAGTAGTCAGAAAAAGGTATAGGTACTCACCGACAGGTACAAGTGTGTACAACATCTTTAATATCTCTATCTACAATGGGTGCAGGGTGTGTGGTGCCCACAGGCCCTTGGGTCCAGGGAGACAACACCGCACACCCTGCACCTGATTCTTTAATATTTACCTCTTCCAACTCTGCAGCGGCAGCACTGCACAAATCACTGGAACAATGGCACGATGACCATTATCCCAGCATTTCATGTATGTGCAGTAGAAAATTGCTGGGAAAATGGCCACCACGCCATTTCCCCTGGAGACCTGCACATGCACAGTAGTCCATCGTCAGAGTCTACTAGTGCTCACTAATGCACTGCTGGCGAGAGAAAGGAGGAGACCAGGAGGGATATTGCACACGGGACCTTCCTCTCTTAATACACCAGTGAGAAGCTCCCATTGTCTAGCTAAATCTTCAAAATGCTTGTTAATATACAGTATATATATATATGTATATATATATATATATATATATATATATCCAAAAAAGATACAGGCACTTACCACTTCCTTGATGATGAAAACTTTATTGGTGTGTCTCACATAGAGACAGTTAACAGCATGTCAGCAAAAGGTGTCGACGTTTCGGCTCCATCTGAGCCTTTTTCAAGACTAACAAGATTACAGCAGGTTCTCACCCAGCAGCCCATGACACACCTCAAACCCTGGAGCACTTTTATAGCAGAGGCATATCACAAACCCCGCCCATCAATCAACCAACAGGAAGTAACAAAAACACTGGTATTCAAGTGTTTAACATGTCTAATCAAGAATATGTGTACAGCCAATCGTATGTCCTATGACATCAAAGAATTACGCAACATGTGAACACAATCACAACTATTTAAAACCAAGGGAACAACCGATAGCGGCTAATAGCCGCGTTACCGGAAGTGCTGTGCGTTCCATTGCCAGTGGAACGCACACGTCTGTCCGGCGGAAGTGGATTTAGCGGACGTGACGTGCGCTCCACTGTGTATGTGGCCGGAGGTGTAGATGGCATAGAACGGCTGTACGTCGTCGCTAAGCAAACCGACTGACGCCAGTATATACGATCACATGACCGACCAAAACAC
The DNA here is from genome assembly GCF_028390025.1 of Pseudophryne corroboree. Taxonomy (NCBI): domain Eukaryota; kingdom Metazoa; phylum Chordata; class Amphibia; order Anura; family Myobatrachidae; genus Pseudophryne; species Pseudophryne corroboree. Next base: position 182,197,581 of record NC_086453.1, on the reverse strand, counting down.
ATAAGTGAATATGAATTAATATAGTCATAAATAGTGTGTAATAAGGCGCGCAAGCACGGGAATAATTCATAGATGTATTAAACATAGGGCAGGGGCTCCATATTAGTCCTGAGTGCGGAACAAGCATTAACCACATTAAACATCTTCTTAGTTTGATTCCAATAGATGACAAGTAATTATTGCATAATAATTCATATTTACTGTTGTCAAAACTTCATTCCTGAGATAAAAGCTCGTTAACCGCCTATCACTAACCAAAAGAACCACACATTCTCGCCTTTGTACATATATATAGAATAATTCATAATGACTTATACAGCTTAGCTGAGAAATGTGTAATAGAAGTTTAAAACACATAATATGGATATAGATGGAACCCAGGACTTAATGGAGACCGTATTGGGTGTGTGATATTGCCTCTGCCACTAGGTGAACCAGAGTGATCACCAACACAAAAGACAAGAAAATCACAAACAAAACAACACACATAATTGTAAACATACATTATGAAAAATACGGATATTAAAAAAGTCTAGTCATAGCCCTATCCAAGAAAAATATTGAATGGATTTGCCTCATTTAGGCCTCGTGGTGTCAGAGTGTCCAGCTCGTATATCCATTTAGCCTCTCGTTGTCGTAACTGCCTCTCCCAGTCGCCCCCACGTGGAGGTTTTGGTACATGATCAATCAGCATGCACTTCAAACTGGAAATTGAGTGCCCCCTACTTGCAAAATGTTGTGCTACTGGTTTGTCAGACACCTTTGAGACCAATGCAGCTCGAATTGATGTGCGATGGTTAGCCATTCTGTCACGGAAGTTTCTAGTTGTCATGCCAACATAATAGTACCCACAGGGACAGATGATGATATAGATTACATGGTCCATGGTACAATGTAATCGGTGACGAATTTTGATTTGTTGACCACTATGTGGGTGTGCAAAACTTGCACCAGTCATCATCGACCGGCACGTGGTACAATTAGGGCACCGGTAGCAACCCTTCTTGGTATCTGAAAGCCAGGTCTTATTGGTGGCAGATGGTTGCAAAGTAGGGCGCATTAGCATCTGTCGTAAATTCTTACCACGTCTGTAGGCACAGGGAGTTGGTTGATGGCCTAACCCTTTGAAGACTGGGTCAGTGGCAATAATTGGCCAATGTTTGCGTAGAACATGTTCAGAATGTGATGAAGCAACATCAAACATGGTCGTGAAGATCATTCTATTGGCTATTCGCTTGGCACGATGACTGTGGCTAGAATGGGAGTGCCTGTATCTTGCTTTAAGCAAACATATTTCGACAGTTCTCCTCGAGTAGCCGCGTTCGTAAAACCTTTCAGCCATCGCCTTAATCTGTGTCTCAGTGTCCTCATTCAGGGTGTTATTTCGGAGCACACGCATAAATTGAGAGATGGGAAGACTCTCTTTCAGATGGACAGGGTGGTGACTGGAGGCATGAAGCAGCGTATTTCTGTCAGTCTCTTTTCTATAGAGAGTTGAGGCAAGTTTACCGTTGTGTCGAAAAAGAGACACATCCAAAAAATTCACTCTATCACGATTGATGTGATATGTGAAGCGGATAGGGCTATCTAGACTATGTAAATAATCGATCATCTCATAGAACTCTGTGTCGGTCCCTAGCCAAATGATAAAGACATCGTCAATATAACGAACAAAAAATAGACATTTGGATCCAAATCTCGGTATGATGTTATTGGATTCGTACTTATGCATGTACAGATTGGCATACAATGGGGCCAAATTTGACCCCATCGCAGTGCCACTGCACTGCATAAAGAAATCCTTGCCATAGGCAAAATGATTTTTGTTTAATACCAAGCTAGCAAGCTCCAACAAAAATTCAGACGGTGGACCATCGTGTGGACCTGTGATCAAAGCTTCACGCATGGCCTCTAGGCCCTCTGTATGCGGTATGACTGTATATAAAGACTGAATGTCTAAAGTTATTAACCAGGCAACATCAGGTATAATGCCAATAGAATCAATCTTATCAAGCAGGTCTGCCGTATCCCTAATATAACTTGGCATCTTAGATACAAGTGGTTGGAGAAATGAATCAATAAAGATTGCCAATGGCTGTAAAACAGAGCCCATTGCCGAGATAATTGGGCGACCCGGGGGATCAATCATAGATTTGTGTATTTTAGGTAGCGTGTCCACTGTCAAATAGCCAGCTATTTTTTGGTCCAACCATCCACACGCCAAAGCCCGATTGATGGTGTTATCCACCAATTTTTTAATCTGCAACATTGGGTTGCCTCTACACTTCACATATACCATGGGGTCTGCTAATTGTCTGAGTATCTCAGCATTGTATTTACACCAGTCCTGTACCACCACGGCACCGCCCTTATCGGCTTGTCGAATCACGATCTGTTCATTATTAATCAAGCTCTTTAATGCAACCCTTTGTGCGGGAGAAAGGTTACTGTACCGTGGTGGTACAACCCCGGTACTCATCTCATTGTTAGTCAAACGGAGAAATGTTCGTATACTCGAATTGGTTGACTGAGGGTCAAAGACACTCGGTCTGGCTAAACTAGTAATTTGGGTCATTTCATTAGATTTATTGGAGAAAAACTCACGCAATCTGAGTTTTCTCCCGAATTTGTAATGGTCTACAACCCAACCAAATTTATTGTGTGGAACAGTGGGCACAAACGAAAGACCTAGTGCTAATACTTCTGTTTCCACAGGTAAGAGCGTGTGTTCTGACAGGTTAAAGACAGTATATATTGGTATTTTCTTGGGCGTCCCCTTCGCCTTATAGCCACCCCTCCTCGAGGGGAACCTCGTTCTACGTTTCTGTTGGGGTTGGTATTGGTCCGGGCGCTCTTCCCTAAAAAAGCGCCAGAGGGGGTCCTATTATCAGTCACCTCACTTTCAGAATTTGATTGGGATGAAGAATTGTCTAAGGGACCTTGATATCTGTTTCTAGTTTGTAAGCGTGGTCTCCGACCAGTATAACCTTTGGGTTCACCCCTCAACCATCTATAAACCTGATTGTTTGTGTAATCGGCATTTACGGTAACCAATTTCTTCCGCTTAAACGTGATAAGGTCCTGCTGGTAAGTGTTTACTTGTTCAGTCAAACGATCAAGCCACTTGTCAGCAGTGTCCACCACCAATGTAGACAAATGTGTAGAATTAAACACAGCCAAATCCTCTCGCACTTGTTTCAATTCAACCCCAACCTCCTCAATAACGAGGAGGATGAGGTCTAGCGAACACTTGTTCTAGACACTACACCATTTGGTGCAAAATGCTGGACTATTGCGACCAATGGTGGGGATATTATTTACTCGAAATCCTCTCGGTATTCTCTTATTCCTATAGTAGTCCGAGAGGAATTGGCCATGTAAGGTGAGATCCACCTCCCGCTTTCTTAATCTCAGAGCTTTATGGAACAGGTCAAGTGGTGTCTCATCTGGTAGCTTAGCAAATTCAATATGGTCAAAAAGCACCTTTTCGGCGTCGTCATCAGTCAGAGAAAGAAAAGTGCTGTGTGCTAATTGGAAAGTGGCCTCATCAATCACTTGATTAGGATCAATTGACATACTGACCACGGCAAGGTTTAAACAACACTTAGTAAACTATATGACAAACACAAAACTTGGACCAGGGACCGACACTAGAGTCCAAAGACGTTGAAAAATGAAAAAAGAAAAAATGAATAAATACAGTTAAAAATCACCACATGTTGGTGAAAAAGGTATCAGGGCAGGTGAGGAAAAGAACTCCACAAAAATATCTCCACAAGCTTTTCATATATTCAAAGTAAGGCGGGTGTCGGACTAAAGGAACAATTTGCATCACAGACCATTCCCTAATATATCCAGAAAGTCCACACTCACTGCTCCAATTTGCAACCTGGGCGGTGCTCCATAAGAGATTCACAAGAAATCCAAAAATATATCCAAAAAAGATACAGGCACTCACCACTTCCTTGATGATGAAAACTTTATTGGTGTGTCTCACATAGAGACAGTTAACAGCATGTCAGCAAAAGGTGTCGACGTTTCGGCTCCATCTGAGCATTTTTCAAGACTAACAAGATTACAGCAGGTTCTCACCCAGCAGCCCATGACACACATCAAACCCTGGAGCACTTTTATAGCAGAGGCATATCACAAACCCCGCCCATCAATCAACCAACAGGAAGTAACAAAAACACTGGTATTCAAGTGTTTAACATGTCTAATCAAGAATATGTGTACAGCCAATCGAATGTCCTATGACATCAAAGAATTCTTGAATACCAGTGTTTTTGTTACTTCCTGTTGGTTGATTGATGGGCGGGGTTTGTGATATGCCTCTGCTATAAAAGTGCTCCAGGGTTTGATGTGTGTCATGGGCTGCTGGGTGAGAACCTGCTGTAATCTTGTTAGTCTTGAAAAAGGCTCAGATGGAGCCGAAACGTCGACACCTTTTGCTGACATGCTGTTAACTGTCTCTATGTGAGACACACCAATAAAGTTTTCATCATCAAGGAAGTGGTGAGTGCCTGTAACTTTTTTGGATATATTTTTGGATTTCTTCTGAATCTCTTATGGAGCACCGCCCAGGTTGCAAATTGGAGCAGTGAGTGTGGACTTTCTGGATATATTAGGGAATGGTCTGTGATGCAAATTGTTCCTTTAGTCCGACACCCGCCTTACTTTGAATATATGAAAAGCTTGTGGAGATATTTTTGTGGAGTTCTTTTCCTCACCTGCCCTGATACCTTTTTCACCAACATGTGGTGATTTTTAACTGTATTTATTCATTTTTTCTTTTTTCATTTTTCAACGTCTTTGGACTCTAGCGTCGGTCCCTGGTCCAAGTTTTGTGTTTGTCATATAGTTTACTAAGTGTTGTTTAAACCTTGCCGTGGTCAGTATTTCAATTGATCCTAATCAAGTGATTGATGAGGCCACTTTCCAATTAGCACACAGCACTTTTCTTTCTCTGACTGATGACGACGCCAAAAAGGTGCTTTTTGACCATATTGAATTTGCTAAGCTACCAGATGAGACACCACTTGACCTGTTCCATAAAGCTCTGAGATTAAGAAAGCGGGAGGTGGATCTCACCTTACATGGCCAATTCCTCTTGGACTACTATAGGAATAAGAGAATACCGAGAGGATTTCGAGTAAATAATATCCCCACCATTGGTCGCAATAGCCCAGCATTTTGCACCAAATGGTGTGGTGTCTTGAACAAGTGTTCGCTAGACCTCATCCTCCTCGTTATTGAGGAGGTTGGGGTTGAATTGAAACAAGTGCGAGAGGATTTTGCTGTGTTTAATTCTACACATTTGTCTACATTGGTGGTGGACACTGCTGACAAGTGGCTTGATCGTTTGACTGAACAAGTAAACACTTACCAGCAGGACCTTATCACGTTTAAGCGGAAGAAATTGGTTACCGTAAATGCCGATTACACAAACAATCAGGTTTATAGATGGTTGAGGGGTGAACCCAAAGGTTATACTGGTCGGAAACCACGCTTACAAACTAGAAACAGATATCAAGGTCCCTTAGACAATTCTTCATCCCAATCAAATTCTGAAAGTGAGGTGACTGATAATAGACCCCCCTCTGGCGCATTTTTAGGGAAGAGCGCCCAGACCAATACCAACCCCAACAGAAACGTAGAACGAAGTTCCCCTCGAGGAGGGGTGGCTATAAGGCGAAGGGGACGCCCAAGAAAATACCAATAGATACTGTCTTTAACCTGTCAGAACACACGCTCTCACCTGTGGAAACAGAAGTATTAGCACTAGGTCTTTCGTTTGTGCCCACTGTTCCACACAATAAATTTGGTTGGGTTGTAGACCATTACAAATTCGGGAGAAAACTCAGATTGCGTGAGTTTTTCTCCAATATATCTAATGAAATGACCCAAATTACTGGTTTAGCCAGACCGAGTGTCTTTGACCCTCAGTCAACCAATTCGAGTATACGAACATTTCTCCGTTTGACTAACAATGAGATGAGTACCGGGGTTGTACCACCACGGTACAGTAACCTTTCTCCCGCACAAAGGGTTGCATTAAAGAGCTTGATTAATAATGAACAGATCGTGATTCGACAAGCCGATAAGGGCGGTGCCGTGGTGGTACAGGACTGGTGTAAATACAATGCTGAGATACTCAGACAATTAGCAGACCCCATGGTATATGTGAAGTGTAGAGGCAACCCAATGTTGCAGATTAAAAAATTGGTGGATATCACCATCAATCGGGCTTTGGCGTGTGGATGGTTGGACCAAAAAATAGCTGGCTATTTGACAGTGGATAGTCCAGTATGTCCAATCATCTACACGCTACCTAAAATACACAAGTCTATGATTGATCCCCCGGGTCGCCCAATTATCTCGGCAATGGGCTGTTTTACAGCCATTGGCAATCTTTATTGATTCATTTCTCCAACCACTTGTATCTAAGATGCCAAGTTATATTAGGGATACGGCAGACCTGCTTGATAAGATTGATTCCATTGGCATTATACCTGATGATGCCTGGTTAATAACTTTAGACATTCAGTCTTTATATACAGTCATACCGCATACAGAGGGCCTAGAGGCCATGCGTGAAGCTTTGATCACAGGTCCACACGATGGTCCACCGTCTCAATTTTTGTTGGAGCTTGCTAGCTTGGTATTAAACAAAAATCATTTTGCCTATGGCAAGGATTTCTTTATGCAGTGCAGTGGCACTGCGATGGGGTCAAATTTGGCCCCATCGTATGCCAATCTGTACATGCATAAGTACGAATCCAATAACATCATACCGAGATTTGGATCCAAATGTCTATTTTTGTTCGTTATATTGACGATGTCTTTATCATTTGGCTAGGGACCGACACAGAGTTCTATGAGATGATCGATTATTTACATAGTCTAGATAGCCCTATCCACTTCACATATCACATCAATCGTGATAGAGTGAATTTTTTGGATGTGTCTCTTTTTCGACACAACGGTAAACTTGCCTCAACTCTCTATAGAAAAGAGACTGACAGAAATACGCTGCTTCATGCCTCCAGTCACCACCCTGTCCATCTGAAAGAGAGTCTTCCCATCTCTCAATTTATGCGTGTGCTCCGAAATAACACCCTGAATGAGGACACTGAGACACAGATTAAGGTTATGGCTGAAAGGTTTTACGAACGCGGCTACTCGAGGAGAACTGTCGAAAGATGTTTGCTTAAAGCAAGATACAGGCACTCCCATTCTAGTCACAGTCATCGTGCCAAGCGAATAGCCAATAGAATGATCTTCACGACCACGTTTGATGTTGCTTCATCACATTCTGAACATGTTCTACGCAAACATTGGCCAATTATTGCCACTGACCCAGTCTTCAAAGGGTTAGGCCATCAACCACCTCTCTGTGCCTACAGACGTGGTAAGAATTTACGACAGATGCTAATGCGCCCTACTTTGCAACCATCTGCCACCAATAAGACCTGGCTTTCAGATACCAAGAAGGGTTGCTACCGGTGCCCTAATTGTACCACGTGCCGGTCAATGGTGACTGGTGCAAGTTTTGCACACCCACATAGTGGTCAACAAATCAAAATTCGTCACCGATTACATTGTACCATGGACCATGTAATCTATATCATCATCTGTCCCTGTGGGTACTATTATGTTGGCATGACAACTAGAAACTTCCGTGACAGAATGGCTAACCATCGCACATCAATTCGAGCTGCATTGGTCTCAAAGGTGTCTGACAAACCAGTAGCACAACATTTTGCAAGTAGGGGGCACTCAATTTCCAGTTTGAAGTGCATGCTGATTGATCATGTACCAAAACCTCCACGTGGGGGCGACTGGGAGAGGCAGTTACGACAACGAGAGGCTAAATGGATATACGAGCTGGACACTCTGACACCACGAGGCCTAAATGAGGCAAATCCATTCAATATTTTTCTTGGATAGGGCTATGACTAGACTTTTTTAATATCCGTATTTTTCATAATGTATGTTTACAATTATGTGTGTTGTTTTGTTTGTGATTTTCTTGTCTTTTGTGTTGGTGATCACTCTGGTTCACCTAGTGGCAGAGGCAATATCACACACCCAATACGGTCTCCATTAAGTCCTGGGTTCCATCTATATCCATATTATGTGTTTTAAACTTCTATTACACATTTCTCAGCTAAGCTGTATAAGTCATTATGAATTATTCTATATATATGTACAAAGGCGAGAATGTGTGGTTCTTTTGGTTAGTGATAGGCGGTTAACGAGCTTTTATCTCAGGAATGAAGTTTTGACAACAGTAAATATGAATTATTATGCAATAATTACTTGTCAAACTAAGAAGATGTTTAATGTGGTTAATGCTTGTTTCGCACTCAGGACTAATATGGAGCCCCTGCCCTATGTTTAATACATCTATGAATTATTCCTGTGCTTGCGCGCCTTATTACACACTATTTATGACTATATTAATTCATATTCACTTATGTGTTTTGGTCGGTCATGTGATCGTATATACGTACTGGCGTCAGTCGGGTTGCTTAGCGACGACGTACAGCCGTTCTATGCCATCTACACCTCCAGCCACATACACAGTGGAGCGCATGTCACGTCCGCTAAATCCACTTCCGCCGGATAGACGTGTGTGTTCCACTGGCAATGGAACGCACAGCACTTCCGGTTACGCGGCTATTAGCCGCTATCGGTTGTTCCCTTGGTTTTAAATAGTTGTGATTGTGTTCACATGTTGTGTAATTCTTTGATGTCATAGGACATTCGATTGGCTGTACACATATTCTTGATTAGACATGTTAAACACTTGAATACCAGTGTTTTTGTTACTTCCTGTTGGTTGATTGATGGGCGGGGTTTGTGATATGCCTCTGCTATAAAAGTGCTCCAGGGTTTGATGTGTGTCATGGGCTGCTGGGTGAGAACCTGCTGTAATCTTGTTAGTCTTGAAAAAGGCTCAGATGGAGCCGAAACGTCGACACCTTTTGCTGACATGCTGTTAACTGTCTCTATGTGAGACACACCAATAAAGTTTTCATCATCAAGGAAGTGGTGAGTGCCTGTATCTTTTTTAGATATATTTTTGGATTTCTTGTGAATCTCTTATGGAGCACCGCCCAGGTTGCAAATTGGAGCAGTGAGTGTAGACTTTCTGGATATATATATGTATATATATAATGAACAGCAAAAAACTGTGGCACTCCGGAACTTGTAATAAGTAATTTACTGATTTATATCAAAGAAAAAACCTTCTCACATGCCTATAATAGCCAACGTTTCGGTGCCTGAAACACCGTTGTCAAGGCAGGCATAACGAAAATGACAAGAAAGATGAAATACACAGACATACACAAACATCTTACCTAAATAGGAAGGGGTCATCTTGCCGCTGGAGAGCCGGGTCCGGCGGGCGCTTCTGTCTGCAGCTGCTGGCGGAGCGTCACTTCCGGTGACGTCAGCCGGCTTCCGTCCCAGTCACCTAGGCAACCCTGATGCAGCAGCGCTGTCAGGTTGCCGTAGTGCCATCACTTGGCCGCTGAGTGATCTCCCCGGCCCTCCACGGGGCAATCTGTGTGGGGATACAAGCATCACGTTGGGGAAACACAAAAAGTACTAGTAATGATAATAAAAAATGAACATACAATGAAAACAAACACATACCAAAAACCAATTAAAGACTGCCCACAGGTTAAAACATGTTAAGCTGCCCGCTGGAAATGCCGGGACTCACTAGGGCAATCCTATACACAGATGAGAACCATCTGTGTTAAGTTACAGATCTGAAAGGGCAAACCACTAGCAATACTGGCCCAGGAAATGACTGTAAAATGCAATGAGAAACAAAAGTGCATAGTAGATGGAAAAAGAGCGAGATCAGAATGGTAGAGAAAAGCATAAAAGGAGAGAGAATAATGGGAAATTCCGGAAAAGAAGGGAGAGAAGAAGAATAGGATGAAAGAGAAGCAACAAGGTGGAGCTATGGAGAAAATGGATAGGTGAGCAGTAAGACAGAGAAAGAGGTGAGGGAAGAGGGATGAAGGAGGGATGAAACCAAATAGGAGAAAAAATTATGAAATGAGCGAATGAGCAAATGTCTGATAGAATCATTAAATCAATGTTCAGCGCCCGCGCTGAACATTGATTTAATGATCCTATCAGACATTTGCTATATGTCTGTACTCCCGCTAGCCATTCACTGGACACTCATCATTGCCTCGATTTGTGGTCTATACATATATTAGGGATGGACACTCAGCGCATTCGGATTGATTTAGATTTGTTCATCATCCATCATGTTCTGGTGCTTCTTTTTTCTTTTCTCTTTTCTTTTTTTCTTTCTTCTTTTTCTTCTTTTTTTCCTTTTTCCTTTCCGCATCTTTTTGTACTCTTTTTCTCTTCTTTTTCTTTTCTTTTTTCTCTTCTTTTGTTGTTTTCCTCCATGTAGCTCTCTTTTCTTGTTCATTCCTTCTCGCTCAGCTCGGGACCTTGTCCCTTCTTGTTCTTGGTTCTTTTTTCTTCCCCTTATTTTCTGTTCTCATTCTGCCCCTTCTCTCCCCTTTCCCCTCCTCTTTCTTTTCTTCTTTTTATATCCCTTCTCTTTGACTTTGTTCTTTATCTTTCCTTTTCTTGTACCCTCCAGCTGGGTGTATTTTTTACTTTCCATCTTCCGCTCATTTCATAATTTTTTCTCCTATTTGGTTTCATCCCTCCTTCATCCCTCTTCCCTCACCTCTTTCTCTGTCTTACTGCTCACCTATCCCTTTTCTCCATAGCTCCACCTTGTTGCTTCTCTTTCATCCTATTCTTCTTCTCTCCCTTCTTTTCCGGAATTTCCCATTATTCTCTCTCCTTTTATGCTTTTCTCTACCATTCTGATCTCGCTCTTTTTTCATCTACTATGCACTTTTGTTCCTCATTGCATTTTACAGTCATTTCCTGGGCCAGTATTGCTAGTGGTTTGCCCTCTCAGATCTGTAGCTTAACACAGATGGTTCTCATCTGTGTATAGGATTGCCCTAGTGAGTCCCGGCATTTCTAGCGGGCAGCTTAACATGTTTTAACCGGTGGTCAGTCTTTAATTGGTTTTTGGTATGTGTTTGTTTTCATTGTATGTTCATTTTTTATTATCATTACTAGTACTTTTTGTGTTTCCCCAACGTGATGCTTGTATCCCCACACAGATTGCCCCGTGGAGGGCCGGGGAGATCACTCAGCGGCCAAGCGATGGCACTACGGCAACCTGACAGCGCTGCTGCATCAGGGTTGCCTAGGTGACCGGGACGGAAGCCGGCTGACGTCACCGGAAGTGACGCTCCGCCAGCAGCTGCAGACGGAAGCGCCCGCCGGACCCGGCTCTCCAGCGGAAAGATGACCCCTTCCTATTTAGGTAAGATGTTTGTGTATGTCTGTGTATTTCATCTTTCTTGTCATTTTCGTTATGCCTGCCTTGACAACGGTGTTTCAGGCACCGAAACGTTGGCTATTATAGGCATGTGAGAAGGTTTTTTCTTTGATGAAAATCAGTAAATTACTTATTACAAGTTCCGGAGTGCCACAGTTTTTTGCTGTTCATTATCCATGTTTCACTGGAATGCACCCACCATATGCAGTGTAATCTACGAGTGACGGTTCTATCTCGAATGTATATATATATATATATATATATATATATTTAGAAAAAGTTTTCATGATTTTACTAATTTTTTTTCTGTTTCAGTGATGAATTACAGTGCATCCGGAAAGTATTCACATCGCTTCACTTTTTCCACATTTTGTTATGTTACAGCCTTATTCCAAAATGGAATAAATTCATTTTTCCCCTTAAAATTCTACATGCAATACTCCATAATGACATTGTGAAAAAAGTTTTTTTTTAGATTTTTGCAAATTTATTAAAAATATAAAACTAAGAAATCACATGTACATAAGTATTCACAGCCTATGCCATGAAGCTCAAAATTTAGCTCAGGTGTATCTTGTTTCCACTGATCATCCTTGAGATGTTCCTACAGCTTAATTGGAGTCCACCTGTGGTAAATTCAGTTGATTGGACATGATTTGGAAAGGCACACACCTGTCTATATAAGGTCCCACACTTGACAGTGCATGTCTGAGCACAAACCAAGCATGAAGTCAAAGGAATTGTCTGTAGACCTCTGAGACAGGATTGCCCCAAAGCACAAATCTGGGGAAGGGTACAGAAAAATATCTGCTGCTATGAAGGTCCAAATGAGCACAGTGGTAATAATCCGTAAATGGAAGAAGTTCAGAACCACCAGGACTCTTTGTAGAGCTGGCCAGCCGTCTAAACTGAGCAATTGCTGGAGAAGGGCCCTAGTCAAGGAGGGGACCAAGAACCCGATGGTAACTCTGTTAGAGCTACAGCATTCCTCTGTGGAGAAAGGAGAACCTTCCAGAAGGACAACCATCTCTGCAGTAATCCACCAATCAGGCCTGTATGATAGAGTGGCCAGACAGAAGCCACTCTTAGTAAAAAGCACATGGCAGCCCACCTAGAGTTTGCCAAAATGCACCTGAAGGACTCTCAGACCATGAGAAACAAAATTCTCTGTTCTGATGAGACAAAGATTGAACTCTTTGGTGTAAATGCCAGGCGTCATGCTTGGAGGAAACCAGGCACCTCTTATCACCAGGCCAATACCATCCCTACTGTAAATGCATGCTTTGCATCATGGGAGATGATGTCATGCCGAGGTGACTCACTATATGTTTGTCTCCTGTTACGTCTACTTGGTGTCTGACTCATGCTGAGTAAAGACCTGTATTACACTGATGCTGCAAGTGTCATCCTGATTTTGTTGTTACACATCTACATGGTGTCAGAACTGGGATGCCATGGCACAAGGTCTCAGGAGAATAGATCCGCTGATATTTGATGAAAACGTGTCTGACTACTGGCTGAGGTTTAAAAGGGAATGGCATGTATACTCCATAGCAGGCCTTTCAGGCAAATAAAAAAAAGTCCAGGCATACATGCTGCTGAACCTCGCAGGCACCGATGCTGTGGACAAATCAGGTGCTTTTGTATACGCTGACGGAGAAGACAGAGAGGACCCTGACGTCCTAATTGCAGAGTTTGAAGAGATCTGCATGCCAGTAAAGAATGTAATTATGGACAGGCATGTTTTTAACAGCACAAACCAAAAGGGTGATGAAACTATACAGTCCTACGTCTCCACGCTAAAGCTGCTGGCAAAGAGGTGCAATTTTGGTATCCTCGCAGAGGAGCTCATCTGTGACAGAATCGTATGCGGCATACGCAGCGACAAGGCACGTGCACAGCTGCTGCGGGAGAAGGGCCTCACATTAGAAACTGCCATAAATATCTGTATGTTAAATGAGCAGCCTGAAAAGGGCATAAGGGAACTAAGAAAGGACGCTGAGGTGTGTGTCATGGTGGCCGTTCCGCGCCAATCCTCCACATGTGGGAACTGTGCAGCACAGCGCCCTCCTGACAAACAACGCTGGCCCGCATATGAAAAACGATGTAATGCATGTGGCAAATGGAATCATTTTGCAAGGTGCTGTCGCTCCAAAGATCAAACTTCCATAAAGTGACAGTCTGAGTTGCGCTGTAGCCGCTTACCCCAGCGGTTTAACCAGGTTGAAATGGAGCCAGGGTGTGAATCGGTTCGCATGACAGTTTGTGATGGATGAAAAGGGTGAAATATTTATCAAACGGAGAACAATGCATACGAACAAGGTGGCCATGGTCAAAATAGACTCAGGAGCGAAGTGCAATGTCATATCCTACAAACAACTACATGAATTAGATCCAACTGCACAGATAAACCCACGAGACAAGATCAACTTGATAGCTCATGGTGGCCAGATCATCACCACACTGGGTACCACAAAGCTAAAGTTTACATGTGCTGATTTGTTATTCCACATTGTGGATCAAAAGTTTAAACCACTGCTAGGCCTTCCTGACAGTGTGAAGCTAGGCCTTCTCAAATTGGGGCCTGAGTTACATGCATTACAGATGACCGTCCCAGAGATAAAAGACTTTCAGGATTTATTTGATTGCAGTACACTTGGCAATCTTCCTGTTGTGTCCCATATGAGGCTGGATGACTCTATTGTACCTACTGTCTGTGCCCCCCGGAGGGTTCCTGTCACAATGAAAGACAAAGTCAATAAAGAGATCCACAGAATGACTCAATTGAGTGTCATTGCCCCCATAGAGGAAGCAACACAGTGGGTGTCCGACATGGTGGCTGCATCAAAAAAGGATGGGACTGTACGTCTTTGTAATGATCCAGTACACTTGAACAAAGCACTGCTGCGTCCATATCACCCAGGTGCCACAGTTTTCAGTACCCTGAATGCAAAGTGTGGATTCTGGCAAATCCCTTTGGACAGAGCTTCGTCTCTGCTCACCGCTTTCATGACCCCGATAGGGCGATATGTCTTCCTTCGCATGCCCTAGGGAATCACTACGGGCAGTGAGATCTTCCAGCATTGCATGGAGCAACTGTTTGCAGGCTATCCCTGTGAAATCATTGTCGATGACATTCTGGTGTGGGGCTGCACCAAGGAAGAACATGACCAGCGACTGCACCAGGTACTTGAATGGGCCCGTGCTTTGAACCTCAAGCTCAACCCAGACAGATGCAAGTTTAGAGTTACAGAAGTGGTGTACGTGGGCCACGTACTCACTAGTCAATGCGTCAAACCAGATCCGAATAAAATCATTGCCATCCAGCAAATGCCTCTTCCGGCTGACCAACAGGCACTGCAGTGCTTCCTGGGGATGATCAACTACCTGTCTAAATTTGTTCCACAATACAGTGAAACCACGGAACCTTTGCAGCAGCTACTCCACCAGGACTCAGAATGGTGCTGGCTGGACGGACACATGGCTGCTGTTGATCTATTGAAGACCATGTTGACAAATCCACCCGTCCTGCAATACTTCAACGTGCATGATCTGGTAGTGCTCTCTGCCAATGCTTCACAGAGTGGTCTAGGGGCCGTGTGTCTCTAACATCGCAGACCGGTGGCTTTTGCTTCCAGGGCTCTCACTGACACTGAAACCAGGTATGCACAAATTGAGAAAGAACTGTTGGCACTGGTGTTCGTCTGCAACCATTTCCATGACTTCATCTATGGACGTCCTGTCATGGTGGAAACTGACCATCAGCTTCTCATCACCATACTGAAGAAGCACATCCACTCTGCTTCTTCCCGTATTCAGGGCATGATGCTCAAGCTGTAGCGGTACAATCTGGATGTCATATATAAGCAAGGCAAAGAAATGTACGTTGCTGATGCTCTGTCTCGAGCCTTCCTTTCGACTACTGACATGAACGCTGCTGAGGATGACTATGAGGTCATGGCTGTGGAGGTGCTCCCTACCAACCGGATGGAAGATCTGCATGCTGCTACACTTGCGGATGATCTTTGCCAGCATCTCTCTGCTGCAATTCTCAATGGCTGGCCATCCTCTTCCATGGAACTGCCGCACTGACTTCGCTCCTTCTATTGTATGAGAGATGAGCTCACCGTGTCTGATGGTGTCATCCTGTTGGGTCATCACTTTGTGATTCCAGATGCCCTTCAGAAGTTCCACACCCAGCAGATGCACCAGGGCCATCCCAGCCTGGAAGCTACCAAGTGTAGGGCCCGTGAAACCACGTTCTGGCCCTTCATGTATGGTGACATTGACTGTGCTGTCTCATTTTGTGCACCCTGCAATGCCATGCATCCACACCTGCCACGGGAGCCAATGCTGCTCTATGACATTCCTGATCTTCCGTGGTCCATTCTTGCGGCTGATCTATTCGAATGGAGGGGGAAGGAGTATCTAGTACTAGTAGACTCCTATTCAGGATGGTTCGAGATAAACTACTTGCCCAGCACCACAAGTCAAATGGTGATTTCAAAGCTGAAGAGACACTTTGCAGCACATGGCACCCCACACCAGCTGATCACTGATAATGCCATGCAATTCAAGAGTAGAGAGTTCAAGGACTTTGAGAATACATGGGACTTCCAGCACATCACTAGTAGTTCACATTATCCACAGTCAAATGGATTGGCAGAGCGTGAAGCCCGCTCTGCAAAGCACCTAATGGAGAAGTGTGCACGAGATGGATCGGACATATACTTGTCCAGTAAAACTTGAGAAACACGCCCCGAGATGGACTTTTATCCCCTGCACAGTGCCTATTAGCACGGCGCACCCACACAGGCATCCCAATGGCAAAGCAGCTCCTGCAACCCAGAGTAGAGCAACAGGTACGGGAGAACATCAGCAAGCACAGAATGGCTGCCAAAGCTTCTTATGACAGATCAGCATACCGCCTGCCACCACTGTCCCCAGGCCAGCCTGTCCGCATGCAAACCGAGCAAGGATTTGACAGAATGGCAGTGGTTCAGCATCCTGCAGGTCACCCAAATAGCTATGTGGTACAGTCTGATAATGCCCTCTATGACCGCAACTGCCGCCATCTGTTAAGTGTACCTGAAGAAAGCTCTACACAGCCTGACTCATCAGTTTCTACCACAGCTGCAACCAATGTCAGTGATGATTCGCATTGCATGGACAGTCCTTCCTCAGAGACCACTTCTGAAGTAATAGAGCCCTCTGGTGTTACAGCGGACATGCCTATAGGTTCTCAGTGTACCATTACCAGATCAGGCCGTGTTTCCAAACCCAACCCAAAGTTCCAATACTTTATTATATAATGTCTTTTCTTTTGTTCAGGACCAACATTGTCACATTGTTGCATTTGTTTCATCTATGTTCTGCTTCCTTCCAATTTGAAAGGGGGGATGTAAATGCATGCTGTGCATCATGGCAGATGATGTCATGCCGAGGTGACTCACTTCCTGTTTGTCTTCTGTTACTTCCACTTGGTGTCTGACTCATGCTGAGTAAAGACCTGTATTACACTGATGCTGCAAGTGCCATCCTGATTTTGTTGTTACACCTACAGTGAAGCATGGTGGTGGCAGTTTTTCAGTGGCAGGAACTGGTAGACTAGTCAGGATAGAGGGAAAGATGAATGCAGCAATGTACAGAGACATCCTGGATGAAAACCTGTTCCACAGCGCTCTTGACCTCAGACTGGGGCAATGGTTCATCATTGTCAGAAGGACAATGACCCTAAGCACAAAGCCAAGATATCAAAGGAGTGGCTTCAGGACAACTCTGTGAATGTCCTTGAGTGGCCCAGCTAGAGCCCAGACTTGAATCAGATTGAACATCTCTGGAGAGATCTAAAAATGGCTGTGCACCGACGCTTCCCATCCAACTGATAGAGCTTGACAGGTGCTTCAAAGACAAATGGGCGAAACTGCCCAAAGATACAGTAGGTATGCCAAGCTTGTGGCATCATACTCAAAAAGACTTGAGGCTGTAATTGCTGTCAATGGTGCATCAACAAATTATTGAGAAAAGGCTGTGACTACTTATGTACATGTTATTTCTTCATTTTTTATTTTTAATAAATTAGCAAAAATCACAAAAAAAACTTTTTCACATTGTCATTATGGGGTATTGTGTGTAGAATTTTGAGGGAAAAATTAATTTATTCCATTTTGTAATAAGGCTGTAACATATTAAAATGTGGGAAAAGTGAAGTGCTGTGAATACTTTCCAGATGCACTGTATACTTTAAATTCTGTGGATCACCTACCAGAAGGTTTGAAAGCAACCAGTGCAATCTGCAATCACCAATGTGAACTCGTGCAATATTACCAGAGCTTGTTTACATTCAAGAGTCTGGGAGCACACAGTATATCACAGTAGTGCTATTTGGACTCACACAGTGTACACTATATATGTTTTCCTCTTTTTGTCAGTAAAATAATCCACACATCTTGAGACTACAGGTATGAGACACACTGGAACTCCCACCGTTTGATTTTGGTAAGCACGGCAAAGTTGGCAAATTGCTTGCCCTCCATCTTCCATTCCATCATGTTCTTTCTCAGTGAGTGAACCCTGTTTACCTTTTAGCCATTATTGATTATAATGTACCTAGAGATGAGCAGTTCGGATTCTTGGAAATCCGAGCCTGTCCAAACCAGATGAGGATTTACCAGAAGGCAACCAAAGCACAGCTTAGGGCCCTGTTGGTCTCAGTGGGTCCTGCTTGTCCCAGGGGGCCCACCGACAAGGCTGTATAAAGGGCATTTCTGATGGACCACAAGCCTCAACGAGATTGTCTGAGAACTGGGCTTGCTGATTACTCCCAGCAGGCTGTCAGTAATTATACAGCTGATGGGTGTCGACTCCAGTGCATACCTGTGTCTCCAGTCCTGCAGTACTGTGTGTGTGTGACCAGTCGAGACACACGTATGTATGACTTCAGATGCTTAGAGAGAAGAGCCGGGATGTGCACAGAAAATAACATGAGGTCTTCCAGTGTACCTACTTCATATTCCAATTAGGCACCTACTTCAATTTGCAATCAGGCGGGAGTGGGGATGGCGGGGGGAGGCAGTGTTATTTTAAGTACAGTATCTAACATCTGCCTGCTACAATCATGGCTGGGGAGGAGGCACACACTGACTGGTGATCTATCAATATGCTATAACACTCTATTTTAAGTACTACTGTGTATGGGAGATGCCTGCTACAATCAGCGGAGAAACTGATATGTAATAAATACAGTCACACTGACTGAGAGGTGTAATAATGGGTATTATAAGGGATAGGGGACCTACTAGGCTGCTACAATCAGTATTGCATTATATATCAATGTCTCCTACACTCACACTGATTGTAGCACGTCGCCCATCCCCTATTAGCAAGTCCCCCATACCTTATGATATCCATTATTACACCTCTCAGTCAGTGACTGTATGGACTATATATCAGTACCTTTAGTGTGACTCCATTATACAAGGTCTGACAATTACTGTAAGTTAGCGAACTCTCCACCGTGCAGTAACGCATTTACCACTAGGCAACCAAAGCAGCTGCAAGGGCACGGCCGGTCCCAGGGGCTCACCAACAGATCATTGAGTCAGGAGGGCATTTCTGATTTACGTAAAAAAATGTCTGAGTGCTGGGCTGGCTGAGTACTCCCGGCAGCCTGTCAGTGACTAGATAGGCCAGGTGTGATTGTAAGAGCAGCATGGATGGTGTAATGGTTAGCATTACTGCCTCACAGCAATCGGTCATGGGGTCCATTCCCACCATAGCCCTAGCTGTGTGGAGTTTGTATATTCTCCCCGTACTTGCATGGCTTTCCTCCAGGTATTCCGGTTTCCTCCCACAATCCAAAAATATACTGGTAGGTTAATTGGCTCTCAACAACATTAACCCTAGCGTTAATGTGGTAGGGAATATACATTGTAAACTCCTCTGGGGCAGGGACTGATGAGAATGGCCAAATGTTCTCTGTAAAGCGCTGCAGAATATTTGCTATATAAATAACTGGTAATGATAATAATCAATACACTAGTATAACTACCATGTGCCTGCTATAATCGGCTGGGGGCAGATTGGGGAGCATACATTGACTGGGCGGCATAATGAGTAGGGACCTGTCTGTTACAATTGGTGGGGGCATGCTGAGTATTGTTTTAATAAAAAGTTGGGCACCAAATCCGTGTCTTGCTTAGGGCCCCATGATGTCTAAATCCGCCTCTGGTCCGAACTTCCATTAACAGAGTAAATATGAGCCCTGGCTCAGATTTACCCACCAGGCTCAGATTCCAAATTGAGGCAAAAATCATCATTCCGATGTTGAATTCTCATGGGTTTTGGATTCCATTTAAGGTCCCTGCGGCGGTGACTCAGCGCCATTTCACCTCAGTCACACTTCTGTGTGCTGCGCTGTCACTGTGTCCATCCACAAGCTGTAATGTCAATGTGCCTATCAACAAGCTGTGTCGTGTACAGCAAGTGGCTGTTCTATGGGGGTCATTCCGAGTTGATCGTTAGCTGCCGTTGTTCGCAGCACATCGATCAGGCTAAAAATCATAATTTCTGCGCATGCGTATGCTCCACAATGCGCACGCACAACATATGGGTACAAAGCCCTTTTGTGGTTGTGCACAGGTTGTAGCGAAGTTTTCAGTTGCACTGACAGCCGCAAGAAGATTGACAGGAAGGGGCGTTTCTGGGTGTAAACTGACTGTTTTCCGGGGGTGTTTGCAAAAACGCAGGCATGTCTGAACAAACGCAGGTGTGGCAGAGCTACTCAGAAACTGCACAAACTGTTTTTGCAGAGCTCGGCTGCACAAGCGTTTGCACTTCTGCTAAGCTAAAATACACTCCCCAGTGGGCGGCGGCATAGCGTTTGCACGGCTGCTAAAAACTGCTAGCGAGCAATCAACTCGGAATGACCCCCTATGTCCAATCCCCTTAGTCTAATTATTTCTGTCACACAGTCGTGCTGCAGGCCATACCCCAGTGCGTTCACATATAAGCAGTGTGACTCCCCAATCTGTCAGTTGCAAAAAAAAGTTAACTTTTTTTAAATAAAAAAATATTTACTTTTATAAATTTACTAGCTGAAGTACCCGGCATTGCCCGAGATTTTAAGAATTTCTGTTTACAAAAATAAATGTGAATATTAAACAAACAGTATAAATAACATTGTAGATAGCTGTATACCCAAGCTTCACTAGGGGATGAGGATGGAAAATGAGAATGATAGTTGTTCGTTAATTTACGTTGGTTGGAGACCTAGTATATAGACATACCTTATCTTGCTTCCCTGATGCACTTTGTGTAGTGGATGGACCCTTTTTGGTCCCCAAAGGGACTCTGCTCTTCCCACTATACAACTCTCAGTCTGTGGCTTCCTGCTACCTCCATTCCCCTCCTCACATCATGTTAGTGCCCCTGTGAAATTATCGTGTTTTTTTTACAGTTTCTTACATAGTGCAGCACATTATGTATCTCCTGATATACTCTGTGCTGCTGGGGGACCATGCTACTTCCACTATATAACTGTCAGTGTGTGGGTTTGTGCTACCTGCATTCCCCTCCTCACATCATGTCACTGGCCCTGTCATATGCAGCCCTGTCATCACTGACATATCTTGCATGCCCTGATATAGTATGTGCTGCTGACCCACCCCTAGGGGTGCTAGTGGTGTGTTACTCCCACAGTGTTTGTTCTCAGAGTGTAAGTCATATGTGTAGCAAGTTTGGTGTAAATTGCTCCAGGCATTCCAGAGTTATGCTGTCTGCTGAAAAACTCTGTGCTGCTGCCTCACTCCTAGGGGTGCTAGGGCTACCGGTAACAGTGCGTGACATGGAGAGCCATGTCTGATCTACCGGTAACAGTGTGTGACATGGGTGGTCATTTCGAGTTGTTCGCTCGTTGACGTTTTTCGCAACGGAGTGATTAGGTGGAAAATGCGCATGCGCATGGTATGCAGCGCGCATGCGTTCAGTAATTTAAAACAAAACTTTGGAGATTTGCACAAGCTCGAGCGACGTTTTTTCATCGTTCGAGTGATCGTAGTGTTATTGACAAGAAGTGGGTGTTTCTGGGTGGAAACTGGCCGTTTTCAGGGAGTGTGCTAAAAAAACGCAGGCGTGCCAGGTAAAAACGCAGGAGCGGCTGGAGAAACGGGGGAGTGGCTGGCCAAACGCAGGGCGTGTTTGTGATGTCAAACCAGGAACTAAACGGACTGAGGTGATCGCAGTCTAGGAGTAGGTCTGGAGCTACTCAGAAACTGCAGGAAATTATTTAGTAGCAATTCTGCTAATCTTTTGTTCACTATTCTGCTGAGCTAAGATACACTCCCAGAGGGTGGCGGCCTAGCGTTTGCAATGCTGCTAAAAGCAGCAAGCGAGCGAACAACTCGGAATGACCACCATGGAGAGCCATACCTGATCTACCGGTAATAGTGTGTGACATGGAGAGCCATACTTGATCTACTGGTAACATGTGTGACATGGAGAGCCATACCTGATCTACCAGTAATAGTGTGTGACATGGAGAGCCATACCTGATCTACCGGTAATAGTGTGTGACATGGAGAACCATACCTGATCTACCGGTAGTAGTGTGTGACATGGAGAGCCATACCTGATCTACCGGTAATAGTGTGTGACATGGAGAGCCATACCTGATCTACCAGTAATAGTGTGTGACATGGAGAGCCATACCTGATCTACCGGTAATAGTGTGTGACATGGAGAGCCATACCTGATCTACCGGTAATAGTGTGTGACATGGAGAGCCATACTTGATCTACTGGTAACATGGAGAGCCATACCTGAATACCGGTAACAGTATGTGACATGGAGAGCCATACTTGAATACCGGTAACAGTGTGTGACATGGAGTACCCATATAAATAAACAATGATAATAATAAATATACTGTATGTACCTTTAAACATACAGCACAAATCAGAAGAAATAAAGGGGGTCATTCTGACCTGATCGTAGCTGTGCTAAATTTAGCACAGCTACGATCACTGACACAGACATGCGGGGGGACGCCCAGCACAGGGCTAGTCCGCCCTGCATGTCTGGACCGGCCCCATCGCACAAGTACAAAAGCATCGCCGCTTTTGTACTTGTAGAGTAACTCCCAGCCAGTGCAGCTCCTGCGGCTGTCCGGGAGTTAATTGTCGCTGCCAGGGTCGCAGCAACTGCATGTGACGTCATGCAGCCGCTGCTGCCTGCCCCCCGCATGGTCCGGCCACGCCTGCATTGGCTGGACCATGGCCCGAAAACGGTGGGCAAACGCCACCGTGCCACCCCCTCCCGCCCAGTGACCGCCTCTGCCTGTCAATCAGGTAGAGGTGATCGCTAGGCAACTTCGGGCTGGCGCATGCGCAGTTCTGACCTTGTCGCACCGCTGCGAAAAACTGCAGCGTGCGATCGGGTCGGAATGGCCCCCAAAGTCAGGGGATAGTTTGTAAGATTTTACAATCTAAAGTACATGAGATACATTTTATCGTTTACAAGTTATTATTTTTTAATGTCATTCATGGCACATAATGATACATGGACAAGTTATCCTTGCAGTCTTTTTTTTTTTCTTTTTTTTTAGCGGGCAGGTACGGCCAAAATATTTCCTCTAATCCCAGCTCTTGAGTGCGGCTCTCGGGTTACAGACATGGTGATTAGTATCTATGTTCCACAGTGGTCAGGGCTTCCTGGAATTTTTGCAGTACCAGTTATCTGTTCTGGCAGCTTAGAATCTTTTTAAGCAGCTGAAGCTGAATTTATTGTCATCGGGTAAGTGAAGAGCCTTGTGATTTATTTGGTCTAATTTGTTTTTGTGTTGATATTTTATATCACCAAGAAACTGAATATTTTAGCCTATTCCTATTTCCGGACAAAGCATCTGGGAATGCATGCATCCTCTTATGAATAAATGTATATGCATACACCTAATATAGTAAGTATGAGCATAGCTATACACCTCTAGACACCCTACATGCTTATGACACATTGCTTGACCTTGTGTAAGATGTGGGTGTAGTATGGAAGGTAGATAGTAACTAGGTCGACAGTGTCTAGGTCGACCACTATTGGTCAACAGTAACTAGGTCGACATGGTCTCTATGTCGACAGGGTCTTTAGGTCGACAGGGTCTAGGTCGACAGGTCAAAAGGTCGACATGTGTTTTGAAAAAAAAATTGTGTTGTTTTCTTCGTAGAGTGACCGGGAACCCCAATTAGTGCACTGTGTCCCCTCGCATGGCTCACTTCGCTCGGCACAGATTGCCGTTCCAATCATAGTCCACGTGGATCGTTAAGTATGAAAAAGTTCAAAAAAAGAAAAAATTGTGAAAAACTCATGTCGACCTTTTGACCTGTCGACCTAGAAACCCTGTCGACCTAGTTCCTGTCGACCAATAGTGGTGGACCTAGATAGTGTCGACCTAGTTACTGTCGACCTAGAGACCGGATCCCGTAAGATGCATAGGCCAATATCCTATAAGCTGCGGTGCGTTACTGCAGCGAAAGGATTCCGCCATGGCTATCCTCTTAGCCCCGTAAGCTGACACTTATCGGGGATCCTGCTCCGCGATAACCATCCCCCGGAGACCTGTTATGGGACCCAAACACATGGGTCTGCGATGTTGTCATGGATCCCATGTGTTATCGGCTGATAATGGGTGAGTTACTGCAAGGTAAAAACGGGTTGTAATAGGATGAAAAGCCCGTTATTACTCTGCGGTGACTCACCGCATGTAATAGGATATGGGTCATAGTGAGATATGAGAGACTCTAAGCTACAGCTCTTTTTTGTAGAGATGTTCTCGGACCCCCTTGTTTTGGTTTTGGTTCTTATTCACTGTGTTTTATTTTGGTTTTCGTTTTAGAAAAACCACCCTCAATTGCTTTGGTTCAGATTCGGATTTCAGTAATCATTGATAAGAATGTTATGAAAATTTAAAAAAAAAAAAAACAGCTAAAATCATGAAATATTTGTAATCTGAATTCCAAACCATGGGAAGATTTGAGCCAGGAATCTGTTTGGATTCAATCTATTTGCGGGATCTTATCTGAAATTTGGTTCAGTTCTGATCCACAAAAGTGGATTAGGAGTTCTGGAAAACCAAACCACAACTCTGTACTTTATTTTTTTTTTGTTAAATCTTACTACAACCCTTTAAGTAATTTGAATAAAGGGCATATTTGCTCTTATTCCTACTATTTTTACAAATACTAATAATGAAAGTCACCAAAATGAAGTCACACCCAAATCAATATTACTCTAAGGCAGTGGTTCTCAAACTCAAGGGGTAATTCAGACCTGATCACTGCTGTGCGTTTTTGCACAGTAGGCGATCAGACACAAACTGCGCATGCATATGCACCACAATGCGCAGGCGCATCGCACGGCTACAAAGCGGATCGCCGCTCAGTGATGGATTTGTGCGAAGAAACCATTCACACGGGCGAACGCAAGGAGATTGACATGCAGAAGGCATTTGTGGGTGGCAACTGACCGTTTTCAGGGAGGGGTTTGGAAAAACGCAGGTGTGTCCATGCGTTTGCACGGAGGGATCCTGACGTCAATTCCGGTCCTGGACAGGCTGATGTGATCGCAGCGGCTGAGTAAGTCCTGGGCTGCACAGAGACTGCACAAGATCTGTTCGTACAGCTCTGCTACCCATGCGTTCGCACACTTGCACAGCTAAAATACACTCCCCCTGTAGGCGGCGGCTATATGATCGCAGCAGTGCAAAAATTGCTTGCTAGCGATCAGGTCTGAATAACCTCGTCAGTCCACAAGGACCCCCAACAGTTCACGTTTTCCAGGTCTCCTCATGGAATCACAAGTGAAATAAGTAGATCTAAGAATCTTTGAAAATGTGCCAGTGAGTAATGAACACACCTGTGCTCCTTGAGGACCGAGTTTGGGAACCACTGCTCTATAGCATTGTTGGGCTAGTAGTTGAACTTGAGTCGCTGCCATACATTTGTGATAATATACAGTAATGTTGATAGCCCTCTTTCATAATTACTTTTCTACTCAGCTATTAGATGACTTACTCTACATAATCTATATCAGCCTCTAACTCTTTTATCATGATGTGTTTCTTCTAGATATAGGACAACAATTTCCTGGATTACATTTGGGTGAAAATCCACTCTCAAAACAGCTAAGAGATAGACACTATTAATAATAGTGGCGGAAGTTCATCCCAGTTGCCCGGAGGCAAGATAAATATTGGTGCCCCCCCTATTTCCTATATTATAAATAAATGTGTGTGTGTGTGTGTGCGTGTGGAGTGTTCTGAAAAATATGTATATACTGTATTTATACATTTAATTGTCTTTTATTTTAAATCACACATTTCTTAGCAGTCATACCCAGGATTAGAACCCATAACCTCTTACACTAACAGCAGATACTTTACTGATGGAGCTATTTGCTCCTGTAGAGGAAGCATGAGAATTCTAACTATATGAAGTTACGTGTAATTGTCAGAGAAGTATCTTCATATAGTTAAAATTCTCATATTTCCTATACAGGAGCAAATACCTCCACTAGTAAGGTGTCTGCTTCCAGTGTAATAGGTTGTGGTTTCTAATCTTGGGTGTGACCCTTGTAAAATGTGTACCTACAGTATAATGAAAAGGGTGTGATTTGTAAGGTGCAGGGACCAGTGAGGAAGTCGGCCACTGAAAAGCCAGCGACAGGTATCAATTAACTTAATTCAATGGTGTCAGAGAATGGGAGAAGAGCCCCCCTTCAGAGCAGGAGCCCGGCGGCAGATGACTCCGTTGCCTCCAAGAGTTCTGCCTCTGTACTTGACTCTCATAGACAGAAAGGTGAATCGTCACACATCCAGGTGGTTACCTCCAAACTAGATAACTTGGCACAACCCTAGGTTGTTACAGATCCAATAGCCATTTTGGGTGCAGAGCTTTATGTATCATTGAGCCTTCAAAAAAGGATAGAACTAAAAAAGAGTTATTCATCTGAATCTTCAGTATCGGAATTATAGATTCTTCCAACACCATTAATAATCATAATAAAAATAATACTACTACATGGGGTCCATCTTTCTACCTAATCCATATTTAACAATAGGGGGTCTATGTACTAAACCTTGGAGAGAGATAAAGTCAGTGGCGTAAGTTCTTTACAATTGCCCGGAGACAAAATAAATATTGGTGCCCCCTCTATATTTACAGTAGATAAATATATGTGTGTGTGTGTGTGTATATATATATACACACTGTATATATATATATTTAATTGTCTTTTATATTAACTCACACATTTCTTAGCAGTCATACCCAGGATTAGAACCCATGATCTGTGACACTGACTGCAGGCACTTTACTGATGGAACTATTTGCTTCTTTACAGAGTGCCTGAGAATTCTAACTATGAGAAGTTACGTGTAATTGTCAGAGAAGTAACTTTATATAGTAAGAATTCTCATATTTACTATACAGGAGCAAATAGCTTCATCAGTAAGGTGTCTGCTTCCAGTGTACTAGGTCGTGGGTTCTAATCCTGTGCATGACACTTGTAAAATGTGTATCTATAATAAAAAGGGTGTGACTTGTAAGGTTCAGAAACCAGTGAGGAAATCGGCCACTGAAGAGATAGCGGCCGCTATCAATTAACTAAATTAAATGTTGTAACAGAATGGAATGAGAGGTGCCCCCCTTCAGAGAAGGAGCCCGGCGGCAGATTCCTCCATTGCCTCCCAGAGTTACGCCTCTGACTATTATGTGTGTATATCATGACATTTATGCTTTAGCTAAAACACTTAGGGGCCTATTTATCACCATCCGCATCTTGGATGCGGCTGTCATGTGATAAAATCGCCCAAACTCGCACTGTGATAATTGATTACATCACAAGGATGTATCAATTATCGCATGCAGGGACAGAGCTTGCGGTCAAAAATACCCCAATGTCCTGCTTCGCATGCACCGCCTCCACCGACATTGCCGCTACCACCACTGTCTGGTCAAAAAAAAAAAAAAACCTGACGTGACTGTCCCCGCGCGGTGCAGACCCCCCCAGCAGGATAATATACTCACCTGTCCAGGGAGCCGGTCTGCGCTGCTTCTGTTGGGCTGCCGGGCACTGGATCCTGTGAGTTGCGGGGATCCACAGTGCTGTAAAGTGCGCTGCCGCTTTGCAGCGTCACTTTACTGCACCGGGGTCACAGCGCAGCATATGGGGGACCCGGCACCTAACAGCGCGCACAGAAGCAGCGGGCACCGGCTCCCTGGACAGGGGAGTATGTTTTTATGTTTTTCCTTTTTTTAACACTTTGATCAGCTTGTGTGACCATCGGATACACATAGATGATCACTGGAGCCGGGTCCCGCACAGCTTTCTCTGCCAGGGGCAGACCGCAGTGCTTCCCTGTGATTTCGCCAGCCTGAGCTGGCGAGATTATCACAGGGCACACTGCGGTATTTTTTCACATTTTACTTTTAGTAAATTTGGCCACATCACATTTCCCATTATAAGTATGGGGAATTCGATGTGGCTTACTAAAAAAAAGTGAATTAAAGGGTTTGGAACAGTTTTTCATGAAAATTGCTCCAAATGCCCTTTAATACATTCAGGTTATACTAAAATAATGTGAAAAGGGTATGAAAACACCCTTTTTCACATTATTTTAGTAAAAATAATGTTAATAAATAGACCTCATAATCTGTTTTCCTATATTCCCTCTGATTTGCACATACACAGGATCTGTAAACACACCCACCTGCCCAGGGCTGTCTTTTCATATGGGCTCAATGGGCAGTTGTTCAAGGGCACCAGGAGTATAAGGGCCATAGGCTGATAGCTGGGGTACCAGATTTTTGAAAATCAGCCCTTGGGAACCAGAGATATCTGACTCCAAAGCAGTAGTCCCCATCCAAGCCTGTTAATTGTGCTTCCCAGCCAGATATCTCAGGTTCTGTCTGACGCTTTTCTGAGGATATACTCCAAAAGCTGGGACTCTCCCTTTTTGGTGGACACTGGCTGCTTGTCTCTACTATGCCCCTACCCATAGATATCAACTTTAGAGCAGCTGGTCCAGGGGCATTTTAAGAGAGGAGGGGGCCCGTGTGCAGACTCCGGGTTGGCCCCCTCCTCTCCACAGTCCTGCAGGCTCTGGCATCGAGCCGGAGTATACTGCGCATGTGCAGGTCTCTGGAAACATGGCACCCGCCATGGTCCAAAACAAATTTTGAACTGCGCATGTGCGGCGCCCATATTTGGATGGATTTTTGCCATAAATGCAGCAGCTGTAACGCTAGTCTTGGGACTCCGGAGAAGTAAGTATAAACAACATGGGTGCAGTGTGTGCGGTATGGGCCTCCCTGGACCCAGGGGCCCATGTGCACCGCGCACATTGCACCCATGATAGAAACGCAGATGAGCTGGTCCCTGCTCCAGCTCCACACACCTGGTATGCAGTTTTATATTTTTGTCAGTGGATTGCTCCGGCTCCTGCACTCTGATCCCCAAATCCCCAGTACGGTACTTCCTGAAAGGTGGGACTCTCTAGTTTTTTCAAGTGCAATAGAGAGCTAAGAAATATATTTCCAGGAACTGGAGATATCTACAGTCACGCAATCTAACCTTTCACTATAAAATGATGAATATTAAGCCCACTCCACTATCCACCCGGCGTATTAAACACCCCCTACCACCCTAGAAGTCATGTACCAGGGCCCCTACCATCAGCCCAATGCCCCCTTCGACAGTTTAGTGTCCTTCTTCCTGCCCCATCTCCCACCATATGTTCAGTAAAGGAGTAATTAGCAGAAATTACTGCTCCAGGTCCTACATGCTGAGAGGAAGATAGAACACCCCCTACCGCCCGCAGGACATCACAGCTGCCGCTGATAGCACCCCCAACCCTACCACTGGAAGATGGGTAGAGGCCCCAGTGCATTGATTTGCCCAGGGGCCACACTGCTGTTAAGACAGCTCTGCACCTGCCCACTGTAAATAGCATTGCCTGCACATATGTTATAATTAACAACAGTTCAAGCTTGAAACACATCAGCCATGGTTATTCAATAAATACAACAACTGTTCTGCTTTACTGTGCCCGTTAATTGTACTGCCTACCAGCAGGGCCGACAACAGAAATCTTGTGCCTGGCACACTGACAGGGGCAGATCCAAAACAAAATGACAGGGGGGGCACCATGACAGGATTGGTGTTGGTGCGCGCTGAAGGCGTCTTGCAACAAAGGGCGTGGCCTCAAAAGGAATGCCACGAGCCAGTGGGTGACAGGGGAGAGAGTGGGAGAGAGGCAGTGGGTGACATGCAGAGGCAGTGGGTGAGGCAGAGGATAACAGGGTGACGTGAGAGGGAGTAATTGACAGGGAGAGGGTGACGGGAAGAGGAAGTGAGGGAGAGGGTGACGGAGAGTCAGTGGGTGATGCCAGGTAGAGGGTGCTGGGGAGAGGCAGTGGGTGATATGTAGGGAGAACTGGGCAGGATGGGAAGTTGGCAATGACATGATGTTGGGAGGGGGGCACACACCAGGCTGGAGAAGGGGGTACACCGGGCTGAATGAGTGGGACAACGACACTGTGACTGGAATGGCTGGGGGAATTATTGCTGAGGTCAGTTACATTGGGGCAGTGGGCTCGTTGGGGAGGGAAGGGGGGATACAGTTGGCTGGCAGGGTGAGAGACGCTGGAATTGGGGGTCAGTGAGATGGTGGGGGACTTTGGACTGGATGCTTGGGCACTTTGTGAATGGAGGCACTGGGCATTATGGGAGGGGCATTGAGTTAGAGGTGGGAGGGGGGAAACACTGGGCTGAATGAGTGGGAGATTAATGTGACTGGACTGGCTGGGGGCAGTGAGATGGGCTAGTGGGGGGCACACATGAAATTACCCCTAACCAGTGATTCACCACCGCTATACCACCACACTACAGTGGTGACTGCCCCTACACCAACTGATGCCCTGCATTGAGAATTATGCCCTGCACTAAAGCTGCATGGGTAAGATCAGATGGGGAGCGGACAGGGGTATATCTAGGGCTCTGATCACCCCAGACAAAGTAACGAACTGGAGCCACCCCACCCCCATATTTGAAATAGGGAAGGTTTGTGTGCCAGAAAAAGGGGACACACTCACCACAGCCAAGATTAGGTCAATACTGCTAGCAGACAGTGCTAGTGGGGTGAGAGGATACCAGATGCCACCAGGATACTCCTGTGCAAGTCCGGGCCGGTACTTTCCAGAGTGTCAGACAGAGATGGATCCCGCTGGCAGAGAGCTTTCCCACAAGCTGTGTGAGCCTGTTGCGCTGTCCGCAGTTGCTAGGTGCTCCGCTCCTCCTACTCCTCCATCTGCTTACTGACTGCGCAGTACCCACTCTATGGGGGTTATTCCGAGTTGTTCGCTCGCAAGCTGCTTTTAGCAGCTTTGCACACGCTAAGCCGCCGCCTACTGGGAGTGAATCTTAGCTTATCAAAATTGCGAACGAAAGATTAGCTAAATTGCGAATAGACACTTCTTAGCAGTTTCTGAGTAGCTCCACACTTACTCGGCATCTGCGATCAGTTCAGTGCTTGTCATTCCTGGTTTGACGTCACAAACACACCCAGCGTTCGCCCAGACACTCCTCCGTTTCTCCAGCCACTCCCGCGTTTTTCCCAGAAACGGTAGCGTTTTTTCGCACACACCCATAAAACGGCCTGTTTCCGCCCAGAAACACCCACTTCCTGTCAATCACATTACGATCACCAGAACGAAGAAAAAACCTCGTAATGCCGTGAGTAAAATACCTAACTGCTTAGCAAATTTACTTGGCGCAGTCGCACTGCGGACATTGCGCATGCGCATTAGCAACTAATCGCTCTGATGCGAGAAAAAAATAAGGAGCGAACAACTCGGAATGACCCCCTATATACAGAAAACGAGTCGGGCGCACCATTAGCAGTCCGGCAATAGGATGTTTTGTGGCAGGGGGTGAGCATAGCGGGTCCTGCCCGCTCCACCCTATTTACATCCCTGTCCTTTGGCTCCGGGGGATGGAAGCTGAAGAGACAGGTGCACGCAAGGACCAGCATGACACCTGGTACAGGAGCATCAGGACACCGGGTACAGACAGGGAGCACTAATGAGCTGGACAGGGAGAGGACTGGAGAGCACTGACAGGAAGTGCCTGAGCACAACAGAGCTGCACCATCTCACGCTGGAGAGGTCACTGTAGAAGCATGCTATTACTCTCATCACAGGTGAAGCGCCTGCATGTGTGTGTCAACAGCGCACACTGTTCAGCCTTATGTTGCTGCACTATTAATAATTAAAACATTTTTTATCCTAAATGACAGGGGGGAGAGGGGCACGTGCCTTGGTGCCCCCCCCTCTGAATCCGCCTATGCACACTAATATCTCTGCCTCCCCCCAAACACACTCTCAAGACACCCAACCTCCTCCTTTTATATTTTATACTATTATATATATATATATATATATATATATATATATATTTCTCACAATATTATCTGGTACTCCACAGAAACAATCACAACTAACTCTGGTACCCTTCCAATAAATTAGAGATGTGCGGCGGGCACTTTTCGTGTTTTCTGTTTTGGCTTTGGTTCTGGTTCCATGCTCGTGTTTTGGATCTGGACTGGTTTTGCCAAATCCACCCTTTCGTGTTTTGGTTTTAGTTTTGGATCTGGATGATTTTTGAAAAAATCATAAAACAGCTAAAATCACAGAATCTGGGGGTAATTTTGATCCTACGGTATTATTAACATCAATGACATTCATTTCCACTCATTTCTGAACTATCTGAACAGTGTATTCTGAACACCTCACAATATTGGGGGTCATTCCGAGTTGTTCGCTCGCAAGCGGATTTTAGCAGATTTGCTCATGCTAAGCCGCCGCCTACTGGGAGTGAATCTTAGCATCTTAAAATTGCGAACGAAGTATTCGCAATATTGCAATTACACACCTCGTAGCAGTTTCTGAGTAGCTCCAGACTTACTCGGCATCTGCGATCATTTCAGTGCTTGTCGTTCCTGGTTTGACGTCACAAACACACCCAGCGTTCGCCCAGACACTCCCCCGTTTCTCCGGCCACTCCTGCGTTTTTTCTGGAAACGGTAGCGTTTTTTCACACACGCCCATAAAACGGCCTGTTTCCGCCCAGTAACACCCATTTCCTGTCAATCACATTACGATCGCCAGAACGATGAAAATGCCGTAAGTAAAATTCCTAAGTGCATAGCAAATTTACTTGGCGCAGTCGCAGTGCGGACATTGCGCATGCGCATTAAGCGGAAAATCGCTGCGATGCGAAGATTTTTACCGAGCGAACAATTCGGAATGACCCCCATTGTTTTCAGGCCAAAAGGGTGCACCGAGGTGGCTGTATGACTAAGCTAAGCGACACAAGTGTGCGGAACAAAAACCTGGCCCATCTTGGACTGGCACTGCAGTTGCAGATAGGATGTCACTTAAAAAAACTAGGCCCCAAACAGCACATCATGCAAAGAAGTAAAAGAGGTGCAATGAGGTAGCTGTATGACTACGCTAAGCGACACAAGTGTGCAGCACAAACACCTGGCCCATCTAGGAGTGGCACTGCAGTGGCAGACAGGCTGGCACTTAAAAAAAAAACTAGACCCCAAACAGCACATCATGCAAAGAAGTAAAAGAGGTGCAATGAGGTAGCTGTATGACTAAGCTTAGCAACACAAGTGTGCTGGATTTATACAGGCAGTATCACTGGAATTATATGGCAGTATCACTGGACTTATATGGCAGTACCACTGGACTGGATTTATACAGCTGTATCACTGGAATTATACGGCCGTATCACTGGAATTATACGGTTATACGGCAGTACCACTTGACATATACAGCAGTACCACTGTACTGGATTTATACGACAGTATCACTGGAATTATATGGCAGTATCACTGGAACTATACAGCAGTACCACTGGATTTATACGCCAGTACCACTGGATTTATCTAGCAGTATAACTGAAATTATACGGCAGTACCACTGGACTTATACGGCAGTACCACTGATATTATATGCCAGTACCACTGGAATTATACGGCAGCACCACTGGATTTATACGGCAGTACCACTGGACTGGATTTATTCGGTAGCATTACTGGAATTATATGTCAGTACCACTGGAATTATACAGCAGTATCACTGGAATAATATGGCAGTACTACTTGACTTATACGCTAGTACCACTGGAATTATACGGCAGTATCAATGGAATTATACGTCAGTACCACTGGTCTTATACGGCAGTACCACTGGACTGGATTTATACAGCAGTATCGCTGAAATTATACGGCAGTATCACTGGAATTATACGGTAGTACCATTGGATTTATACACCAGTACCACTGGATTCATACGGCAGTACCACTGGACTTATACGGCAGTATCACTGGAATTATATGGCAGTCCCACTGGAGTTATACGGCAGTACCACTGGAATTATACAGCAATATCACTGGAATTATACGGCAGTACCACTGGAATTATACGGCAGTACCACTGGAATTATACGGCAGTATCACTGGAATTATAAGGCAGTATCACTGGAATTATATCGCAGTACCACTGGACTTATACTTCAGTACCACTGGAATTATACGGCAGTACCACTGGACTTGATTTATACGGCAGTATCACTGGAATTATACGGCAGTATCACTGGACTTATAGGGCAGTATCACTGAATTTATACGGCAGTATCACTGGACATATACGGCAGCATCATTGGACATATACGGCAGTACCAATGGACATATACTGCAGCACAGGGACACCACAACTGGACTGATGCAGGACAACTCAGAACCACTGCAATGGACTGGACTTATAGAGCAGCACTGGACATATGGCTGTAGTGGACACCACCACTGTGACTGGACTGATGCAGCACAAGACACCACAACTGGACTGATGCAGCACAACACAACAGATCTGGACTGGACTTATACAGCAGCACTGGACATTGTTAGGTTCCTGGTGCTCAGAACAAGGGAGATGTTGCGTAGTGAGTCCAGAGCACCAGAACGTGACGCTGAAATAAGGTGTGGTGTGGAAATAGCCCCTAGCACCCTACCTCCATTGTTTCACCCGTGTGGTCAGTTCACGCCTGAGTGACTATGGTTTCTTGGGCCCACGGCAGCTGCCCCAACTCCGATGCCCCCAGGTCTTAGAGTGAGACAAGGCATGAACCGAGACAGGATAATAACAAGGGGACCTCTAACTAAAGCAAACAGAAGGCTAGGGGCTACTAACAACCCTAAAACTAAATATATGTGAGGCACGCCGCCAAAGGAAAAGAACAACAAAGGAAATGCTGTCCACACTCCGACACAATACTGTTGTGTACCGGCGGTGACAGCATAAGCAGAACCCTCTGCAAAACACCAGTAACAAATATAACCAAAGAATACTGCGGCCTAGGCCGACGGACGCGGCAAAGCCGCTACTCACGGAACCGGTACAAATACTGGCAAACTGACAGGAACCCCCAATGTAGCCGACACAGACTCTCAGAACCGGAGGACTGGCAGAATCCCAAACGACAGACCGGTGGACACCAAGAAGTCAGATACTCGACCAGGCACAGACAAAGCCACAGGACTTCTGGACAGGAACGCTTCACGGCAGGACACGGGATCAGACACTGGAACCGACACTGGAACCGACACTGGAACCGACACTGGAAGCAGCTAGACAGACACTGCTAGACAGGAGCTCAGGAACTGGCAGGGACTAGCTCAGAACTCAAGAACTCTGGAACTATCACCAGCGTCTGTGTATTGCACTGAGCCAGAATATAACAGAGAGTCCTAATTAATTATGTCGTGCAGCTGCCCTGCTGCATGTTACGCACACCAGTGCTAACAGGAGTATACCGGTGTATGAACAGAGATGGAAGCGAAGCAAACGAACTCACAGACAGTATAACATAACATACACAGGAGGTGATGGAATAACTAATAAACACAAAGTGAACGGAGAAGCCCAAAGGCTCAGGAATTGGGTGTCTCCCTAGTGTCAGGAATGCTCAGATGGAATAGAGCGGACAATGAAGCGAGGTGTAGTGATTTAACATGTGGAGCACCTGAAATGATGTTGCTAAGAGCAACAGAAAAAACCCCAAAGGGTTACCAACTGGTGTGGGAATAAACTCCTTGGTCAGAGATAGAAATATAGACACAAGGAGAGTATCCACAATCCTAAACCCCACTTGCAGGGCACAGGTTCAGCTTATTGCCACTAAACTGACACCTGGACGCCCTGCACAGTGAGGCAGGATTAAGCAAGCAGGTCTGAGAGTACAGCCGCAAACCTGCTGGGTTCACAGAATAACAAAAGAACCCCAGCAGGTCAAACAACTGACTCCAGTCTTACTGCTAGGCCGGATTGGCAGAATGAAGTACCGAATCCCAAGGCCTATTCGCAGTAAGCAACAAGAAAATACAAAGTCACACAGTACTAGCTAACTCTCTGGAACTGACTAACAAACAAAGATTCAGTAGCATTTGCCTAGCCTGAGAGGATGGTTTATATAGCAGGTGCTGTCCACGCCCCACTCAGACCTCACAGACTGTGAGCACAAAACCAGCGCCGGATTCCCTGCCGTGCACAGAGCCTGTAACCACTACACAGTAAAAACCCGGACCGGAGTATCAGCTGCGCTCAGGTTACTTCGCTAACACTTGCCTCCCGGTTGCCATGGCGACGTGGCAGCACAGAGCAGGAGATCCTAACAGTACCCCCCCTCTGACGAGGGGTCAAAGAACCCCTACCACCGGGTTTATCGGGGAACTGCGAGAAGAAAGAGCGTATCAGTCTGGGGGCATGAAGATCACAACTGCGCACCCACGACCGCTCCTCCGGGCCATACCCCTTCCAGTGCAACAAAAATGACAGCCGACCCCGAACCATCTTGGAGTCAAGAACCCTTTCAACCACAAACTCCCTCTGACCCCGTATCAGAAGAGGAGAAGGTCTTCCACTGGAAGAAGGATTACTTACTGCCAGTTTTAAAAGGGTACAATGAAATGTTTTATTGATACCCAATGAACGGGGCAGATCTAACTGAAATGCCACCGGATTGATAACCCTGGTGATCTTATAAGGGCTGATGAACCGGGGGCCTAACTTATGAGATGGCTGTCTCAACTTCAAATTCTTGGTGGACAACCAGACGAAGTCTCCTAATTTGAAGCTGCAGGGTCTTCTCCGCTTATCAAAAACCCTTTTGGTCACTAATGACACAGACACAAGGGCTTTCTTCACTTTCCTCCAAATACCCCT